>NC_139900.1:35201702-35709794 GCF_905171665.1 Trachurus trachurus
AGAGGGAGGGAGGGAGAGAGTGGGTGGGGGGTCCTGTCAGCTTGTGTCTGAGTGGGTCAGCTTGGACCGAGGGCTCTAGAGGTCAAGAAACAAGAGGTCTCATACACACACACACACACACACACACACACACACACATACTGAGGCTACTCTGCAGTTTCTTTCTCAGGCATTCAGGCTTTGTTATGTGAGAGAATTTAGTGCTCTGCAAACCAGCAGCTCTGGTCAGTAAGAGATGATTGGACTTCATGAAGCTCTCACTCTGTCTCCCCCAGTGGAAGCAACTGTGATGAACCCAGGTCACAACAACGTTATTTACAGCTCACGTCTTTAGGATTCTTCCGCCGAATTTGTAATTCTATACCAGTGAGGAGGTTAGGTTGTAATGTAACCTTAGAGTTTAGAAGTAAACCAAGGAGGAGTTGATTTTTTTTATCCAAAAAAAAATTAAATTGTTCTAGCTAAAGGCTGCACTTTTAATATCCAGGGGAATATACCATGAGAACATTTAATGGTATCATTTTTGGTACAGTATATTCCCCTGGAGCTTCCACTGTTAAATTTCAAATACCTTCTTTCTTGTATTACTGTAACTTGCATCTCTGCCTTAATTTAGCCATTTGCTGATTTTTTTAATGTATTTTAATGAACATCTATATTTATCAATTTTCTTCAGCTCATGTCTTTGTAGGAAACAGAGTACCATAGAAGAGGTTTTGGTTTTGGTCTTTTTAATGGGATTTACTGACAATTAGAAAAATCTATGACGCCCACGTACGCTGCTATAATATTGATACATGGTTTAATTGTGTGTCTCAAAATGACTCCACCGTGAGTTATGATACAGAATAATTATAACACTTCTGAAGCAGCTTATATCTACAGTATCTTTGTTAGTCATCTCTCTAAAATGTTATCAGCCTCTTCCAGAGCTAATTGATTTCTTTAAGAGTAAGTTCCCACTGAGACGACTCTCTGTGTTACAGTGTGTGTGTGTGTGTGTGTGAGAGAGAATGTATTAGGTGCCGACACCCAATCCATCCTCCTCTTCCTCACCTCACTTAGTTTCACAGAAACACTAAATGAAGCCCTGTGTCCTTTAGATGAAGCTCTTCTTTTGATTTAACGCCGGGCCGCCCCCCGAGAGAACCTGTTGAAAAATCACTTTCCTGGATTTAGTTTTGGACAATAAAACACTGTCCAAACGTAATTAAAAAACCTCCACAGTCCTTTTGTACAAGCTGTTAACCTCTCGTGATACTTTTTAGGAATCACGCCATAAAGCCCAAGAGTTTTTAATGGGCACAAATCAAATATGGTCCCACGTTAATTTAATTAAGGCCTGCCACCAAAACGTCCGGCCTTGGTCCAAATATTTGAGGAGAGCAATACTTTTCCCCCTTCCTCCAAGTTGATTAAAATATGTGATATTTCACATTAGTTTAGTTTTTATGGGCGGTGAGGTAATTCATTGTCAGTAAATGGCTTGTCAGAGTGCACTGTGAGTGATGTAATGCTATGAAGTCTATCGTTTGAATTGCCCCTACGTCTATTAGAGAAAATCGACTTCTGGGCCCATTATTTGATTATCTTGCAGGAAGTTTGGAGGAGGCCATTGGCATCATGTTATGGGAGGGGATCACATCTTTCAGTTTTATAAGTGGGCTAATAGTAATAATACAGTTTCAGTGCTTTTACATTTAAGATTAAAAAGCTCCACAAAATCCTTTGAATGTCCTCTAGTAAATAAAAATGTTGAACGCACACGGCTTTTACCATACGCCTGCACACAATATGCAAACACCTCTCCTCTGACTCATTCCTACCCTTTAATTAAAATAAGTCAGGTTCCCATTGGCTGTAAATGCACTTGAACACGTTCCGCAGGTCCCGTATCAAGGTAGGACCTAATACCTGAGCCTAATTAACACGCATTTAAAAATACTCATGATGCAAATTACCGTTAACGCCAGAACAGAGGTGCGGGGGGGGGGGGGGGGGGGGGGGGGGGGGGGGGGGGGTTGGTATAGAGGGATGGAGGTGGTGGTAAATGACAAGACAAGATAATTCGACTAATGCATATTTATCTCATGCTAATTGGCGTGCACGGCCAAAGAAAAGCATGCACTTAATTAATTGACATGGAGGGGGGTGCAAATGAATTGGAGGCACTCAATCTGGAGAGAGGGAGACAACAACAAGGGGAGGGGGGGGCAGGGGGGAGGGAGCTGTGTGAAGCAAGAGGCAAAAACAAGTTTAGTTTTGTGGCTTTTTACAAGGTAGGTAAAAAATGTAGATGTAATAGAGGCATTAATACTTTATCAACTGCTTTATAATATATTATACATTTCTGAACACAGATCTTTAAAACAAGTATCAAAATCAAAATAGTATTTTAACTCACAAAATCTGATGATTAAAAAAATCCCCGAACAGTTCAATTAAGAAGAGATTTACAAAGAAATTATAATTAAATGAATTGTACTTCGGACCATCAACTATACTTTGCATGTATAGATGTAAGAGTGATGTAATTCCAGTATTAGAGTCAGTGCAGCTCAGATCTGACAAATTAAATCTGAATGTTTTCAGCAAAGCCATGAGTGAAAAAGATTTTGGGCTAATTTGGTATTAAAAACATTGGTCATGATTTTTTCTAACAAGTGGGACATGGTGGATTTGATAAACTGGCCCTAAACGTCTGTCGCAGTTAGTCACTGTGTGTGTCCTTAACGCCAGATCTCAGAGTGGTTTTGTTTCCAAAATAGCTGTGTCTGTCCAGCTCGCCCCGTGTAATTTGGGTTGTGTAGCCGGCCCTATGTTACAGGGGCCCTCACACACACACACACACACACACACACACACACACACACACACACACACACACACACACACACACACACACACACACACACACACACACACACACACACACACACACACACCCACTCTACCTCTCATTTATTTGTTTACGGTCTTTTTTTTTTTTTTTTTTTTGAAAGAAACTCATAGAAGGCAGAAGCAGGACCTTTCACGCCTGCCTCCCTCTCCTCCTCCCTCTCCTCCCCTCTCTGCTCCGCCCGCTAGGGAGGCTGCTGAGAATTAAAACAGAAATGTTTTTGAACACACACACACACACTCACACACACACACACACACAACACTCACACACACAACACTCATCCATTTCAAGCCACAGATGGTCTTTTGAATGGAGCGGGGGTTCCCTTGTTGTGTGTGTGTGTGTATGAATCTGGGAGTTTACCCTTGCTTTTAGCCCTCTCTTTCCCCATCCTCCTCCTCCTCCTCCTCCTCCTCCTCCTCCTCCTCCTCCTCCTCCTCTGTGTCTAGGCAGCCGTTTTGCTCCTTCGTCTCTTTCTCCCTTTGTGATTCCTAACTTTCTCTTTTGGAAACGTCTTTTGTGTCGGACCCACGGCTGCTGACTAACGCAGCCTTCTGCTTATTTGCCCCCGTTTTTACCTCACACATCCTGCTCCAAGTGTGTGTGTGTGTGTGTGTGTGTGTGTGTGTGTGTGTGTGTTTGTTTCAGAGATAGTGACCATAGTGCTTACATAAACCTAGTTAAAGTAAAACTGCAGTAAATCTATGGACAGATCCTACAGACTAATCCTTACACTACAATCCTATCACAGTACTATGGTAAAACCAAAAGACATGAAATACTGAAATGTTATAAATCACAATGGAGGAACTATTGAATAATATAATATAGTTAGATTATTATTAGATATGGAGGGTAACTTTTAAAATCTGAAAATCTCCATTGGCAGCCACATCTGCAGCTTTCAGTCCTTTGTTATTTGGCAGGAGATGCTACAAACACAACACACAAGACATAATATTTGGATTATGCTCACATAATGTGTATACTTGTTGAAGTTATTATCATACAGTGGCACAATGTTCTCATTGTACTTTCATTTCAAGGCCCGTGGAGAATCTGGCATTAAGGCAAACACATGCCCACTCCAATTAGTCAGGGTAACACCCAGAAGAAAAAATCATTGCTACTGTATGGCAAATTATAAAACTGGCCACCTGTTTCTCACACACACTCGCACATAGACACTCATTCACACGGCGGCTTCCACAACACGTATTATCTTTCTGCCTATAAGAATACTGTTGGTGCTACCAGAGCGAGCAGCTGTCGTAGTCGGTGGTCCCAGTAATGTGTTGAATTTTTACTCGTATGTAAAACGAAACCCAATTCCACTTTGGTGAGCGAGCGCCCATTTATTGTTTTATACAATTGTTTTAAATGTCTGCATTCATTTTTGACTTTGTGGAGTTTGGTTTCAAGAGGGCTGAAGGGAAAAAGTGAAGACACCAATAGGATGTTATTGCTTCTCTCTGTCTGTCTGACTAAGTAATCTCTCCTCTCCTCTCCTCTCCTCTCCTCTCCTCTCCTCTCCTCTCCTCTCCTCTCCTCTCCTCTCCTCTCCTCTCCTCTCCTCTCCTCCTCTCCTCTCCTCTCCTCTCCTCTCCTCCTCTCCTCCTCTCCTCTCTCCCTAGGTGGCTTGGGTAATAAACACACTAGCTGTCTGTCTGTCTTGCCGTCTTGGCAGGTTGAGGCCTACTTAACCAGGCGAAACTGCTGCTCTTTTCTAAGTCCCTTTGAATGCCTCCCTTTGTCGGCGACACGCTACCATGTTAATGTCATGTACCGTAGAAATTGCTGCAGCTATGGCTATTAGCTTCGCCGCTAAAGTACAGAGAGTGACGGAGAGAGAGAGAGAAAGAGAGAGAGAGAGAGGCTGCCACAAAACCCCACCGGCTTCAAATGCAGACCATAATTGCATTGCTGTGAAGAGGGTTAAACACCACCACCACCCCCCACACCCACACACACACACACACACACATACACACACCACTACCCTCTCCCCTTTTCCTCTCTCGATCTCTTTCCCTCAGCACCCCCTCCCCACCTCCACCCACCACCTCTGTCTTTCTCTCTTTCTCTCCCTTTTTGTGTGTGCGATTTGTCCCTTAAGCCGGCGTAACGTCTCGGCCGAGGCCACAGAATGTGGAGAGCAAATTGGAGGCAGAGCGTGAACAATGGAACATGCATCGCTGCTGGGGCATTCTTCTTCTTTACTGGGAACTGTGGGAGGGGTGGAGGGAGAGAGGGAGAGAGAAAGTCGTTTTGCAAGGCAGTTCTAGTGCCACAGACATCCAGATGTAGACAGCGAGTGTGCACTGAAGGGTCATGATACCAACTAATAGCATAGTCTTACTTATTTCAATTATATTGCTGGAATAAAAACCCAACTCTAAATTGATGGAGTGATGTAAAAGTTTGGGAAGAGTGAGAAGAAAAGTACAAACTATAAGAATAGATTTAAAGAAAAGGCTCAGGTTGGTACGAGCCAGAAGAAGGCGTGTATATGTCTCATGTTCAAAGTCAGGACATCATTATCTTTTCAGGTTTTTATGTTGCACCACCCTGTAATCTGTGTGCGTCTCTTTGTCCTGCTTCAGCCCAAAGCAAGTCAGAGCTACAACATTCGGATGTGTGTTTCCTTTATGGACTTTATATGTAGGTGAGTTTGATTCCTCTGAAGTCAGACCACATGAGGGGAGAAGCACAAACTGCCATGAGGAGAAGAGAGGAGGCCAGAAGGCGGGAAAGAGAACATAAATATGGAATTTGTACGATGAGTAAAAAGCAGAAAGGATCAAGTGACAGCAGGGAAGCGGAGAACACTAGCCTACTGAACTTGGGTGTGCAAAACAGAAATGATGAGGAGAGTGGCGAAAAAAGAGGGATCAGAGCAGGATGGACAAAAGGACAGGCAGGACAGTCCAGTGAGGGCAGGATGCCTTTTCCAGTGGGCATCCATTGCAAGCTTGATTTCCGCCGTACCTTTAGCACAGAAGCGTTGTAAAACCAATGACTCAAAAGTGGACATAAGCAAAAAAAAAAAAAAAAGGTGGGGGTGGTGGGGGTAGTGGGGGGTTCAGATGAGAAGAAGTCAAACACAGCGCACGGAGGCGAAGAGAAGCAGAACAGCTTGTCTTCAGCGGTGAATGGCAGCGTGTATCGTTCACATTGAGTCAACAGATTAGCGACAGAGGAAGCTTAGCTATTCCTGGCCTCCCTCGTTTGATGTTTCGGGAGGCCTAATTTGATTTTTCACCTCCCATTGTTTCAGCGCTGTATGCCCCTAATCCACTTTAAAGTGGAGACAGCTTTCCTCCTTTCCCCTTCTCCCTCTCCGTCTTTTCTCCCTCTGTTGCTGCGTCTCTTCTTTCTTTTGTTGCTCCCTCTCTTCCACAAGTAGCTCCACAGGCGACCGCACATTCCCTAAGTTGTCCCGACCATCTGACAGTGAGTTTAATCATTATCATGACACCATTAAGTTAACACATCTTGTCTGCTGTTAATTAAAATCACACACATTTTAGACATTAGTGGACATTAGCTGAGTGTATTAACACAAGACATTTTAGCTAGCAAGCTAACACTGAGCGGGAGCGTGCCTATGTTCCCACGGCCCTATGTTCCCACAGTTCTAAGGTTTTCCTCAAAATTAGGCCCTATGTTCCCACTGGACTCTCTCTACCTATCTGGACTCTATCTATCTGGCCTGTCTAGCCTCTACCTGGTCTTTTTACTAAACTTAACCAACTCTTTTCTTCATTGCCTAAACCCAACCAATGGTGGGACCAAAGGGCTGAGGGAACATAGGGCCTAATTTTCAGTGACAACAAAAGTTAGAAATGTGGGAACATAGGGCTGTGGGAACATAGGAATGACCCCCACTGAGCTAGTAGCCTAGGTCCTGAACGTTTACCCACACTAGACTTTAGTCTAATGGTAAACAAACTAAACTAAAACTTCTTGTTTCGGTAGCTAAGTTTGTTTGTGTTAGCTTGTCAACTAAAATGCTTTAACTTGTTATACAGCTACACTGTAGCCTATAATAATTGAACCAACAGCGTATTCATTTATTCAGCTGTAGGCTATATGCTGTAGTATATGTTTTATTAGTTTTTGGGCCGTATAGTTCAAAAGTGAAGAACAGTATGCCGGTGCGCCTCGATACTTTTTGAGGTATGACTTGAGATTGTTTTGTCTTTTAAACTCTTCAGCGTTATACAGGAGCTGTTAAACGATGTGGGACACTGCAGTGTAGTGGGTGCTCTGTGCTTGCTTAGTGTTTTCTAGTTGTCCTGTTTATTGTGTTGGATCCTGCGTACCTTTGGTCTTACACATCAGTGGCTGACAGAAAGAGAAGAAGGGAACATATCGAGCCCTCCTGCTCTTCTTGTCTCTCTCAGTCGGAGCTGAAGTGCTCCAACAGTTCTTGGTAGTAATAAAAGCCTTTGGGGTTGGAAGGGTTTAGTTTGGCCTTAGAGCACTCCCCTCCACCAAGCCACCCCATCCCACCCTCCGCTGCAGGCTGTATTAACCCTGAAGAAAGGCCTCTGGAGAAGCAGAAGAATGGTTGGAGAAAAGAAGAGGTGGAAATTGTCACCACAGAGAGAGACCCCCACCATCTTCCTCCCCCCTTCTCCTCCTTTTTTCCCCCTCAGTGAAAACAGCGAAGTGACCAGCCCCTTGGCTCAGTGACTGCGCTCAGCTTGCTATAAGGGAGCTTAATGCACCCAACCCTCCACCCCATTGTCAAACCCCCCGACCCCAAACTACCCCTGAAAAAAGGGGTACCCCCCCCCCCACTCCACCCCTACTAACACACACATACACATTACCAGCACACACTCACACACACACACACAAACACACACACACACAAACACAAGCCTTGAAAAGAGCCACACACATCAACTCCTTTTGTGTTGGCTTCTTCTCCAAACCATTGACTGACTGAGTCACTGCTGCTGCATTTACCCCCCCCCCCCCCCCCCCCCCCCCCACACACACACCAGCCCTCCAACCTCTTTCTTCCTCCTCCTCTCTGTCTGTCCATCCCTCTCCTCCTCTTGTGCATCCTCTCCTCCTTTACCAAAGTGTTGGGGAAGAGCCGGCAGCAGCAGAGGTGAATAAAGACAGGCAGACTGTCAGTGCATATGTTGGCTGGGTGAGTCCAGTCCTCCACACTTAAAGAACCATCTGTGATAGTTTTTATTCAAAGAAGCAGCATCAATAGAAAGTTCAGAAAGCTGCCTTTGTCCCTTCTTCCTTTTCCCCTCGTGCCCCTGCTTCTTTTTCTCTTCTCTTAGCATTTTTCTTTTATTTCACCCACTTTTAATTTGTGAACACAGAGGGGCTGCGATTCCACAAAGCTGCTAATCTATTTCGGTTGTGTAGTTTTCTTTTTTCTTTTATAGTAAGTAATTTATATTGGCTTAAGAACATCTAAAGCAATTCAAAGATGCTATGTTGGCTTGCTCTCTAACATCGATACAGTTCAAATTAAGAAAAAGACTTAACCTATGCTGAAATGCCCCTGCTTCTGTACTGTATACAACACTGTGTCTGTGTGTGCGCACATATGTGTGTGTGTGATGGATTATCTCTGTAAGGGGCTCAGCGGTACACTGATATCTTTGCTCAGTGCTCACAGCATGATACCCCAGATACTGGCACGTGCTCACACACATACACACGCACACATACATATGAGCAGGGATTTGGTGTCCAGTAGCGTGTAGACAACCCAGTGGTGAGCTGGCACTGTGTGTGTGTGTGTGTGTGTGTGTGAAGCCTTGTTCTTCTAACAGTCCTCTAATCCTCCTAGAGTGGCCCTGATAGGCCTAATGACACACACAGGGACACACCAGGGTGCTGCACCTGTATCTGTGTGTGTGTTTGAGCTATTACCACTCGCTGTGACACTTAAACATGATACTTTTTCTTTTCTCTCCTGCTTTCTTTCTGCTTTTCTTTCTTTCTTTTTCTATTTTCTCTCTCTTTTTTTGAGGCAACTCTTGTCTATTTGCAGCACTGAGGCACTTCATGATTGCCTCACTTTCACACTGAAAAAAAAAACAAAAAAAAAAACTGGGGAGGTTGTGTAACCAAAACCAAGTGATACTTTTATATATATAAAAATAACTCAATAACATAAAAACGATCTGTGCTCATAAATGTCAGATGTGATTTTTTTCTTCTGGACACTTATAACAGTCCAGCCACCCAATTAAGTCTTGCAGTGACCCCAGACTGGGTCACCTGTTTGGGCTGCTGAAGCACTTGAGAGAGTCAGGAAGTGTTGGGTCCTGGCACCGCAGCAGCAGCAGCAGCAGCAGCAGCAGCAGCAACATGTCGGCCGCTCTGCCAGCTCCAGCAGCGCCAACGCACTCCCTTACAGCTGCAGCAAAGCACACAAAGAAAGTGGTGTGTGTTAGTGCGTGAGGGTGACATCAGCCCATGCGGGTGTTGTGCCAGCATTGTGATGAGTTCAGGTTTTAGAGATTAAATCACATTTTCTGTTTTTCTAACCTTTTTTTTTTCTTTTTAGATCATTGCACCTTCTTGTATTTATACTATCTGTTTTTTTTTCTTGTTGCTGTAGCAGCTGATAGACAGACACTTTATGAATTTACCCTCACGGTCACTAAGCAACTGTAGAAAACAGGCTGA
This sequence comes from Trachurus trachurus, assembly GCF_905171665.1. NCBI lineage: Eukaryota > Metazoa > Chordata > Actinopteri > Carangiformes > Carangidae > Trachurus > Trachurus trachurus. The sequence continues at coordinate 35,211,277 of NC_139900.1, forward strand.
CACACACAGTCACACGTGCACACCACTAGAGGAACTCTTTAGAACAGAAGCCACTGACACACACTGTCTCTCTCCATAGGAAACAGACTACATATAGACCCATAAACTAAAAGCTACCTGTTAACTGAAACAGGTGGCTTAACAACTGTCTCGCCCCCGGCTACTGGGGCTAATAGCTTCCTTCACACACTCACACACCTCTAACTAAACACACGCCCAGCTGACCCACAGGAAATGTGTATATCTCTGTCAATGACAGGCCCTAATGTGTAGCACTGCACTTCTCCCTCTCTCTTCTGCTCTCCATACTTTAATAAGAGACATTTTCCTTTTCAAGCCAATGCACACAATACAAACATCACTCATGTACCTGTGCTGCTGTCGCTGGTAAGAGACGGAGGGAGAGGGGAGCTGAAATGAAACGGGAAAAGGAAAAAACTAAAAGGTAGAAAAATGAAAGGTAAACCCAGCAAGCTGTTCAGTGTGTGTGATCGACCTCACACATTTATTTTTATATGCAATAAAAACAAGAGAAAAACTGAGGGAGTTAGAAACAAGGAATCTGATTGGTTCTGGTTCATTACACAGAAAGGGAGTATGTCTTTCTTTCTTTCTTTCTTTCTTTCTTTCTTTCTTTCTTTCTTTCTTTCTTTCTTTCTTTCTTTCTTCCTTCTATTTCCATCTGTTGACCAAAAAATTACACATGAAGACACAGCACAACAGTGTGTGTGTGTCTGTGTGTGTGTGTGTGTGTGTGTGTGTGTGTGTGTGTGTGTGTGTGTGTGTGCGTGTGTGTGTGTGTGTGTGTGTGTGTGTGTGTGTGTGTGTGTGTGTGTGTGTGTGTGTGTGTGTGTGTGTGTGTGTGATGGGACCAAAGTGAGGTTAGATTATAGGGTGTGGTGTCTGGGAGAGAGGTGGAGGGAGGTGCTGGGGGGTGGCGGCACAGGGACAGCTAGTGACATGATGGGACCCCTAATGGTCATAATTGGCGGTGGCTTTGACAGCAACTATATGATAGCTGCACAATATACACAACACAGCTCTGACTGTGTGTGTGTGTGTGTGTGTTTCTTTAAGGAGAAATTTACACAAAATTGCAGCTAGGTTGATGAACCGCTTGTTTGCAACTGCCGCCTGTTTCTCTCTTTTTTCTTTGTGTGTGTGTTTGTGTGTGTGTGTCAGATATACATTTGTATAACACAGTTGAGCTGCCTCCCTCCCAGCAGGTAAAAGGGCAGCAGTTAAGCTCTCTTCTCTCCCACCTGTTTTCTTTTTTGCTCCTTTTTAATATTGTTTAAACACACAGACTACAACACCAATAGCATTTTGTAGGCTTTTTTTTTTTTTTTTTTTAAAGTGGCACTTGCCTTTTATTATGACTTCCTCAAAGTAGGAATGAAACATTCAACTGCTCAGACAGAAAGAATTTGGGTCATTTTGTGCAGAAAAATGAAAATGTTTAACAAACACATTGAATAAGTACTGAAATAGAGCAAGTGACATCTATTTACTCTTAATAAAGATCTTAGCACACAAGTATCTGCAGCCAGGTAAATAACTAAATAGCTATGGACTGAAATAGTTTTAATATTTTCTCTAAACCAAATACTTCCCATTCAGTATATTGTGTGTGAATAACGAAGCAGGTAAAAATATTCTCACTTTGCTGCTTTAATCAGTTCCTCCTCTTTTTTTTCTTGCTTATTGAATTTTGTTACAGAATAAATTAAGTGTTGTTTAGAGTTCACGTGGTTGATGGGTTCATAGGAAAATGAGAAAATTCACATTAGAAATACAAAATGTGCTGATAGAAATTCATACTCTCTGTGTCCCATATTTTTAATAAACTCATTGAATTCATCTGATTACAGAATGAAACGTTGTGGCCTCTTTCTTAACCTGCCCAACTCAGTGACACAAAAATAGTTTCTCTCTCCCTGTCCATGCTACAATTACTTCCTTTTTCATCCAGCTGAGATGATTTCAATAGTTAACAAGGATCAGTAGAACTAGAAAATATCTGGTTAAAGCAGAAGTAAGCAGAATGTTTGTGTTAATCTAAGTCTTAAATAGTTGTATCTTCCGACGGCAATCACTTCTATAGAGTGTTTGGTCTGAAACACGGGTCTGTCAGTCACTCTGCTCTGCTCTGAGCCCAGGAGAAAACTTTCCTTGTATCCTACAACCTTTATCCAATGAGGAGAGAGAACGGCATAAAGGGGCAGTCCTCTCTGTGTGTGCAGCCAAGGGATGCGCGTGAATGTGGTGACGTAGGGACGAGGGCGGGGACTGCTAACTCCATCGGCTGACAAGAATTTTGCCGGATCGCTTACTTCTGCTTTAATCAAATTATAGCCATGTTTTTTTTGTGTGTTAAAGGGTTAAAGGGTGAATGACGGCGGTAGATACACATGACATAGAGAAGGCTCGCAATCAAAACAGCAGACGATCTCTTGCACCTGAGCGAGCAGCAGCAGCAGTATGTGTGTGTGTGTGTGTGTGTGAGCCAAACTGCTCCCTCTGATCTCGGTTCAAAGGCAGCAGGGAAGAGGCTCAAAGCATTCTGGGTCCAGGGGAGAAATGGAGGGAAGAAGGTTAGAGAAGGAATGAAGGATGATGCAAAAAAAAAGAAAAAAGAGAGGAGGAGAGAGATGCTGCAAAGATTCCCTGGGGTTGACAAATCATTACGAGCACAGATGGAGATGTCGGTTCAAAAGCCAGTTTTGGATCAATCTGGGAGTATGTCATATCTCAAATTGCATCGTGCTTTGGTGCAATTGACCTCTGCTATTTTTTGGCATGTGAAGCAGTTTGTTTTATGGCCCAGAGATGATGCTAAATCTTTGATGACATTAATCTGAAACGGCCGGTAGAGGAAGAGGTTGGCAGTCGGATCATTTTTCCTAGATTATACAAATCAATCCAAATCAAAAAAATCTAGAGCTGATGTGATATTCAGGCCTCTGATTCAGAAAGTTTTGACATTCTTTTAATTCTGCGCTTCATCTGGATCGAAGTTTGAAGCCTCACAAAAGAGCATTAGCAGGAAGGAGAATTAGCACCATTGGAAGTCAGTGGGGGGTGAGATAAGCTGTGGTACTATTAGAGGCAAACCCCAGAAAGTTAAGGCCTTAAGTTTAGAAACAGTGCTGTCACCCCACTGTGTGCACGTGTGTGTGAGTGTGTGTGTGTGTGCACGTGTGTGTGTGTGTGTGAGTGGGAGATAGAGAGAGAGAGAGAGAGAAGGGGGTAAGAGTCTGATGGTCTTAACAGTAAAACTAATAGTGGATGACTGCCTTAGCTGGAGACTCACTCCTCTGTGAAGTTTCCAGCTGCTTTCAAAAGACAAGCACAGCACACACTGAAAACTTCCCACACACGCACAGATATGCACACACATACACACACACACACACACACACTTTTTGGAAAGTCAAATATAAAGTCGTTGAGCTTGGATTTTAATAGAAAAGAAAAGTGGAACAGGAAGAATACAGTTTCATGTGATGTAAATCTTGTTTTGTCTCATCTTTGCTGGGAGATCTCGGGGGTTTTGGTCTTTATGATGGATGGAGTCGAAGGAGAAAGAGGCAAAAGGAGGCAAGGGAAAACAGTTTGGAGAAATTTACGCCTCAGTTTGGCACAGCTTGTTGAGGGGTAACGCGATGTTTTACGGCGCGCTGTCTGAGTCCGTTTCCTCTCATTTTATTTCATTTAGGCTCATAGTTTCTTTACTCGTAGTTTATTTTTGAAAAGACACACACCATCAAATGCAGCGTCACTCACGTCTGTTTATCCGTCTCTGTGTTGTTTGTCTTGGTCATAAACTTGGAGCTGTAAACGCACATTTGGCCACTAAAACACACGGGCAGTCCTTTAGTGTGTGTGTGTGTCCCACCACTAAACAATGATGGTCAAGGTCTCTGTTGGTCTGAATAAGCAGGGTGGGCAGCTGGACATCAGTCTGTTCCTGTTCCTTTCCCAGAGAGAGAGAGACACATGGACAGGTCGGTCTGTTTTTGTGGGGAGGAAGGTGTCATGGGTCAGTGGGAGAGGGCAGGCCTGCTTCTTCATTGGTCGACCCCTACTTCCTACTTCCTGGATGACCCGCCGCCATCTGTGGAAGTGATTGGCTGAGAAGAAGCAAAAGAAAAAGAAGAAGAAGAAGAAGAAGGAGAAGCCTCTTTAGTGGGGTTGAGCAGCGTTGCCGCGGGTTACCCCTCTGAGGCCTGTCACTCCAATGAGTCGTAGAGCCGCTGTTAATGATCAAACCAGTCTGGTCACGAACGTTTTCACCTCCATGCATTTCAAAGATGTGTCCTTGCTTTTTATAGAATAGAAAAAAAACAAAACAAATGAAATGTAAAACATTGGAAACTAAAGATGAAATGGAATTCTAACTTTAGCTGCTGTTAGACCCGCAGTAGTAAATCATGACACAAAGAATAACCCAGCAAATAGTAAACAAAAAGGAAGATGATATAAGAACCGGGGAAGAAGGAGAGAAAGAAGAGAAGACACAGAAGAGGAAGAAAGGATGAGGCGATGTGTCAGGAGAGGAGATAAGGAGTTAGAATGAGCAGAGGAGATCAGATATGAGGACAGGAAAGAGAGGAAAAAGGCGGAAAAGCGAGGGAGAGAAAGTGAGGTACGACGAGGAGAAGGATATAGATAGAAGGACAAAAGAGGAGGGGAAACAACCTATAAGAGGGTTAGATAAAATAAAAGGAGAAATGCAAAGAGTAAAGGAGAGGACATATTTCTTTCATTCACATCTACATAATCATTTCCCCCCTTTTTTCTTTCATTTATCAACCTTGTCGCCTTATATCCTTCCTTCTCCCTTGCATCTGTCCCACATTCCCACATGCCTCCTTCCTCCCCTCCTTTCCTTTGTCCTCATGTCCTTCCCCTCTCCCTCCCTCCCTCCCTCCCTCCCTCCCTCCCTCCCTCCCTGTCTTTACACTCTTCCACCTCCTTCCTCTGCCCATCTCCCCCAGTCTCTCCTGTTTATGAAGGTAAATTTATAGGTCTACCAGGAGCTGTTAGCTAGAGGTGGCCTCCGCTGCTCAAACCACAACAAGGCTTCACCCTCCACATGGAACAGAGGCGGCGTCGTGGGCATTCTGGGCTGTTTCCATCACCACACGTTACACATGATAGTGCACTCACACCTCCCATTATCTGCTAATGAGCATCCCTGTTTTCTTCCTGCCCTCTCTGCTGTGTAAAGCCCCGCTGCATCATATTCCTGATGAGTGGTTGGGTGGTTTTTTTCTCTCCTTTCTTTATATTGCTCTATCGAGCATTTGTTTTTTATTGGTCTACAAGGAGCAGTTAGCCAGTGGTGGGCTCCACTTTTTAACCAGCACATGTGTTGTACTGTTTTTCACACACTGCTGTTAAGTCAGCTCACTCACTACATAGTTATATCATTTATGTAGTGTGTCCTCCCTGCAGCGTATTTGCCTTGTTTTATACTCCAAACTGTTTTTTCCCCCCCACCAAAAATAATGTTCAAGCTGTAACTGAAAATAGAGATAAATAAATGTGACAACTGTGGACATGAAGATATGAAATCATTCAGCTTTTTTCTGTTCTAGTCTCTTTGACAGGAGCAACATTTCACCTCCTCCTACTTCACATTTCTGAGGCTTTTTAATGAGGAGAACTGTCTCACAGTCACATCAACATAGACCTTCTACTTGACTCACATCCTCATGCAGAGTGTTGTCTCCCTCTCAGAACAGGAGGATGTTCACTCTTTGCTGGACCCGTCTCTCTGTCCACATTAGTCAATCAGCCACAGGATGGAGCGAGCTTACAGGATAATACTGCTGCTCATTCACACATACCACCGCAAAGTTGCTGCAGTGTGCTTTAAAATACATCCACTCAGAAGAGGACAATGCATTTTAAAATCACACACACACAAAAATAATTATTAACCATTCATTAAAGATCTAAAAACACAGTGTCAAATGACTAAACAAGTACTAAATATCATATGAATCTGATATTTCGTCTTCCTGTCAACAATACTTAACAATAACATCGTACTTACCAGTTCAATGGTTGGAACTATGACATCAGGTGGTCTATGAGCAACGCAGTCAGTCAGAAGTGGCTGCAGGTGTTTAACAAACTAACCTGAAACTACAGTATTTAGCAGAGGAGACTGCAACAATTAAAGGCCTCATTAGTTGCGTTTCCATCCACCTTTTTTCATTCGCATTTTCAAAAATTGCGAATAAATACTTGGATGGAAACGCCAGAAATTCGAAAAAAGGCAGTAAATGCGCATAAAAGTTTTTACGCTTTGGGGGGGGGGGGGTGGATTTGTCAGCGTATCGATTAAATGAAAATGCGAGTTTTTGTTATGGAAACAGATTATGCGAATTGAGGCTACCTCCGCTACATTTATTGATTTTTCGCTGGCTTTGTTGTCAACAGATGCACATGGGCGAGAGGAGCGTAACCAGAACAGCGGAAAAGCGAGCAGACTGTCACAGTTCCTACTGTCTTTCTGTGTAAATATCTCATGTTATATTCAAGTGGCCTATATGTACAGTATTTTCTTTAAAAATGTAGCTGGTGCGGCTTATACAGGTGCATCTATAGTCGGAAAGTACGTAAATTGTCCATGATGTTGAGTGTCAACTGTTGTCATGGATACATTCACGCTCTCTTATGACGTAATCTCACGGCGCACCACTCCTCCTCTCCCAATAATCGCAAAACAATAATGAATGGAAACGGTCATAAATTCGCATTTGCTTTTTGCGCATTTTCACAAAATCTGCTTTTAAATTCGATCCATTTGGATGGAAACGCAGCTACTGCTGAACACGTGTTTATTGTTGAGATGTTCTTGCAAGCATATGGATTGTAAAAAAAAAAATCATTATAAAACTGATGGAAACTATAACTACAAAAAACAAGATCCAAGTTGTAGCTAATAAAAGGCAGGATAAGAAAAGGCCAACATTTTTACTAGATCTTGAGAAATACTTAGCGTGAAGAGAGTTGGGGAAATATGACATGTAAATGTGGTTTCCATGGTGAACCTTTTCTCCTATATTGCCAAATTTAGTTTGATGTGTTTGGTGTATCTATCTAACCAGTCAAGATGCTGAACTCTCTCCCTCCCCGCTCTGACCCCCGCCCAGCGCCCACACAACCTGACCTCTGAACTACACAACACATTCACTTCACTCCAGTCCAAAATATGACAATACTTGCACTACTGTCTTTTGCACTTACTACTGCTGCTATTGGGCCTTCTACTTTATTTACTACTACTTTAGCTTAGTTTTTTATTCTTATTTGTTCTAGATTGGTATTTTAGATTGCAGATTGTTTTATTGTTTTTTTTGTTTTTTTATGTTTACTGTCTGTTTTGTCTATTTACTGTCTGCACCAAGGGTCTGAGAGAAACACAATTTCGATTCTCTTTATGTCCCGTACATATTGTGGAATTGACAATAAAGCTGACTTTGACTCTCTCTCTCTCTCTCTCTCTCTCGGGGGACCTGTGCTGCCTGTCTTCACCTCCTCAGGTAAGTCCACTTTCCCTCCTTCACACACACATTCACTTTCAAACATCCTGAAAACACTAGGCGGTGAGGTTAGAGCAGCAGGAGGACTGTGAAGTGACGGAAAGGACGGGGTGGAGGGGGTGGAGCATGGGGGTTTAGGGGTAAAGCGGGGGTTCAGGGGGGGTTCAGACTTTTATGAAGTCACTATGAGAAATGGCTTCGACTTGTGTGGCTGCTGTTAAAACGGTCCGGGGCCATTCAGCAGAGCAGGGTTACAGAGTATCAGTCAGCCACTGCTGAATAGCAAATCAGATTCAACCTCACACTCAACCCTAATGATAATAGCTGTAACCACACACACACACACACACACACGCACGCACGCACGCACGCACGCACGCACGCACGCACGCACGCACGCACGCACGCACGCACGCACGCACACACACACACACACACACACACACACACACACACACACACACACACACACACACACACTTACACAAATCTCTCTCACAGGTTAAGCTCATGTTGTTATCCAGAGTGACTTAATGTGAGCGCCTCAGTAACTCCAATTAGTTGGTCACAAACATCAGAGGCGTGAAAAAATAAGTCTTAGTTTGCAAGTTCATGATTGTGACCATATTCATGTTAATCTCTCTTTGGCTCTCACACACACACACACACACACTTGCATTTACACACTTTACTCACACGCTGGTATTCACACATTTCTCCAGTTTCTTCTTTGCTTTAACTTTCCAGAGCTTGTAGGTTTTTGTGTAGCTCACATTCTCTCTCATACCGTTTGTCCATAGTGTAAAAACATTACAGAATACAATACAAACACAATACATTGTAACAGAAACACAATACAAACAAAAAAACATACATACAACACATGAGCGGCATTATACACAAAAAACTATACCTTTAATCACTGTAATAGCCCTAATGTTTTGTTTAAAAGGTTTTTCTGGTAGATTCCTAATGAGATCAGGTAAACCATCCCATAACTTCACAGCCCAAAAACAAAACATCCTTTTAGCAGTTACAAGCCTCGTCCTGGGAATAACATCATCACTTGTGCTGACTAAATGTCTCTTTCACCTGCTGGAATCTGCATAGCAACAGTTTCGGCTTCTTTTTAACATGTAAGTTATAAAACAATTGAATAACATTTCTAGCTGTTCTGTGCCTGATGTACCACATACAGTCACACACTCATACATACAGTCACTCACACCACGACACTGTTACACACTGTCGCTGTAGTTCCTCAGGGCAGCAGGCAACTCGTCATGTCAGAGGTTTTACTGATGGCTTGTTGTCTGGTGGGACCAAGGTGACATTTCCTCTTACCACCTTAAATGTGAAACATAGTGCATATGTGTGTGTGTGTGTGTGTGTGTGTGTGTGTGTTCTCTTGATAATGAGGGGTCTATATGCAGGGGTGGCAGGATATTAAATATGTAACAGCAGGTTGAAAATGGTAGACAGAGGTGTCTGTCATGCACACACATGCAGACACACACTCCTTTCTTTCTTTCTTTCCTCCCTCCTTTCTTTCTTCCTGACAGGTGTTTAGCTCCATGTGCACAGTAATTAGTCACAAGGACACAGTCAAATTTCCAACACTAAGATTTTACGAAGGAAGGAGAAGGAAGTGTCTTTGTGTGAGAGTTTCAGGAAGGAGGTGTCCTTCCCCAGCTGGTCTACACACACACACACACACACACACACACACACACACACACACACACACACACACACACACACACACACACACACACACACACACACACACACACACACACACACACACACACACACACACACACAGACCTGCTGCATCTTCTCTCAGCTTCAACACTAGAAGATGTTCCTCACACGTCTCTTCTGTGTCTCAGTTTTACACTTCGACACAGAACCATCACCACAGCTTTCCTCCACACAACTCATTCACACACAAACATGCACGCCGCTACAATATAGGCAGTTTGTACAGTTCAACCGGGGTTCCCACCCTCTCTTCTCCTCAGAAGGTTGACCATCGTAAAGACCCCGATCCATCTCTCTTTGTGTTTTCTCTCTCTTCTCCTCCTCGCCTCCAGCCTTTTATCACCTCTGTCTTTATCCTCTCATTTTCTCTTTACCTCTGCCAAGATTGATTTCCTTTCTCACTATCTCCAGCAGCCGATACAGTGTAGCTTGCTAATATGCACACACACGTACGTACACACACACACACACACACCTACACACACACACACACACACACACACACACACACACGCATGTACACACACTTTTGAGGATCACAGTAATGGGATTAGAAGGGTCTGCTGAAATATTGAAGAGTCCCGATGCAAATAATGAATAGGCTGGCAATGTATCTGGATAAGTGTGTGTGAGTGTGTGTGTTAAGGGTTGTGCAGGTGCCTAGTGTGTGTGTGTGTGTGTGTGTGTGTTATTAGACACATGTAATGTATGGCGCACAAGCGTGGGTTCATGGTGCAGTTAGTACAGCCTGGAGGTGCAACAAAGTAGTGCCCTCAAGCATATGCACGCAGGGACGCACACACACACACACACACAAGGTTGTAACAATGCTCTTCATCACCCAGCACTCTGTGTGTGTTCACCCCACAGTGACACCCCACTTACATCTGTCTCACAGCGGGTGAAGGGGAGTTACGCCTTTGTGATGTGTGTGTGTGCGTGTGCGTGTGTATCTTCATGCATGTGAGCAAAGTATGTGTGCAAATGGGAATGTCGCATGAGTGTGTGTCTGTGTGTGTGTTGTACCAACATCTAAGGTTGCTGGCTGAATGGAGGAGAAAATTAGACCTGATATGATAGTCACACTCTGCTCTGTCAATGTGTGTGTGTGTGTGTGTCTGTGTGTGTGAGTGAGTGTGTGATGGCAGTCAGTGGAGCCAGCAGTACACAAAGACAGCAGAATATCAACAAGGTTTGATAGCAGGATGACAAAACCCGGCTATAAGAGAGCACCTGAGAGGAGAGGAGAGGTGAGAAACTTCTGTTCTCCTTCCAACAGGAGAACATGTTTATATATAGATAGATATAGATATATGTATGGTCCCACGTGTTTAAAGTATTGTGTAAGAATTACTCCCATCTAGCGTTGTGGTTGTAGATCTCAAGCAACTCAATCGTATTTTTCATGCTGCATTCACGTGAAATTGGGCAGACGGACGACGGACGGCAGCCGCTGCACCTAACGGCGTAAACAAGCCTCTACGTAAACAAGTGGTCCGTCAGCACGAAGCAAAACAACACATGTGACAGTTTGTTGATGGGGTGATGACTGATTAATGAAAAACATACTTTTGAATGAAATAATCGATTTTCGTGAATAGACAGGAGAACTTACACAATGTCCCTTTAAGTAAAAAAATCTGACTAATAATAGTAAAGCTATTGATGGGTGATAGTGATAATTCTGTCGGTGTATTATCTTCTATAGATTTATAACATGAGTGAATGTAGCTGGGACAATCTATCTATGTGCAGTTGTTTTACAGTGACTTCTAGTCGGGTTCATCACTTTTTAGTCAGATGCTCACTGAGTTGAAGTGTTGGTTTTATTTTGAATAGTGTCAGCCCTTTGCTTTGGACCTACAATTTCTCAACTGCTGAACTAATATATTACTACGTACATGTGTGCACCTAATGCACATAGTGCATCACGCTGTAGATCTGCAGTTTGAGACTGAAAGAGTTATGGGTTAGTGTGCTTGAACCAGAGGATCAATACCACTCTCATGTTGACATATTATAGTTACTTAATCTCATTGTCTCCAGCTTTATATCAACCATTCACACATGAGCATGGTGTTGAAGTGTATTTACCCATATATAAACTGAGGAGGTACTGTATGTTGGTGTGATGGTGTTGCCACAAGAAAGTCCATTTAGGCACAATATTAGCAGCGTGTGCTTGTTTTCAACAGATTTGTCACAGAGGCAGAAGGTTCAACTTTTAAACTGGGTTTATTACAGCAACAAACATGAGAAAGTGTCGCCTGCATTGCAGTACTTTTCTTTTCTGCCTTTTGTATACTTCACCTCACCTTTAAGATCTTATTCTGTTCAGCACTAGTTTGCTTTCATGAGTTTCAGTCCCACAGTGACTCTACATTTACTCACTTTCAGTCCCAGGATGAGAAAGTTGCAGAAGCTGTGGTCTAGTCCATCACCATTTCTCTTTCTCTACTTAGATTAGACTGTTGGGAGCAGCTGGAGACACAATCCAGAGTCGGTATAATGACCCGCTGACTGTTATCAAGTCGGTCTTATGTTAAATGAGACAGGAGAATAGACCTGAGCGGTCAGTGGTTAGCCCAACGGCTGCCGCATCTAAGCAACACAGACAACACTGTGATTGATTCTCCAGTAAGAGGATGGAGAGGCTGAGAGTGGAGGGTAAAGATAGAGGATGAGGGACACTGGTAAACGAAAACTGTGCAAGTGTCTGAGAAAGCAGCTGCAGTAAACTACAATAAACAACAGAAAATGACTCTGATAAGTGTAGTCTTTCAATTTTTTTTTTTTTTTTTACATCAAATTACAATGTTTTTCTATAAAAAAAACCAGAAGCGTGTAACTATAAATGTGTGAAAATTATGCAAACGAAGTCAGTCCACCAAAGTTATTCAGACCCACTTTCCCACTCATTCACCTCCTGCATCTTGGATGTGTAAAGTGTTAAAGTGTAAATGCCACAGATTTCAAGGCTCATTTTATTCATGAATCTCCTCAATCTTATCTCCTCCTATGTGTACCTACATCAGTGAGCAACACTTCACTATGCAGTGAGGCTAAATTGAGATGACACTGGACTTTGCTGTTATACAATCTTATTAAGAGGGAAATATAGTAGGCCTAGCGTTATCTGATTTCGGACCAGTTCAACCATCAAGAGTGGTATGAGCAGTGTAAAGCAGGAAAGATAAGACTGCTTAGTTCTGCTTTGCTTTCTCATCAATGGATAGTTGTTTACTTCACTCTCATTTTCATTATTGAGTCTTATTAACTTGTGAATCAATCCCTTTCCGTAGGAAAATAAAAATATCTTCTTCTTTTTTTTACTGTTGATTAATATGATCAGAGTGTTTCCAACATTGTAGCTTCATCAATAAATCTCAAAAGTTGCTACTTCTGATGGAGCCTCTGAGCATAGAGGAGGCAGCAGCATATTAAACCATGATCTGAAGGAGTGTTTGTTTTATATTGTAGTAAACACATGGATCAACAGAGAAGTGGATTATGTCTATAAAGAGTCCAGTAACATTCATCATAGTTTGTCAGTGTTTTGGATCCAAACTGACTACAGCTGCCTTTTTATGCACAACGGCTACACAAGCTACACATGCTTCCGAGCCGCTTTTCAAACCAACATTTGGTCTTAAGAAGAAGAGGGATTTTCGTTTTTTTCCTGTAAATACCCAGATCCATGTTCAGTCATAAGTCTGCTTCTTTAATTCACTTCAGCATCACTCAGGTTTCTCATCATCATGGGGAGGTAAAGCTCACAGATACTGCTCACTAAGTGTTATCCCAGTGGCTAATTTATTCAAATTCAGTCATAATGAGACGTGACTGGATGAGAGGTCATGACTGACAGGTGTTTGAGCCAGTAGCGTGCAGGTGTAAATCCCTCCCGGAGGAATAGAGCAGTCCTAATCAAGCCCTTGTAATACACTAGTTCCCGTTAGCTCCCAGGGGCTAATTAGCATTCTAATTACTGATTGCAAATGAGAGCTGCGTTGATTGTGTTCCGCCTGTGAGTGGAGAGGCTCAAGAGACACGCACACACACATACACACACACACTCATATGCATCTCACACACGTACACACTGTCATACTCAAACACACTGAGTGATCATCGTTAAGAAGCTTATCATGCTCTTGTTCCTCTGCGCCTTTCCAGTCCCCTCTCATCTACAGTGTCTCATTAGGATCATAATGCACTTCATACACACACGCGAGTCGCAACACATGCATACGCACAAACGCAAAAATACGCACCTGCACACACACCCGCAGCGGTGGTGAACATTAAAGATCGTAATAAAGAAACAAACATAAAACATTATATACTGCCAAAGTGTTGCTGTTGTTCCTACCAATTAACACAGCTCTGATTTACCGCTCGGGGGGGAGAACACACGCGTAAAAATGTACCGCGAATGTTATCACGCACACTAATGTATGTGTATGTGTGAGAATCAGGTGTGGACTGAGGGGGCCAGAATAATGAAGGAATAATTCCTTATTACAGTACAACTAGAACATGTGTGTGTGTGTGTATGCTTGTGAGGCAGAGAGAGTGTGGGGGGGTGAGTAGATAAGAGCAAACTCACCAACAGCAAATCATCACGTTATGCTGCTCAGTTAGGTGCTTTAACAAGGCTCCTCTAAGCTGCACTCCAGTCCAGTGTCTGGATGAGTGTGTGTGTTGGTGCTCTGTGAGTGTGTGTTGGTGTGTGTGTGTGTGTGTGTGTGTGAGTGTTTTGATTGCTGCAGACAATTGCAGCTACTTGGTTTTCTCACTCTCCTGTCACTCTCTCTCTGTCACCCTCATGCAGACTGAGTTACTTCTAAAGGGACATTACGCAGGTCTTGTGTGGGTGCTGTTCAGTAGCTCTGTCGTTGCCCTGGTCAACCACAACACCACTAAATGTTGTTTCTCACATCACTTCCATAGTGTTGACCATCACTCCTCTAATTTCATTTTTCTTACACACCCAACCGATGAGATCGCTTTACTTCACTAAATACTTACTAACTGTACTATTAGGGTTGCAAAGGGGCAGAGAATTTCCAGAAACTTTCCATGGGAAGTTAAGGTGGGGAATTTTGGAAATATTCCAACTTGGAAACTTTCCATGGGAATTATGGGACTTTATGGGAATAATGGGAATTTACTGTATGGGAATTAACTGGAAATTGGGGATAATTTAAACAAACTGTATCATATCCAAACATAAATGTAAATATTTTGTTTTGTAATAAGCAGACATCCATGCAAAATAATACAATTAGTAAATGCGGCGCACACCCCCTGTGGATATAAAATAAAATGCACCCTGACCGCCTGTTTGACTTTTGGCTGGCCTCGACTGTTTTCTACATGACACTCCCTCTGCTCTCTCTCCATGAATTTCCTTTTTCTCCACCTTCACTGTCAAATAAAAGCAAACGGATGCCCCAAGAGAAACAACTGTAAAGTGTTGTCTGATAAACCCATTAATGTAGTGAAAGTAGCCGGCACACTACACCAACAGAGCCTCCTGCAGTTTCTGTGGTTAGACAATATGATGTGTTAAAGACAAACCAGGTTTTGAAAGCCCCCTACTTGGAGCTGAGATGTCATTTATTATCTAGAAAACAACACAGGTCAAGATTTTCCTCTGCAAACTGCAGTGGGTCGTCACTGAGTCGATGTGATTTGATATTACCATTCACATTGGTATAATGAGAAATGCAGTGATGTCATGTCATCTCTTCATCAGTGCAAAAAGACGAAACAGGTCATGAAGATCTAAGTTGTGATTAAATATAATGATAGATTACAAACACATCATGCTGATGTATTTAAAAAAGAAAACAAAACATGTCATCTGAATATGTTAATGGATATATTCTGCTCATCCATTCATTGATTTGTCCAGGTTGCTCCGTCACTCCATGGCAAATATTACAAATATTTTCAGTCATTATGCTCTGATGTGGTAATTGCTGGCTACATATTTACGATTATAATTTGCTCAACTGTTGAGTGAATGTTGTTGTTTTTTTTTACTCCATCCTGTTATTATGTGTAGCTGCTGCAAAGACACAAACACACACACACAAACAGACTGTCACCCAGGGTATTGTCTTGTCTGAGATTGTTCTGACCAGATTCTGTGCAAAATTGGCAGAAAAAAAAGCAACAGTGAAATTGGAGACTCTCTCTCACTCTGTCTGCCGATGTGTGTGATGTGATTGATGCTCGGCAACCGGTGTTTACTCTTGTTGGCCAATTGAAAAGCCAGCGTGGCGGACTGGGAAAGCACAATGGGGAGAGGAGCTAAAGTGGCGGTGTGAGGCGCTGAACACTGACACTGAGACAAATAGATAGAAAGCTGTTAGAGAGGGAAAAGGACACAGTGGGAGGACGCACCGAGCACAGCCTGCACTGAAAGGGAGCATTATATTTGATTTCAGCGACAGAGAGGGACAGGGGGAAAAAAAGGAAAGAATGAAGAAGAAGGGAAGGGATGATAAAAGGAAGGGAAGATGGGAAAGAGGAGGGAAAGAAAAGGAGACAGCAAACAAAGCCAGTAAGAGAGGACCCAACACATCCAACCAGGACATGATTTGAGTGATGGACGGAGAAAGGCAGATGGTTTAAGTAACAGACAGAAAGAGTGATAACGAGTGGTGAGAGAGGGAGAGAAGGGAGAGCAGAGTGGGAGGGATGGGGGGAGTGGAGATGCTGGTCATCCCTGTCAGCGGGCCTTTAAATGAAAGGCGACAGTGTGTGTTGGAGAGAAGATTGGAAGGCATTAAGGCCTGGCATGTCCTGTGACACCCTGAGTGGTAGAGAGACCTCCAGAGAGAGAGGGAGAGAGAGAGGCCAATTGAATTCTTCTACCAAGTGCCCACTTGTCCGTGGTAAATCTCTCGGTGCGTGAGGGTGTGTGTGCATGCATTCCTACAGTACGTGTGTGTGTGTGTGTGTGTGTGTGTGTGTGTGTGTGTGTGTGTGTGTGTGTGTGTGTGTGTGAGATCCTGAAAGGTGAAGTGATTTAGTGAGAACAGAAGAGAGGGAGGATCTATAACGGCCATGCTGCCCTCGCCTTTGTTCACAACCAAAGCCTGCGCCTGGCTTATCGGCTCCACAGATTACTGCTGTATCGATGGCACCTCCTGTGTGTGTGTGTGTGTGTGTGTCTGTGTGTGTGTGTCTGTGTCTGAGTTAGAAATACTAGAAAGATAAAACATTGTGGACAAATACATATCCTGTGCTTGTTCTGTTCTTCAAACTTTCTCACCAAAAAATCGTCACACTTGAAGGTGTTACCACTTACACTTCCTTTTTCTCCGACCTCTACTGGGATCATCTGAGTTAGTTTGTTTTTCTTTCTTTTTTTTCAGGTAAAAAAGTGTCAGCCTGACTTGGCATAAACTAAATAAGTAATTAAGCCTGGAGCTAATTCTTTCATCGTCTAATGTTTCAGCTCTGTCTTAACTCAGTCCTTCTTACCTGACTGCCTCAGGCCCCATTAACCACAACCTTGTTTTCCCTGATCTAAACATGAATCACTGTTGTATTAATGATCCTTAAATGACTATGATGTGTTGTGTTATTTCAGTTCATATTTTTCATATTCATATTCATTCATATTTTGTCCCTGTGTACCAGAGGGATATACTGTATATATATATACACAACAGCCATATATATATATATATGTTGACCAGCCAGCTCCAAAACATCACAGACAGTGCTGCAGCTACAGGGAGTTACTACTGTTAAGCGACGCGATTAGCTGGGGCAAGCTGGTCAGCATGCTAACTTCTGTAGCTCTGTGTGTTTATTAGCTACTGGCCTTAAGACGGAACTGAATAAAAATTTGATTAAAAAAAAAAAAAGAAAGAAAAGTAAAACAAAAAAACAAGTGCCATACTGTAGGTTTTAGGAACTCTCCTTTACCATTGATTTAAGAGTATAACTCCTGCAGACAGTTTCATCCCTAAGGTCCATAACGTGCAGTGGGGTCACAACAACAATGATGAAAAAAACTAAAGGCTGTGGGATGATAGAGTCCAGCCTGCTGCATCTTTCTACTCTCGGTGTAAAAGGTTTTATTTTCTCCTCTTCCTTACCAGGCAGCAGGCAGACCTGTCTATTGAGGAACATTGACAGATATTTGACACATATAATCAAGACATCAACATGTACACATTAGCCAGACCGGCCTCCCTCAAAGCACTCAGCTCTGACGGGCTTGAAGATGCTCATTTCCTTGTTTGACCACAGTGAGACCATCTTTGTGTGTGTGTGTGTGTGTGTGTGTGTGTGTGTGTGTGTGTGTGTGTGTGTGTGTGAGGGAGAGAGATCAGGATGGGAGGGATGCTGTGTGAGTGTGTGTTTCTTAATAGAAGGTGGTTAGAGGTGTCACCCTGCACCCATTTTAATGTGCTCCACAATTACAGCTGTCATGGCTTGAAGATAATGTCTCAGTCTGTTCTTTTCCTTTTTTGTTAATCACACTCTCACTCACTCACACACACACACAACCACACACACATACACACTAAAAGAGGTGAAATATGGTAGACAAGGAACAGGCCCTTACTCATAAAAAACGCCTCAACGACCTCCATCACCCTTGTGTGTATGTGCATGTGTGCGTGCCTGCGTGTGTGCATGCACTACAGATGCAAGAGGGCTGCGAGGGTTGTGCCTCTGTGCATGAATTATTATGGTGTGTGTTTCTGTGTAGATGCGTAGGTGTGTTTGTCTGTGCATTTATGTGTGTGTGTGTGTGTGTGTATGTGACAATATTTGCTTTGTTGAACGAGCCCCTTGGTGAGCGTCATGGCGGTCGTAGCATTCCTCCAGCAGCGGTAGAGCAGCTCCGGTGATGCTGAAACACTAACAGTTGTGCATTTAAGACCTGTTTTGTGAAGGCAGCAGGTAACAATACAACGCAAAGATAGAGGATGCTTCGATGCAACACAACCAACAACAATAAACACAACATAAACCCACTGCAGTGACTGAATATAGCTTACTACTTCTCTCCTTTTCACCTCCCAGTCATCCTCTCTGCAGCATCATCTGAAGATGGTGTCATAGCAGTTTCATTCTCTACGTCACTGACACATTACTTTATTATGCTTAGAAAAAAGGAACATATATTAAACTGAATCCCTGGACAGGACACAACACCTTTCTAATACTGGCAGCAGAAAAAGTGTTTCCTAGGTGATCACATAATACAGGAAATAAGAAGAAACATAGTTTGCCCTCGACTGGCAAATGACACCTTATAATAATATCTAATATCTAATAACTTAGAAAACAACCAATTAAGATGGAAAACGTGAGACTATGATCTGTTTCCTGTAAGGTGATTATAATATATATATAAGACACTGCATACACACTTGCACAGACACTACACTGTTAGGAACATTCAGATTTTGTATGAGGGGCATCTTCATGTTGAGATGGGCTGTTTGTTATGTTGTAAAATCCAGGAAATTGACAGATCTCTGAAACTCAACGTTCAACAAATTGAAGGTTAGAAGTGGAAATTTAAATTGATAATTGATTAATTCATTTCACATGATCCGGATCTACACATTCAGTTTAAAGTTGTAGAACATGTGTCCTTACTGTTTAAGAGATCCACAGCTATTCTTTAACTTAAACCCTCAAATCTTCTTTCTTTCTTTCTTTCTTTCTTTCTTTCTTTCTTTCTTTCTTCCTTCCTTCCTTCCTTCCTTCCTTCCTTCCTTCCTTCCTTCCTTCCTTCCTTCCTTCCTTCCTTCCTTCCTGTGGCTGCTAAATGGTGTGTTGTATTGACTTCACCACTTCAATATCTGACCTGACTTTCATAAGCGTGGTAACCTGGGGGGCTTTGAGTGCTCTTGGCGTACCCCTCTCTCTCTCTCTGTCTGACTCTAGCTCTATCTACCTCTCTCCACCCTGTCTTTGAGTGCTCCATAGATTGGTAACATGACCTCTAATTCTCCTGAGACGAATATGTGCACACGGATAAAAATGAGACAAACGACAAGAGGGAAACGAAGAAATAAAAAAATAAAAAAACGCCGAAATGTCTGGAGAAGAATCGACTCGGTGGTGTTTTAATGTCACGCATTTAAGGTGATGATGGCAGATTACACCACATGGTGCACGAACACACACACGGTGCTCGAACACACACACGGTGCTCGAACACACACACGCAGACACACACATACGCACATTTGGCTTTGGGGTGTGTGAAATCAAATCTCTCCAAATCTCTATTCTGGCGTCACGGAGCTGAAGACGCAAACACAGATGATCACTACTCGTACATACACATGCGCACATTACATGCATGCACGCCTACACATATGCAAACACATGCATTTGACACACACACACACACACACACACACATAGACACCCATGCAGATGCACACACGGAGGGGTAACCCTGGTAGATTTATCAGTGGAGGTCTGCAGCACAGTGGCTGCCTTTCTCATTTCATAGGCCACCGGGGCAGAACAGGCACGGGCTTGTTCAAATCCAACCCAGCAAGACCAACACATACATACACACACACACTCAGGCACACACACACACACACAAGTATGCATACGCACTTTCTCTTTAGCGGCTTAACAGATGCCAGCCAGAATCGGTGGAGAGGAAAGGAGGAAGGGGATAGAAGAGGGGAGACGGAGACAAGCTGGTGGAAGGAGGAAGGTGAAGAAGAGAGAGAGAGGGAGAGGGAGAAGAAAAAAAAGATGGAGTTCTTCTGAAGGGACAAAGAGAGGATGATCAACATGGAGCAACAGATGCAGAATGAGAAAGAGAAAGAGACAGTCATGCAGCTTCTTCACCACGAATACAGAGATATCATGGACACGGACAGCTGCATCACTGCTTTACTCTGAAACACACAACACCCAGGCGAGCTGAGCAACACAGGGAAACACAGGGCAAGACAACTGCTCCGTGTCGGAGACGTTTTGGATGTGTGTGTGTGTGTGTGTGTGTGTGTATTTGCACATTCTCAATGGAGAAAATCTGTGTTTTCGGAGTGCAGTGCTGTAAGACCGAAATTTAATTGGATTCTTTGGAAATGATGCAGGCTTATTGGTGTAATGGCTTGCTCATGGTGCGGTTGGAGTGAGTCCCTGTAACAATA
This sequence comes from Trachurus trachurus, assembly GCF_905171665.1. Taxonomy (NCBI): domain Eukaryota; kingdom Metazoa; phylum Chordata; class Actinopteri; order Carangiformes; family Carangidae; genus Trachurus; species Trachurus trachurus. Next base: position 35,231,771 of record NC_139900.1, read on the forward strand.
CCTAGTGCCTCGTTAGCTTGGCAGCCACACACACGCACACACACACACACACACACTCACTCACACACACACACATGCTAAAGAGAGTGTGTAACAAGCAGGCAAGACCATGGGTGGGTTTGAAGCTTTGATGAAGGGCCCTATAAGCTGAAAATGGCTACTGTCTGCAACAAGGGCTCAGTGGGAGGACAAATGAGGACACACATATGCACACACACAGGCACACACACACACACACAAAGTGCATTCACATGCGCATAGACGGACAGACATGTTAACACACCTTCATCCTCCTCTTGTCAGATTTCTATGTCCAAATTCTTAGTTTTTAATAAATGAACTTAAAAAAGCCGAGTGAAAACAGAGTGTAGCCGAGCCCTTCAGCAAACACTGACGTTCCACAAAGAATGTAGCCTTTGGATGATTATCAGTCTCCGTTCCCATGGTATCACAACTGAGATTCTGGAAATGACGGCGAGTCTGACCTGTTTTTCCCTTTCTCTCCATTCTCCTGTCCCTCTTTTTCCATATTTTCCCTCCGCTCCCCTGCAGTCATAAAACTCAAATCCCCTCAGAGGTCCAGCCAGTTGTTTCAGATGAGTAGACAAACACTTTACACCTTCCTCGGCATCCATTCTTCTTCTCTCAACTCTGGTGGCTCCGAAGAAAAAAGAAAAGGCCAGGGTATGGAAGGACGTAAGGTTAAGGCGCTCTTTGATCTGACCGGTTTCAGCCGAGGGAAAATAAAGAGGCGGCCAGGGAAAAATATACAAGGCCCCGGGTGGAGCCTGGGCTTCACCCGGGGGAGGCGACCCAGCGGAAGAGCCCTGCGTTAGGCTTGAGCGGGGCCAGTGCAGCTCGTGTTATTTTAACATGGTTAGCACATGGGCTAAACTCCCCAGTCATTTATTTAACACACAGACTCCCCACGGTGCTCCCAGATGCCACGAGGCTAAAGGGAGCTACAAACACCTCATGTGAGGCCGAATCCACAGGGCAGCTTGTTGCTTTTTTAATTCTTTTTTTTCTTTCTCTCATGTGTTTTTTATTCAGTTGTTTCCAGTAACTGTGTGCAGGTTGCAGCAGACAGGAGGGTGAAGGTGCATGTGGCTTCGCTGTCGGTACGATGTTCTGCTACGCTTTTTTAACCATCACTATTTTCTTCTTTCTACCGCTACAACCATGGGTGGATTAATCTGTTATTTGGCCCCGAAGCAAAGGTCTGCTGTTGGACCCCTGTTGGCCCCCCACAGTACTGAGCATATACAGCAGACTATACATGGCAGCCTCATTATTTTCCCAGAACCCAGAAACCGACCAGCAACTGTTGTAAAACTGGCATTACATTGAGGATTACCGCTCCTCCCCTGTTATCTAGTAGATTGTATCGTGTCACCTCCAAGTTACCATGAAGTGGCTTTGCTAAACACAGCAACAGATACATGGCAACTAAACTGTCTGTTGTATCTGCATTGCAGCTTTGTTAGCAAACTTCTATACAACTTAACGGTTTAGACCGGCATTTTTGTGACCGTAGCATCATGAGTGTTGTGTGACAGATGCCTTGTGCAGCAATCTATTTGTACAATCGTGTTTTTACGTTTTTTGCCTCTTTGTTTCTTCGAGGGAAGTGGTTCTCAAAGGTAATATAGAATTCCCCCAAACAGACCCATCTCGTAAGATTTTTGCTTTTAGCTGTTGTATCAGAGTGTTTAAGGCCTCTGACTGAAATGTTGAATTTGTCACTTTATCATTAATGGATGGAATAATAGTCAAAATAAATAATTTGTCCTTTGCTGATCCCACTTTGAGGACCAACAGCCAGTTTAATGTGACCAACAGAGCTGAATGAACTATTGAAACATTTCTCAGAGCAAAACTCATGTTATCACAAAACAGAGTGGGTGCAGTTTCCTGGTCGTCATTCTCATGACTTCTGAAACCTTATCGAAATAGTAGCTCATCAAGCGATCATAAAACAAGTCACAGTTTCCACTCTGTTAATGATTTATCATTTGTCACACAGACACACAGAAACACACACATACCCATACACACATAAACAAAAACAATGAATGGGTGCCAGTTGGACATTCAGTGTTTTAGCCTGGTGATACTTGGCAATGTTGCTCCACAAACAGACAGTACACACACTCCCTGAGGACAGCTTGCTATAGCATGTAGTGTGTGTGTGTGTGTGTGTGTGTGTGTGTGTGTGTGTGTGTGTGTGTGTGTGTGTGTGTGTGTGTGTGTGTGTTTACCCAGAGAGCAGCAGCAGCTGTGGCAGTAATAGCTCTCTAAGCTGCAGGCTAATGACAGAACTCAGAGAACAGGACTCTAACATGGATAGATGTTTAACCCCGTTTAGCCCTGATCTGAAGACCACTGGGCAAACACCACACACACACACACACACACACACATTACCCCTGCCCCTATTTCTTTTCTGGTATGGCTTTAGTTGTGTGTGCATAAAGGAGACGCACACACACACACACACACACACACACAGAGAAAGAGAGAGAGACATATAGGAGTAAAGAGAGGGGGAACAACATCCTTCACCCTATATATCTGTCCTGCCTCTTCCCCCCTGTTCCCGTGGCAACAAGGGCCCACACACAACAACCAAACCCCGAAATCACCAATCCTCCCACCACGGACACACACACACACACACACACACACACACACACACACACACACACACACACACACACACACACACACACACACACACACACACACACACATACACACACACACACACACACACACATACACACACACACACACAAAGGCAAACACACTGTCCTTTGGAGAGCAAGAGGGGGCAGGTGGTCACATCAGTAGAGTGTGTATGGGGGGTTGTTAGCTTTTAGGGTTAGTGTGCATGTGTGTGTGTGTGTGTGTGTGTGTGTGTGCGTGAGCGTCACAGCCTGCTCATCGCTCAGCCAGCAGTCTATTGTCCAGTCCCATGAAGTGACTGTGAGGCCTAATTAGCAAGTTAACAAGTTAAGAGGTGGAGTCTGTCAAACGCTGAGCTCTTTCACCCCCCGGGTCAGCCCAGTGAGCCCAGTGAGCCCAGTGAGCCCACCGCTGGGCGATGGATATGCATGTGTGAGGGTGTTTGCGACTCTGTGTGTGTGCTGGGGTTACTGAGAGTTTTGAGGATGTCGATGGACCGATTATTGGTTAAAATAGATCATAGATGACTGTTGTTGTTGTTGCTGAAATGTAGGCCTTTTGGTTTTTATGTTATGTTTTTTTTTTCTTTTCATTACTTTTTTTGTTGTTGCTTAAATTAGATGCGGATTCAAACCACTCTTTTATCTGCATACTAAATGAGGCTAGTGCTATAGTGCTCAACTAGCTTAGCCTGCTAAAATAATGTATAATAATGAACAAGTTATACCCTGTTCAGTTCAATCAGTTGTTCAATGAAGCAATATGTTGTCTTAATGTGCTGGAGCTATTTCTGTATTGGATTCTTGACAATACCTACCAGGCCAGTTGTTTCCCTCTCTTCCAGCTTTAGGGCTAAGCTAAGCTAACTCTTTTTGTTTAATTGACAGATGTGAAATTACCTATATTTTCATCAAACTCTAAAGCTAATAATTTCCTGAAATGTCAAACTTTTCATTTAAGGTGTAAGTGAAGTGGAGAGTTATTTCATTTAACTAAACAAGCCCTAACTCTGTATTCAAACCAAGCTAGTGTGGATTTTATGACTGGAAAACTTATAAACAGATTATTAGTAGCCATAATAGTAGCATTAGTAATAAATTTAGCAAAAGCTGTGAAATTACCAATAATATCAGTGGCATTTGTAGTAGCCCTCCTTTGAGTTTGTGTGTGCATGTTGTGCTGGGAAGCCAGCGATATAATAATCAGTGTGGTGAGACGTTGGGTCTATTCTGAGCGTCTTTACGAGGTTTGTCGAGACTCATTTGTAACCGAACCTGCCACAGAAAAAGAAAAAAGTTTAAATTCCTGTCTCTACCAACATCTTAATCCCTTTCCCACATCTCCTTAATTCACTTATTTGAGGCCTGGATGCCTGCAGTTTAATGTACTGAATGTACAGTATGTGTTCAGGGAATGCTTTGTTAAAAGTAATTATGACAGTGCAGGATTTTAGACTGACTTACAATTATGTTATCACATTGTTTTTTTTAAACATTGCAACTGTGAAAGATTTCATTGAATTCTTTAGGTTATTTTATTATTATATCATTTCCATCAGTTTCCATCTTACGTGATTGGCTGATCCATCTTTCCCTCCTCTTTTGCTCACGCTCTCTCTTTCTCTGACTTATGCACTCTCTGTCTTTCTCCCGTGTTAATCTGTCTGTCTCTTTATCACTCCCTCAATGAACTGAAGCTCTTTACCTCCCACAAAGGCTGCACCATATTTCTCCTCTTAAACACTGGGGGCAATATGCATTGTCTGGTATGCGATGGAACTTGCCTACAATAGAGGTGGATGGCTCAATGTGTGTATGTGTGTGTGTGTGTGTGCGCGCGCGCAAAGTAGGGATTCCCCACCCCCCTTTAAGCAGACAAAGACCCCAATTTGTCACCTCATGTACAGCTGTTGACTGGGTGGGTTCAGTTTGTATGTGTGTGTGTGTATGTTTGTATCCATGTGCATGTGTGTATGTAAGTGTGTGTGGTTGTGTGAAATTGGGGGGTGGAAGAAACAGAGAGAAGGCAAGGAGGGAGAAAGTGAGGCGGGATACTCTTTTCTGCCCCAATACAACCTCTGAAGGGGCAGGAAGGAGGTGTGTGTGTGTGTGTGTGTGTGTGTGTGTGTGTGTGTGGGGAAGGGAGGGGGGTAAGTAAGTAAAAGGGGGTAAATGGTTTTCTGCCCCTTTTCTGTGGGAATGTTTGTGTAAGAGGACAAAGCAACAGCCACTCAGTTGCTGTGTGTGGGAGAGTGAAAGTGTCAGGGGTAAAGGGGACTGTTTGGGGGTGGGGGGGGTGGGTGTGGGGGGTAAAAGCCGCTCTCAGGACAGGGAGGAGTTTGGGCAGTGAAACATACCCTCCATCCTTCACCCCCTCCATTTATCCAACCTCTACATCCACTAAAAGCATCAGTGTCCATCACAGCTCGTCATACACCTGTCAATCATGTCTGTCTGTATGATGTCTGATGATCCAGTGCATCCAGAATAATGATGTTTTAAACTCTCTACACATCAGTAAAGAGATGGCAAGTGTCACTGTTTGTTCATGGTTATGCTCTTATTTTGAAATAACATAAAGGAATACGAACCAGGCACTTTTATATATGTTTTACATGTGATTTTATTTCCGGTCACATCTTACATCATTTAGTTTAGTTTTGCACTTTTGCAAATTTGGGGAGAAAAATGAGAAGACGTTTGATCTTGATGTTCCATTCTCCTAGTACGAACCTGCCATTACTGCAGAAGCTGGACCTCTGTACACAGGGCCGTTGTATAGGGGAGAAAGGTGGTGATAACTCTAGGGGCCCAGCGCCCAGTAGGGCCCCACAAAAACCCCAGTAGTCTAATCTTTGTATGACTGATTTATTCTGCATAAGACCCTGACTGATACTCACAGTAATGCTGCATTAGCATCAAAACAAACTCGGCTAAATAAAAAAATGATAATACATTCGTAGTCTAAGAAAAAAAGTGGAAAAGTCAGGGGGTAGGGGCCCACTTTAGTATTCTTTCAGGGGGCCAGAACGGCAACGGCCCTGTGTGTACAGCTCTGACCTGTAAGGATGAGCCTTATTTAGACGCAGCCACACTTATTTCCAATGATTCTTTCAGTTACCTTAAGGTAAAATACATTTTAAACCATCATACTACATATTGAATGCTACACCTAAACCTCTCCCCACCATTTGCATCCCATCATGCCCCAGTCCTCCCTCACGCTGAGCCATCAGCTCGATCAGCGCCGTCATGCCTGCAGCCCTCTTCGTCCCCTGGCTGGCCCCTCGTGTTGTGACTCCTGACAACTTCTCCAATTTGCTCTGCTGTGTGAAGAGGCAGGGAGCACATTGATGTCTTCCCACCTACACACACACACTTAGGCACAATCTCTCCCCTGCACATGCACATACACACACTGAAGTCATCAATATCCTCCCATTTATAAATGATCTGGCCCCAGGATAGGGTTTCAAACCTGCTGGGCCCTTCTGCCCCCCCCCTGCATGTCGCACAAACACGCACACACACATGCACACTCACACAGTCACACTCCTCGTTGGTCATTGATTGCCTTCTCAGATTTAACACAGCTCCATCCGTTGTTTGAGCAGCAGCGGGGACCTCTGTCTCTGTCTACGTTCATCCCTCTCTGCATGTGTGTGTTTGTTTGTGCAGTTTACATCAGCAAATTCAACACAGCGAATAAAGGTCAAAGTAGCAGAACAAGCTCACACCCTCGTGTTAGCTGGTTTGATGTCAAATTAGCACCAAGACACAAAGGGATGAAGAGGAAGAGGGGCTGACACAGAGAGAGAGAGGAGTGATACTGTAAGCTGTATCGGCCTAGATGATCTGTTCATCAATTCATGTCAAACTATTCATAGGCTCAGCGCATGAGGACATGTGGAGCCCTGTGCTCAATATATGGTCAGAAATATCACACTGAGGCACAAATTATTTCCCCCTTTATCTTGATTTCAATAGAGAGTGATAAGAAGTATTGTGAGCCAATATACAGCACTAAAGAAATCAAATATAAAAGTAGTCATCATGCAGATTAGTGAGTGTTTTATTATTATACAGTGGACAAAATGAGATTAGATGAGATAAAATAAGATTAAGTGGAAAGTAGAAGAAAAATGAATAGCCTAAATACCAGTTGGGGAATACTGTACAGTTGGTGTGTGTGTGTGTGTGTGTGTGTGTGTGTGTGTGTGTGTGTGTTAATCATTGCACACGGGTTTGTCAGTTTTTGGTGTGTGGTCTGCTGAGTGAAATGTCTGTTATTCCGTCTGATGGCAGCAGGAAGGAAAGATCTGCAATATCTCTCCTTCACACACCACACTGAATGACATTTTTAGTTTCTACCTTCTCATGGAGGAGTTAATTTCAGCTACTGTTCTTTATGTGGTTGTTGAGGTTATAAAGTCACACCAGAAAAGACTAAAGAATTGTTTTCAAGCACAGTAATCAAGTAAATTTACTTTATATGTCCCAAATTATTATCATTATTATGAAGAATATTGTGTAAATCCTTGTGTTGGTATTTTATATAAAAATGGTATGACAGAATTTACAAAATGGCAGATGCAAAGAATTAGGAATATTGATACATACGTAGAATATTTCCATTTGACTGAATGACACAGGCTTAAAATGTGTGCCATTGTATGATTTCATTAGAGTAGAGTGGAAGAAGCTGATCCAGAATGTACGTGACTGTACACGCAGGATCACACAGTGCAGGGTAAGATTGTCGTTTTAACTTTAAAGCCACTTAAAGTGGAATTAAAGATGGAAAACTGGATAATAAAAGGTGCAAATAAAGGTGGAAACACAATAATGGATTTCTGTTCACATTGATGGCCTTCATTGTGATTACCACATATGTATCACACAAAACCACCGAAAACATACAGTAAAGCCACATACTATTTCTCAGTGTCAACTCTCTCTCCTCACACTCCGCTGGGCTGTGTGTGTCTCACTGTAGATTCCTTAAAACCTGATCCTGTCTAAATTTTCAGGCCTTTCCTCATTGATTTCCCCGGGTGAAAATAAGAGGATAGGAAAGCATGTTAGACGTCTCCGGAATCAGAGCCAATCCATTAGCAACAATCAATACACTGGCAGAGGAGAGAGAGAGGGACAGGGAGGGAGGGAGAGAGAGAGGGAGGGAGAGAGAAGGAGATGTGAGTGTTGACAAAACCAAATAAATATAGACGCGCAAAGAGAGGAGAAATCAGATTAGTGCCGAGAGAATCTAAGCACAACACTTTTAACCCCTAACCTAACAATCTGTGTTTACACCACAGTAAGGGGAGGGGGGGAGGGAGGGAGGGGAGACACAGGGGGGAGGAGGAGGAGGGAGGTTGCGGTTGCATGGAGAGTATGTCTGTTCCCGTCTTGAATTTAACAAGGATTTTCTGTGTTGCTGGGTGGCATTAAAAAACTACACACACAGAGAGACACACACACTGAAATAGGGCACGCACATAACTGTTGACATGCATGCTATTCACATAATTACTGTGGTGGAGAATAATGTGACTTTGGATTTACGGTCATCTTGTGGTGCTGTGAAAGTCCTTTTTCATATAAAGATCATTACATGGTTTCAGAGAGGCTGAGTGTGGAAACACAGGCCATATGTTGCTTAGTAATGCTTCTAATATTCTCTCTTTTTCTTATTTTTTTGTTACATGTGCTGTGTCCTCCCTCTGTGCTTCTCCTCTCAGGTAAGTCCCACTTTTATTATTGTCTTTTATTTGTCCTCAAATCTACAAAACACTGGTCTCCTGCCATAATTGGAATACTCCCAGTCTCAAATCGATTTGCAATATGCACATACTCAGAACGAAGCATGCCAGAATGAGTCTGACACCCTCTAAATGAACACATATTCCCCATATAATCCACTTTAAATAAATGGAACACATGGGCATTACACACAGCAGCAAAATGTGGAGAAACAGGTTTATGCATGGCACCTATACACCCTATATGTTACACAATGACTCATACAGTGAACTTCACCCTCTGTTTGCCCCCTCTCATACACACATCATCATCGCCGTAATCATTATCAATGATATCTTGGCGTTCGCCGAGCCGAACATATGGTCTTTGCATACAGCAGCATTGTAACGATGATGCCAGTAGAAGCAAACGAACTGAGTGTGTGTGTGTGTGTGTGAGAGAGACAGGGAGGAATGCAGACGGTCCTTTTCTTTTAATCCTTCATTCTGAGGTCACAGAAACACACACACATGCGCTCATGCTCGGCTGCTACCCAGATGGAGGCATAACCTGGCAGAAAATAACTGGCACTGATTAAATATTTAGTCGTCATTGAAGTGTCACGTTTTGGATGTTTGCTCCGCTGCTGCAGCAGTGATGCTTCTCCGCAAAGAGGAATTATGTGAAATATGTACACATAATAATAGTAAAACAAGTAGGTAAGATATTGTAGACTTAGAGAAATATTGGAGACTTGAGTTTTTAAGCAATTATTTCTATAAGATTGTTCTCACAGAGCTTATTGTCCCTTCACAAACACTGAGATTTTGGGTGTGATTTCTTTCAGATTTAACTCCAAATCAGTAAAACTTGACTGAAATCAGGTCACATATCGAAAGTATCAGACTACTTGAGCATATTGTCTCGTTAAAACTGCTTGCGGTAATGTCATGTGTTCACAATCACAATGTTATAGTTAGCCTTCAATGAAGTGTTTATGCAACGGCTAAAACAAGAAAATACAAGCCATGTATCATGGAGAAGACTATATTCTCATGGCTGTTCATCATGCACAGGGCTGGAATGAGGCGATGCGACTGTAGCTTAGCGTAGAGAGTAGAAGCTTAACGTTAGCTGTGCTCACAGAAGAAAAAAACAAAACTAGCAATATAGCTCCTTACAATTATGTTGTATTTTGAATCTGTACCAAAACTGTATTGTATAAGTGTAAATGTTTTGGGTAAATGAGAAACGTCTTGGTGAGCTGTAGCAGCTGTGACTTTCAGGCTACTTCAGCTTTAGAGTTGTTTGTAGCCAGTTTTTTAGGATATCTCGGACAGGCTAGCTATTTCACGGGAGCGTAGGCTACCTATGTTCCTGCTCTTTTTGAAAAAGGGTCCTATGTTCCCCGTTTTTCCCAAAAAGGGTCCTACAGTATGTTCCCCGGTCGCAATACATACTGGGGAACATAGGACCCTTTTTCTGAAAAAGGGTCCTCCTGTTACCCACTGTTACCGGGGAACATGTTCCCCGCTGTTGCTGGTCAATGGACTCTCTCTACTTATCTGGACTCTCTCTATCTGGCCTGTCCAGCCTCTACCTGGTCTCTCTACTTATCTGGACTCTCTCTTTCTGGCCTGTCTAGCCTCTACCTGGTCTCTCTACTTATCTGGACTCTATCTATCTGGCCTATCCAGCCTCTACCTGGTCTTTTTACTAAACTAACCAACTCCTTTCTTCATTGCCTAAACCCAACCAACCCTGATCCCATACAAAGTGGGGAACATAGGACCCAGGGAACATACTGTAGGGATGATCCCCTATTTCACCATCTTCAGTTTAGCTGATCCCCTCCTTTATCTGTTCTGCATCCAAACACTTGAGACTGGTAAGTACCAATTTCCCTGCACAGGAAGTGAATGAGCTTAGTCAGTTTCTTGAAAATCAAAGGCCTCACACCATCACATCACTGTTACGTAGCTCACTGTTGTCATATCATCGCACAAATGATAGCCTATATAGGCTTTGCTTTCACACAAACATGACCCACATGCTTGAAATGTACACTCAAACATCTACATGCACAAATATATACATACAAACAATATAAACACACTTGCATTACCACAGATGTCTGCTGATTGACTGACTGGTGAGTAGCCCCTGCAACTATCGTGTGTGTGTGTGTGTATGTGTGTGAGCTCACTTATGTAGAGCATAAAATACCTTTTCTGGACAGGAGAGGTTTGTAAAAGTGTCCGGGTTGACTTTGTTACACACACTCTGTGAAAATACATGGCCGTTCTTTTCTCCCCCTCTGGAAGATAATCACATTGAAGCGATCGTTATGCATCACCATGTAGTTCCCGTCAAAGAGTTATATTGAAGAGTGAAGAGGCGTTCTCCTTAGCTCTGACTTTGATAGATGGTTCCTGTTTTCAACGCGAAATACTGATGTCATTACCTATAGATTTGTATTCAATCAGCGTCTTGTATTCAATCTGTGTCTTTTTTTCTTCTTTTTTTAGCCATACCACTAAAAGTTGGTTTGTCTACAGAATATCGTATTAAGTTGAATTAGATGCCTCATTGAATTGGACGTGAATTCAGACACAAGCTGACAGTTTGTGTTTGTGACTTGCTCGCTGGCAACTGAAGCATCCTGGAGGAAAAAAAAAAAATGCACACGGGGAGGAAGAAGAGTATCATTTCCTCCTGTGTCTAGACTCTCTCTCTTCGAATGTCTTTATTCCTCCGTCTCCATCCTCCTCTCTGCTATAACAGGCCAACAAAGACATAACCTAATTTTATCTGAAGCACAGCAGGGAGGTTAACCACATACTGTATACAGCCTGAACTGTGAAGACTCTCTGAATTCCCTCCTTTTCTTTATGGCGTATTGAGTAAAAGATAATAGCCGGTTTGGCTATGAAGACACTTTGCTTTGTTGTCTTTCTCCATGTATCCTAATGGCCGATGATTACCCCGCAATGACAGTGTCTGTGTCTGTGTGTCAAGCAGAGTAGGGAACACATCTGTCTGAGTATGTGTGTGTGTGTGCGGACCACACATTTTCAGTAGTTGTGTGCTCTCAGCAGCCATGGAGTTGTCAGGCTTTTATTCCTGTATGGTATTGGCTGATTGTCATTGAGCTGGGTGGCCACACATAGTCTGATGAACATTATGTAAACAGACAGATAACTTGCCTCTGAAAGCATCACAGAGATCTTCCAAATGGCAGTTTAAAAAATCCATCATAATTTACACTTTTCCAGTGTCTTATTAGAAGTGTTGATCCATAAGGAGATGTGTCTGTGGTTGTAAGGACCAAATTCTCTAATTTCAGCATAGTTTTACATCTCTATCAGGCTCATCTGTGGAGTTCTCGCAACCACTGATTGATGAACCAATCAGAAGACAGCTCTGAATCTCTCTTCCAGTTAAATTGTAGAAAAACAGAGGTCATCATTTCAGGTAAAAACCAAACTCCACAAAGTGTGATTGTGGGTTGAGGTGGGTGGGTGGGGCTTGGGTCATCATAGTCATCATGACATTACAAAGTTATAGTCCTGATTTCAATATAGGACTCAAGCACTTTGTTGAGGTCAAGCAAACGCTGTAGTTTGGCTTCAAATGGCTCCTTAATAAGGTTAGGGGGTACGCGTCATCGTGGTTACAATAATAAACATGTGGTTGTGGTTCGAGAAGGATCAGAAGGAAGCAAAACTGACTCTGTTGACCCATCAATCCTCCCTGACCTCCTCTCTACAAAGGCCTCCATCACCCCGACTCCACAGCTGCTGCAGGACTTTATACCTGAACTTAAACATGGCATTTTGGCACATTTGCTGAAACAGTTGATGCTGTCATCATTCATGGGAGGACTGTCTCCTCCTAGTGTGTTGCACTTCTTTATGTGTCTGTATTGGAGAGGAGAGGAGAGGAGAGGAGAGGAGAGGAGAGGAGAGGAGAGGAGAGGAGAGGAGAGGAGAGGAGAGGAGGAATAAGCTATTAATGTCGGCTAATGATTGGGCCCAGTAATAGTTATCAGTGTTTTAGGCGAATATTATGGCCATGTAACGAAGGCCTTGATTACTTTATTAGCCTCTTCAAGTCATTTGGCCAGCGCTTACCGCTATGACCCCCTCCTGAGATCGTCTTTCTACCTCCAAACCCTCCACCACCATCACCTCCACCTTCTCCTTCTCCCCTCTCTCCTCTGCCATAGCATCCCCCCCCCCCCTCTTTTCTCGCTGCGCCCCGTGATGATGAAATCAAATTAGGTGGACTGGATGGGCCTAAATCACGGCTCGTGTTGCGGGCCGTGACATAAAGAATGGCCGCGACGAGGTTACCCAGAGTTCACGGCAGATAATGAAAGAGACAGGGAGGTAATAGCATGACGGAGTGGTGGGGTTCAGTATACTGGGGATGGAGGGGATGGGGGTTAATACGAGGGGAGGGGTGGAGGTTCATTTGGAGGGTACCTGCCTATATGACCACTCCATCTGGTGAGGGACACTCATTCACCTCCTCCGTCGTCTTTTCCTTTCTTCACCTTTTCTATGCTCTTCTTCTTTTCTCTTAAGGCTCTTCCCTGTCCTCTCCTTCATCCTCTCCCAGCATGCTTCTCTCTCATCTGTCTTTTTTCACCCATGCATCCCTCTTCTGTCTTGATAGTGATAAAGGTTTCACACTCAATTAAGTAAAGTATCACCTAAAAGGGAGTCTAGCTGGAGTTATCAGGAGACGTTCACTAAGTACTTAAGTGATGGTTAGTCGCTCTCATAATGGCATAGCTCCTCCAAGTCTATTTGTCAGATAAAACCTGCCATGTCCACCTTTGTCTTGCTTTAATTGACAACTGACATTGTCCCTCCCCTGTACACTTGTGAAAGTGGAAAGGGGAGGGACACCAAAAACATTACACCCATAAGTGATTGCTTGAGGTCTCATGCTCTCATTCCAAAACTATGGGGATAAATGTGGCGCTACATCAGCCTGCGCTCGGCCTCTGGGAAGCTTTTCAGGCAGATTTTGGAAGCTGACTTCAGGGATTTGCTCCCATTCAGCTGCAACAGCATTAGTGAGGTCAAACACTGTATGGGCTGGCAGGCAGGGGGTGTCCCAACTCATCCCAATGAAGGCCAGTTCAATTCTTCTTAACCATCTCCAAAAACAAAATCCTATTATCCATGGCAATGTGCACTGGGCTATTGTTATGATGAAACAGGAAGAGGCCTTTCCCGACTTTTAGACTGTTACCACATACTGTTGTAGTGTCTGCATACTTGTTTTCAATGCAGGAAATACATTGAAAATGTTTATGTAAAATGCATCAAACCCCTGGTTTACATTGTTTACATTTGGGAAATCAGAGGCTAATAAATCATATTTGACTCCATTAACAGACTGGCATGAGTCCAATAGGAACCATGTAACTCCTTCCAGTTTGCCCCCCTGTATAATAAAAGTAGTAGTTATTGTTCATATTTTAATTAAACCTGGTTAAACATCAAAAGTCAACATGATGAGGTGTTATTATTAGATATTACATCTCATGTCACAGATAAAAGTAGTGTGTTGTTTTCCAGTTTTAAACAGAATATCAAATTAATTGGTAAAAATATGTTGAAGACTTTTGGAATTCTGGATAATCTCGTCAGTAACAACAGACAAAACACTCAGATGTTTCTCCAGAGAAATACCAGATGGTTGTTTGCAGGTGTGTGTGTGTGTGTGTGTGTGTGTGTGTCCTGGTAATTCTGACCTAACAAGACACCTGTCGCTGTTTACAGTCTGTTCCTCTGTTGTTTTTTCCTCTCATTACTGAATGCCACCACATGGAGTATCCTGTTCTCTCTGCCTCTGACACACGGCACCAGTTTCTCTGCTGTGACACCACAACATGGACTGACCCTTGACCTTTTCCACAGAGACCATGTGGTTCCTGTTCCCTCCTAAATGGAGCAGGTAGGGTAAATGAGATCACTGGGGTCACGGTGGATTTGTTGGACTGCTGGCAAACTAGGCTGCTAATTAGTGTAGCTGCTGGCTTCATTTTGGCCTTTCAACAGAAATGGTGCTGGTCTCCTCAACCGTATTAAATCATTGCCAAACAAAAATCACTGTTGCTATATATTTCCATATATTTCCATTTCTTCATGTATCTGAAGATGGCAGCATGAGACGGAAGCAAATTATCTTAAAATACCTTAAAAACAACGTCCTGCTTCTTTATCATTGCACCTGTTCATTAAAATGCTGCTAGATTAATACAATAAAGAACCTACTGGTATTATTTCATAAATATCCACCTTTTAAAGGTCTTGGACCTGGCCATTCTGTGGTTCTTGGTTTGAAACCTGAAGGTGTGTCCCTCACCCTCCAGCTCTCCCAGTGACCTTGAGGCCACCTTGTCCTCTATTCACCAAACTGGGCTTTAATTCTGTCGGCTGGTGCAACCAAACGGAAATAAAAAGCCCATTATGCGTTGCCGGCGGCGGGGGCTTGTTGACTGGGTTTTATTACAGTGGGGGATGAGGGCGCTTGATGCCTTCATTTAGGGCCCCGAGCACCCGGCGCTGACACTTCTGTGACAGTACTGGTCCCCGTGGCACTGCTAAAAGAGATCGTGACAGAAAGTGTGTGTGTGTGTGTGTGTGTGTGTGTGCATGTGTGTGTAGAACAGTGGTTGTGTCTTGACTGTCTGTGGTCCAGGCTGGCATGGTGAGGGGCTTGCCTGTATAAACGCCCTCATAAAGCTGACAGCTAGACATATGTATGGATCCCCCATTAAAATTTTACTACAAATCACTATGGCTGCCTGGCTACTAGCTGGCTGACAACTCACGCACACCATCTTGCATATTGTATGCACCCTAAAAAAAAAAAAAAAAAGCCTATATGCACAGAAACCCACATGCACACACCTCCCAGCTATATACCTGCATCAGTTATATCAGTTACTGTACATGAGAAATTCATACATGTTATGAATCTTAATCCCCAAAAACCCTTCACTGCTGATGGAAGCCATACTAATCAGCTCATTGTTTTGGTTTTGCAACTCAAATGTTCTTGTCACACATCACATCCCCACCTAAAGGGACAGAAGTGAGCAGAGAAGCTGTGATGAGCTGGATGCAGACCGCCTGCCCAGCACCAGAGAGCTGTCAGGGAGAGATTGCAATTAGCTGGAGGAATATAACAGGCTATTTAGGTTCTAAGCAGCCAGACATTATCCTTCCCCAGAGTTAATCAATAGAGCTAAAGTGGAAGTGAATGTTCAACTTGCTTTCATCAGCTGCCAAGAACCAAACTCCAAATGATTGTTAGTGTGTAAAAAGGCAATTGTTTGGCAAAACATTGATTACTTTGTATGGTAGTAATTTATCAGTTTTGTGTTAACAGTTTGTTGCACTGCTTCCTAGTGGCCAAAATATCAAATGCTGCCTTATGGCTGTATAAACCAGGATCAGACACTGAGGTGGCAGAAGGCCTAACCAGCACAGAATATGAGCACATAGCTTTGTCCTTTCTGTACCAAAAGTCATTTTCAATAGGTAATCAATGTTTTCAAGAACCATTTGCTGGCAGGTCAGTGGTATCCCTCCCTAGTTTGGACTTTGCTGCCCTCCCAGTGTCACTATTGTTCCTTATATGGCACCATTAAATCAATTAAGGTGATTGGTCCAGCATGCCAACAAAAACAAAAAAAACCCACTGATACATTATCAAGGCCTGCAGTGTTACAGTAATACTTGAGCATTTTCAGGGTCATTTTAGAAAATGAGGTAAATCAGTGGAAGTGCAGAGTGAAGAAGGAAGGGTTCAGACTCTACCGTATCACCCCCGTCATGACAGTTTGGTGCATTTCCTTTCTGTCACCGTGGGTCCAGGTAAAGTTCATCAAGAGGTTGGCAGACTCATAAAAGTCTATGTTGCGTATCTTAAGAACCGTCCAACGTTGTGTTGTAATGTCATCAGCTGAAGTGTCAAGAGGAATGGAGGGAGGGAGGGAGGGAGGGAGGGAGGGGTGTTGCAGAAAATACCGAGAGGTGTAAGGATACGTGTGGAAAGTCAGGTTCCCTCTGCTGATAAACTAGACCCTTCAGTGACACCCTAACAGAAGCTCACATCTCACGCTCCTCTACGGACGAGATCAACCTTTGTGTGTGTGTGTAACTCTGATGCTGGTGTTCAAGTTATTTAATTATCCTAAATAAATTAGAAATGTAAAATGTGTCTTTTCGTGGGCCAGAGGACGAGACATGCCCTCATAAAGCTGTGATAGCCTGCTGATGAGCTGACATTTATTTATATGAAAATGTTACGGGTTATTACCATAGAGAGAATGATTTACAGGATGTGGACCACGGCCCTCCTCAGTCACCACCACCAGTCCAGTTGTGATGAAATATCAAATATGTTTCCATGACCTCCCATCTCCCTGAACGTCCCTCCTTAAATAATCCCCCCCATGGCCTCAGCCTTAGGTAAAGCTGCAGGACTTAAGGAAGGCCATGCAGAGAGTTGCTCTCACGCTGCCCTGTGCTGTGGAGGTTATCTAAATCAGTGTAATAAAAGCCTCCCTAATGCCCCTGTTGGTTATGGTGTGACAGGCAGCATGTTTCAGACGTGCGTGTTTGCGCGCTGCCAAGGAGTAAATAAACACATCGTTTGGGAGGTCACAGAGGCAAAGGTGAAACGGCGGTTGCAATCGATACCCCCGGGGTGTGTGTGTGTGTGTGTGTGTGTGTGTGTGTGTGTGTGTGTGTGTGTGTGTGTGGGTGTGTGTGGGTGGATGGGCAGGTGTAAGCAAAGCACCCCTCCTCCCATCGGCCTCTCTCTTGCTAACTCTGTTACCCCACTTGTTAGCCGGTGAAGGGTGACCCCGCACACTCTCTCAAATGCACCTGACTAATGGGCTGTAATGAGAGGCGACCTGAGAGCGAAGGCTTCTTTAATGGCTCGCCCAGGGGACTCGGGACAGTGGCAGCGTGCGCGCATGTGCGTGTGTCTATGCATGTTCATAGGTCATTTGGTGTGCGTGCATGTCTGCATGTGTGTGAAGAGGTGCACCGTGGGTGACCCTGTCGCAACACCGAATGTGTATGTCCTAATGTCATTAGCTGAGGGCAGCGTGAGGTCAGGCTGCTGTACGTCGTGGAGCCATCCCTATCTTACAGTAGAAGCCAGAGGGTGTATTAGAGGAGCGGGCGACCCTGTGAGACATTTTCCTTGTTATCACAAATTATTACCTGCAGTTCTGTGAGTTAAGTATATAGATTCGAAGGTGAACTAACAATTTAGCTTTCCCTCATCTCTCTGAGTCGAATACAAGAGGCGATTTAGGCATTGGATCAGTTCAGGATTTGGGAAGCAAGAAGAAATTAGTGAAATTGTCCATCACAATCTGGTCAAATTTCTAGCTTTCTCCCATACACGTTGACTTTCCACATATTACAATTTTCACATCCAAGAATTAAAAAAAAAAAAAGAAAATTACATGAAACCTGTTAGATAACAGTGTCAGTTACGTCAATATATGTGGTTGGGATATGCAGAAAGAGTCCAACAGAGATCAGACATGTTCAAAATAGAATGTTTATATGTACGTTGTTCATAAACTTGTGTATATAAATTAAATTCAAATTAAATACATATTATTACATCTATGCTCACAACCTGTTATACATATTCCTCACATAGACATTTTGATATGTGAACATGTTACAAATTCTAATATGCATTTTTTTACATCATAACATAAACATAAACTTAATACATCCAGAACAATAGGTGACATGCAGGGATAAGGACACATTGTATATGCCATACGTTACATCTGTGTGGGTTATGAACAAAAGTTTCACATTTATATAATATAAGTTATATGCCTCATAGTCTTGAGTCATACACGACTGATCATTTTTGGGATGTGGTAGACAAAAACAATTGAAAGAATTGTGACTATGCTTAGTTTTAACCAGTTGGACTTTCCCTTAGGCATTTCCTGCCTACTGTAAGATGGAGAAGTTGTTCCAAACCCAAGGAGAGAGAGAGAGAGAGAGGGAGAGAAGGAAGAGGAAAATGAAAATGAAAAATCAGCCAAACCTCACATTAGACTGGAGTCAGTAAATAGTTTTGGCTCTATCGAATTAATACAGAAGGAAGTTCTGCATGTATTTAATTATTGGGAACCTTCATGATGAGGTTCAGAGAAAGCACATTAGAAGCCTTTATTTATGTAGTTAACAGGATATTGGTGTAACAGTCTGGGACAAGTTTCAACCTGAGGGCAAAGTGGTGAAAGCAAATCGATTACACACATCAGTTGCCTACGAGTGCCTGAAGAACTAAACGTCTTCTTTCTGTCAAATGTTTGACATTTTGATGAGAGAAATGGTGCTAAATGAACCACAATTAACATCTGTGGCTGAAGAGAAGAGAAGAGAAGAGAAGAGAAGAGAAGAGAAGAGAAGAGAAGAGAAGAGAAGAGAAGAGAAGAGAAGAGAAGAGAAAAAAAAACAATTCATCCATATATCCATCCCCAATCCGCAAATAGCAGCCACTGATTATGGCCTGTCTGTCAGTGTAATGCCTCCAGATTAGATCACCTACAGTATGTGTTGCCTAGACATGACCACCAATCCCGATCCTCTCTTCCCCTCCCTCTTTCTCCCCCCGTCTGTCACCCCTCTCTGAGTCGATAAGCCTCCATTCTCCTCTTTTCACTGATATGATCGGTGTCTTCAGAAGCACTCAGGCCACTTTTACAGCAGCCGCTAACTAGTGTTCCAGGCAGCTCGCAGCTATCAGGGAAACATCACGCGAGCCTGTCTGCCTACGTAAAGTGTGTGGCTTGCCCCCCGCGCGTGTGTGCGTGTGCTCTGGTGAGTGACTCCATTCGTCCATCTAGCTGTCGGCGTCTATCGACCAGGGCCATCATGCGTGTTTTGGCCTGAGCGAGGCCACAGATGCTGCAGGGCTATTAGGTGCCCATTGTTTGTTTTGAATGGCAACGGAAACAAAATTGGTCTCATTCTGATCTTATTGTGGGTAACTCTACCTCCCTCTGTGGACAGGGGAGGCAAAAACCAATCCTAATTCACTTACCCCACCCCAACATTGGCTTTTCTAATGCTTTTTGAGGGATGAAAATATGGCAACATGCAATAAGTGTCGACAGTACAAAGGTCTTAAAAGCAAGAGGGGGAGACAGATAGATGGACAGAACATGGAAGGTTGGATGGATAAAAAAATGTTCTCTCCTTTTGTTTCTTTCCCTCCTTCTATACATCCCACCTTCCTCCTTCTAAACTCTCCTTCTTTCCTTCCCTTTCCTCTTTTTTTTATCTCTTTGCCTCCTACCACCCGCTCTCCAGCCGGAGCATTAGTGAGGCATTGTGATTGGTTTGTAATTTATGAGTCCATAAGTGGGGCAGATTGATAGGGCTGTTTAAGGGGAGCACTACTGAGATGCCACTTTATTTAATACATAGAGACAGACCCTTAAAATATAGCTTTAACCTCAGTCAGCATGAACACACACACACACGTGTGTGTACTGTACATGCACTGATATAGCTGTACACAAACCCATATGCTTCAGTTAAGTTCATTTTCTTATAAATTGTGTAAACTGACCCTTTAAACTACAAAATAAACACAGTATGGAAAACATATTTTATAGGAGAAACACATGGTGCATTATGGGACATGTGGGTAAGGCAGGATTGTTGGCCAGCAACCTGTGGTTCTATCTCTGTAATCCCTTATAAATCAAAAGTGATGGGACAAACGTACCAGTTGTTGCCTTTGCCACACTAATCTATTTACCCCTGATGCGCACACTCAAACCAAGACACAAACCAATATTTGCTTGTTTTGCTGTTAAAACACAAATCAGGTCTTGTCTGCCCTCTCTCACCCTCCTTATCAGAGTAAAGCCCTCCACTCTCAACCCGGCGGCGTGCATCCAATCCTCACAGGCCCGAGCTCTGGAGAGAAAGACGATCTGCCCACAGCGGCCAACCCTGCCCTCTCATCTGCCCTTCACACAAACACACATGCACGCACACACACATGCTCTGCCTTGCCCTCTCCTCTGCCCCCTGCACACCCCGCTGTAATGATGTCTGTTGACCTCTAACACAAAAGGCTGCCCTGGAAGATTAGTTTACAAGTGGCCTAGGGACTCTGGGTTTCAGATCTTAACCCCTGCGATTTTCTGCATTGATTATGAATACTTGTGTTTCTCTGTGTGGTCGTGCCACCGTTGTCAGGACATGAAGGGAGGGATGTTTTGCTGCTAATAGTAAATAACTAAGCTAAGTGGGCAGTTATTTTTATCCATTTGTTTAAAGAACCACCAATAGTTGTACAAAAACAAACCATAACATTTTACTTGATAGTTTTTTTTATTTTATTTTTGAGCTTTCCACTGTATCTCCTGGTCTTAACGAACAGATGGTGTTTGGTTGTAGAACAAAACCATCATAATAACTGAGCAAACTTCATCTGCTGGTGGGATGCATCATGCAATTGAGAATTCAAGTGGAGAAATTCTATTTTGTTATGTCAGTGTTCTTTATTTTGAAAGCCTTATTTAGCAACCTCATTTGTAGTGAGATGTGGTTGATAGTTAGCTGGCACACGGACATTAAGTTGAGAATACTTCATGATCATTCCAAATAATAATTAACCCTCTATTCCCAATTTTACCGTTCCCTAATTTCTCCTGCGGGTTAAAGGGAGTTTATACTGACTTACATAACAAGTACAAGCTCAGATATACACACACACACACAGTCCCCCACAATAAAACATAAGTACCACCCGTCCCTAAATGCCTACTCTGTCACCTCTAACCAATATACGTGTACACGGAAACACACACACACACACACACACACACATGCCCAGACGTCAGTGATGATAAGTGGCGAGTGAGTAATAGCTGAGCTGTCTGGCAGCCAGCTGCTCGGCTGCTCGGCCTACTGTTTACATGCCAACTGATTACCCTAATTTCAAACGCATGCATGGCAGCTAGGCTGATAAATAGTTCCCCCCCCACCACCACTTTCTATTTCTCTATTGTCAGCCACTGCAGGCTAGTCAGCCAGTCCAAACCATAATACCTTTTTGATTATTCAATAAATAACCCATAATTCGACATTGATTGGTTCTGCGAATGGGCTTTGTGAGGAGGAGGAGGAGGGGGAAGGGACGGTGCGGAGGGGGGGTTGGTTATGTGGTTGAGAAGGATGGGTGGGGTGGGGCGGGAGGGTATCGACCACTGGTGGTCATTGCTTCGATGACCACTGGTCGTTGGGGTCACGGCTTTGTATGAATACACACAAATAGGCAGGAACACATTTGTGTAGGAGCACACACACCTCTGCGTCCCCTCTGATGTAATTAGGGTAAGGGTCGTTAGTTCAGCCTCATTGCTTATTGTCCAAACAAAGATGTCCATGACTAATGGAAGCTACTTAATAATTTGGGGTGAAAGATGAGCGACGGTGAGAGGTTGCAGATGGACTTATTCAATACAGCCTTCATGTGTCACATTTGCAAACATCGCTGGAATGTCTTTATCTTACATTTAAATACAAAGCAACTGGTCAAGCATCCTGACCATTACAGCTCATCAGAAGAGAGCGCTGGCTTGACAATGAGTATAACCACCAGTATTTGGTCACATTTGTTAAGCCTCAGGCCCATTATGTTAACCGCCCTTGATGAACATTGATTGTTAATTCTTATCTCTGCTTCCGGCAATATGACCTCACTTCATTGCTTCAAAAACTTGCCAATGTATCTTGGCCCCAAATTATCCCCATTGCTTTTGGTGAGCGCCTCCCCGTGACATGGTTAGTATGGACCGTATTGAAACCTGTCCCCAAATGGATTATTCCTTTCTCCTAAGTAGGATGGATTTTATGGTGCTTGCCTGATCACTATCTGAAACCCACTAATCGTTCATGTGTGTGTGCGCGTGTGTGTGTGCGTGTGTGTGTGCGTGTTTGTGTGTGTGTGTAAACCGCGCTGCCTTGATGTTGCCATTGAAGTGTCCCTGGCATTGTACTTATTGGAGTTCCCTGATGTTAGATATTGGAATATTGATCTTGAAGAATGTTTAGCTTTCACTCTTCTCTGGTTTCATTTATGTGCTCACACAGCTGACGCCCGCTTCACACAGCAGTACAAGCTGCAGATGTGGCAGTACATGAGGGACCTAGATCAAATCAAGCTCTCAATCAATGATGGAGGGAAAAAAAATCTGAGTAGAAGATTTGGGTTTCACAGGGATTTCACACACATCTTGCATATCCGACAGGCGACTGGAGCTAGATCAAGTAAACAACAATCAATTGTGTAAAGAGTCTTTGAAAACGGACAATTTAAGTTGTCTCACATTGTCCTTTTTTAATATTTAAATTAAGGTTGCAGGGGCAAAGTTGTTAAGCAATGACAGATAAATGAATTCAGTGACATCAAAGATCATTTTAGGGAATATTAAGAAGATCATGTAAAAACAATTACAAGTAAATCTGACTTTGGTCTAGAGAGAGAGAAAGAAAGAGAAAATAGAATGAGCAATGAATTGTGGTGCAGTGAGAGCAGTGTGCTGAATATTCTGCTTTACCCAACACTAAAACCTTCCAACTAGGAGTACAGACGGATTAGACCCTGCAAGACAGCAGTTAGACTTTGTTCTGCTGGAAGTCCCATCACCCCATACGTTGACATCAGACACACACACACACACACACACACACACACACACACACACACACACACACACACACACACTCAGTGCCTCCAGAACAGACTCATGCAGTCATCACCACTTAACAGGCAGCTGATGACTTCAAAAGGAGAATGGTGAGCAGCAGCGCTCCACGTTTCAGAGACACTGGCAGAGTGAGTCTCTCTTTAACAACAGTTGCATTACAGTGCAGTGTCGGTTTCCTATTAAATACCTTCTCCCAATTACCCATTATTTCCCCCTATAAAACCACTGCAGACTGCATCGAAAGGCTGTTTTATCCCCCCGTCACCCTGCGTCCTTTTGTTGCGGAAAACATGTTTCAACTAAATGCAACTAGGAGAGCTTTGAGAGAGTAAGAGGGTAAGAGGGGAGGGAGGGGAAAGAAAAGGTAATTTAATGAAGTGAAACGTTTGATGTTGTAAATAAAAAGCAGACTGGTCGTGGGTGAGAGGCTGGGGCTAATGGACTTTGTTGGATGGTAGGTGTGGAGCTGCTGATCTTTAAAAAGCCTAAATAAAAAGTGAACTTCTCAGAAACGATGCCAAGAAAACCAACAGCCCCCTGTGCTGGATCCCTCGCCCGGGGCGGTCACATCACGGACCGGCTTATTATGCAATTACAGCAAGGTAGAAAGCACCGCCAACCCCCTCATCAGAGTGTGTGGGTGTTTGATTATGAGTCTTTATATCTATGTATGTGTGTAAACCTTTAAACTATCATTGTTTTAAATTCAGCAGTGGCCTGCTGATTTGCGTCTGTAGAACAGAAGCCTGAAAAAGAAAAGTAACATAAAAGAGCAGAGGAGAGAGAGGGCTAAGGAAAATAAGAGGAGTAAAAGAAAAGGCAGGGATAGTTAAGAAGTTAAAAGAAAGAAGAAAGGAAACAACAGTGGAAAAAAATAAAGAAAAACAAGATTGGGGAGTGATAGAAAAGAAAAACAATAGAAGACATGAATAAAAGAAAAGTACTTGTGAAGTTAAAAGAAAAAAGGGTAGAAGGAGGAAAGCAAAGAAAAGAAATGAGAACAGATGATTATGAAGGTTAAACAATGGCAGTGGTCATTACGCTTCACTTTCAATGAGAAGGAGGAGAGAAATCACCCCCCATTTATAATTCATATCCTCAATTACCACTAATAAAGTGGCATGAATGGGGCCAGCCCAGGGAATGGCGCAGGCACAATTACATGTAGTATAGCTTGGCATTAACATTTTCTATTTGAACATTTTTCAGCCTCAATTTCTCTTGGAGTTAATAAGAGCGATGATCCCTCCTTGACTTTTTCATGAAATTATTGTATGGTTATAATATTCCAATCTATTAGCCCCCCCGTTTCTCCATAATGTATTCTGCCATTTAATAGCCTGACCTGGCTGGACGGAGAGATGGAAACAGAGAGAGAGGGAGAGAAAGAGAAAGAAAGAGAGAGAACATGACATTGATGAGAGGAGTGGGTCTTGTCGTTTTGACCCCAGAGGGGGTGAGACAAAGGTCTGATATATCCCACACAGCGTTTGAATTGAGGTCTTGAGGCCGTGCCTATCATCTGAACAGCTTTCTGAGCTGCGCCTGTTGGGTTTTAAATCTCACCGTGTAGTCACTAGTCAATGCAAGACATTTGGTTTGCTGAATGTCTGTCACCAATCACAGGAGATAAGTCAGTGCAGTTATTTATGGAAATCATTATGTATTGCATATGACATAAATATGACAGCAGACTGTCCACTGTAGTTAAAATACATTGCAACCTTCAAATTAAACTGTTGAATGTAATGCTGTGGGCGGCCCCCAGACAGTTGGATATCTATTAATCAACATCTTCTGTTTAAGGCTGTAGTAGATCCATATTTAAAATGTATTTGATGATGTACCAGCCTTCATGTGAAAAAGGGATATGATACAGCACAGATGTTTTGAATTGTGTTAGAAATGTGAGCAATACATACTGTAAGTGTTAAAGGTATAGAAGAAGTGGTAATAGGATGCTGGCATATATCATGTGGCATTTCTTCGGGACACAGTCACTCTGTAAACTCCAGTTTTAGCTAAATCAAAAGCCCATAGTATAATCCAACCCAGAGATACCCCACATAAAAGCATCAAAGACACAGGCCCATGCTCCAGCAATGTGTTACATTATTATGATGGTGGTCGCCACTCGCTGCAGTATGGAGCCACGTGCCCGATCCTCAGGCTGCTCGTCTAATAGGCCTGTTTACTCCACCTTTTCCTGTCCTACTCTTTCACTGCCTCCCACCCTCTATCCCTCCTTCATCCTCCCACATAAAATGGCAAAAGTATTCAGCAAACCTGCCTGCCTGCTTTTATATAAAATAACAAAGTGTTCAAAGCTTGTAAAACACTGCAGGACTGACAGTTTAGCAGACTCCCCACTGACAAGAAACTTCTATTATGGAGGCGGCAACAACAAGGAACAGCGAATGTAGCGTAGAGTAGAGTAAAATAGAATAGAATGGAATAGAATAGAATAGAATAGAGTGGAATAGAATAGAATAGAGTGGAATAGAATAGAATAGAGTAGAATAGAATAGAATAGAATAGAATAGAATAGAATAGAATAGAATAGAGTGGAATAGAGTGGAATAGAGTGGAATAGAATAGAATAGAATAGAATAGAATAGAATAGAATAGAATAGAGTGGAACAGAATAGAATAGAATAGAATAGAATAGAATAGAATAGAATAGAGTGGAATAGAATAGAATAGAATAGAATAGAATAGAATAAAATAGAGTGGAATAGAATAGAATAGAATAGAATAGAATAGAATAGAATAGAATAGAATAGAGTGGAATAGAATAGAATAGAATAGAATAGATACAGACCAAAGACATTAGGCAGAAACTACTAAATGTAACCTCAAGCCATTGTGGTGAGGCAAGTCATTTAAGTGCTACACCTCTGGTAAAGGGATTTCAGTGGCAATCACACACTCCTCACTAACACACACATATACACACATTGTAAAACATACAAACTAAAGCCTACCACACACATAAAGATAATCTGTCTGATTTTGCCCCGACTTTCCCCCTACCGACCACGGACAAAAATCCCCCGATTATCTTAGGCTCTTAAGATTATTATTATATCTTATGAGATTCTCCTGTGGTGTGTTAAGAATAAAATTCTCCCGACAATTGGCTCGTAAAACGGTCGGCGCCCACGATCGTAAATATTAAACATATTCAATATTTAGGATTGTCAGCCCCGACAGTCGTCACCGTTTGGATGAAAAGTCGGCTTGTGTGTAAGGGAAGCCGACAATCCTGAATCGCAGACTCCACGTGATGAATGTGATATGAAATTGAATGTAACCAATAAAGAAGCGATCTGACTGCAGCACACGTACAGTAGCATTACAAACCAGCGTGGCTAACGTCTCCATGGCTACCATCAACAGAGTACGTCAGATCACGCGAGATTTCTGGCGTGGGGGACGAGATTCTAGTGTGTCATAAGACAAATCATTATGTGTGTGGTGTGCTGTATTTGGAATATCGGAGCACACCACACACACAACACGATCAAAACTGTTCAATCAAAGATTCTCTATCTTTATGTGTGTACCAGGCATAACACACACAGAAGGGGACAAACTGAAAAACACCCTCACTTGCTTGCTATTTCTTTTCTTACACACAAAAATCTTTCTCACACACACACACACACTCCTGCATGCACGCACACACACCATGTGGCTAGCTGAGAGCCAGCTGTTCCTTTCCACTTCACATCACTATGGGCTAACGACTGCTAATCCCCCATAGCTTTTCCCTCAAAGGAACTAAGGCAGCAGCCATGATCTAACTCCTATTGAATTCCAATTACCCTCCACCGGGATTTCACAATAAGAGCCCCCCCCCCCTCGTAATACCACTACTACCTCCACCAGCACCATCCCTCACTTTCCAACGGGGATCAAACTGTCACAATAAGGGCCACCCTCACACATGCAGCCAGGCGATGAAGTAACAGCAGGAACATGTGTTTATAGCTACTCATAAGTTGTTTATTTTTTACGATTTCAATTCACTTATGTTCACATGCCTTGGCAGCGCTCACTTTCACAGATAGCAATTACTTTGCTTGAAATGAAGTGAATTTCTCCCCCACATAGCAACAGTTGCATCCTTGGCTGGACCCACCCACCTCTTTCTTTAACCATGGCAGGTTTGCCCCACTCTGCCAGGCAGGGTCCCTTGTAAAAGAGCAGCTTCAATGAATGGAGGCCCGGCAGGGAGCCTGGCAAGCACACACTACTCAACCCCCCCCCTTCACACAGACTCTCGCGCACCCTCCCTTGCCTCATGTACTCCTGCTCTCCCATTCCTTGTTAATAACTTTATAGGCATGTATCAGGAACAATTTTGAAATGTTTAAAAAAATCCCACTAATGAACAACCCATTCAAACAAGAACAGCATGATAAATTTCATGGTTTAAAAACGTACAGTCCTATGGTCCATAACCATCAATATTTTTTAATAGAGTACACTAGTTCCAAAACCAAAGAACTTGTAGTAGTACAAATCTTTCTCCACACCCCTCCCTCACTTCCCCACATATCTGGTTTGATTTTAGCCCGTGAAGCGGGTGAATTCCAGTCTTTCAGAGAACAACACTGGGCAATAAAACAATGGGTGGCTCTGGGGTGTACTGTAGGGATGGAGGGCAGTGAGATTCCTGCTGAAGCCTGAGACAAAATGCTGCTATGGTTACAGTGGGTGGGACTGGGGTGAAGAGGGCTAGACATGCTGGGAAAGTTGTTGCAGTGTAGGGAGGGAAAGGCCAGGAATCAATACTCAGGGGTTTATGTTCCTACAGTACTAAACACAGAAACGAAGTGAAAATGAAAATGATTTTCATATTTTTTCCAGTTTTCAAAAGAATAGTAAAAAGGCTTTCTGGCATATTTGTGGAACAGTATCTAAAACACTGGGTTGACTTTTCCAGAGGCAGCGGTTGACTGACATATGTAGGCCACCATTCCTTGGAAATGATTGTGCGCATTATTTGTGTTTCACCACTCACTAGAGTGTAATTTAGTTGCGTATGGCCTATAAATGTTGATAGCGGCTAGTGGATAGTGGAGAGCTATATGAAGGCAACCGGACATGTTTCTGCTCCACCTGAAGCCGTCTTGACCAGTGTTGAAATGAAGAGAAGAACCAAGAACCTCTAGCAAGTCCATATCTGTTGACGCTCCAGAATTCACTGTTTCCCTAGACATTACTTTTCATTTATATGTTTATTCAACAGCTGCAATGCAGTGTAGCTACTATAGTAACATTAGTACTGTAGTGCTCAAATCACAAAGCTGACCATCATCTGCTAACAGGGTGTGGGTTCCCTGGTTGATAACTGATGGTATTTATACATTTGTATTAGATTCTGATATGAATTTATGTGACAACTGATATGATATGATATGATATGATATGATATGATATGATATGATATGATATGGCATGACATTATTATTATTTTCAGTATCAGGAGCAGATAAAAAAAGGTCACACTAAAGAGAATACTACTGTCATTTCTCTGGTAATTGCAAAAATAATCACCACATTTCAAAACAAACTTTTGAAAGTTCAAATTCTAAGCATCATCATTTGGTTTATATTAGTGAATGTTTAATTCACTCATCATCATCATCATCTGGGTGATTATTTACTACGAACCCTCTGCTGTAGTGAGTGAGTGAATGAAGCAACAGAAACAGAGTGCATGTTAAACTGACCTAATCCTTCCATCTGCAGCCCTCAGTGTGTCTGCTAGAACTGGAATAGAGGCTAAAGGTTAAAGTGAGTTTGTGTGGCACTCTCACTGTGGTATTGGCACGAGTGTTTTTCCCCTTCTTAAAATGTCCTCATTCCCACTTTAATGTCTCTCTCTACTTTTAGATGATTACAGTATTATGGAGAGATGGAGTCATGGCATGGTTTATTACCACACACACACACACACACACACACACACACACACACACACACTTGCATCCAAATAGCCCAAGGACGCGTGGAGACTGAGCAACAGGAGTATAGTCCAAGTAAGAAGATTAAATTTGAGTTTTCCAGGCTCAGACAGTTTGGTATGTTTTGACCTTTTGAATCTGAATCTGAACATGAGTCAAATGCCGTTTGCCACAGAACTGAGTCTGTAGACCGGCTCCTGTTTCACTGAGTAATCTCAGTTTAGGTCCACATTTCAGATGCTCTTCAAAAACTCAAGGAAAACCAAAACCTTATAACTTTTCCTCCCCTTTAATCAACTACACCTCTTTTTTCCTTAAGCGACATATTTCCTTTTCCTGTATTTTCTTTCTTTTCCTTGTAATTTTCTCTTACTTCCAATGAAATTACTTCATTCCCATGTCTTACCTTTACATGTTCACTTTTACTTCCTTCCTTCCTTCCTTTACACTTTCCTTTAGTCTTCCCTTCTTTCCTTTCCTTCCCTTCGCAGCTCTTTTACTGCCCTTCAGCGATATTAAAATTACATTAAAATTAAAAAATACTCTGTTTTTCTGGGTCAGGTTTAGATTTATACAATCAAAGCAGGCGTGAAGCAAGGGATTGGAGGGTAGAAAAAATGTTTCACACTTCTTATTAATCACTTTTTTCTCTCTCTTTTATATCCGTGCTCCGATGTGTTTGAAGTTAAAGGTTGTGGAGTATAGAGCTGTTCTGTTCAAAGTAAAATTGAAATCATGTAGTAATGCCACTTCAGTATTCCTTTGTTACGCTAATGCAACACGTCATATTAATATCACAAAGGTGCAAAGTCTGGAAAATAAGCGACAAGTGTTTCTCGCTGGGAGGAGAGAGAGCAGTCGTTTATCCGAAGGAAACAGGCAAATAAAGACATTGGACTCCTCAGCCAGAAGAGTTTTTTTGTTGATGTTTTTTTTTTTTCCCTTTCTCGATGTTCATGGTAATATATCACCGGTTTTACAAGCCTCCCCTCTCAGTCCAGCTGTTAAATGAGACTAAGAGATGAGCAGAAGTGGGAGGCAATCTCAGAACAATCACAGTTATACAGGAAAGTGAGGAGATTCGTTGCCGCGCCAGAGCTCCAATCAGAGCGCGCCAAGCCTTAAATGTCACTGCAAATTGGACATAAGGGTGCTTTGCTTGTTATGACTCGAATGGAAAAAACATGAGGAACACATTGTTTGGTTAATTTCCTTTTCTTCTGCGAGTGTATGTATGTGTGCGTGTGTGTGTGTGTGTGTTGAGGCCATCTATCCTCTCAGACATGTTTAATAGGGCTTTGGCTGCGTTGACCGAGGGTGTAAATGTGTCATACTTTATTAGAAATCCCAAAGAAGAGGGCTAACATTAATCACTGGCTCTTGTTTATGAAAGTCATAAATGTTTCACTGAGTGCTTTATTGTTGGCTGCCAGATTTGGAGAAGCATAGAGGGCCCTTAGTGTGTGTCTGTGAGCATGTGTGCTCAGTCCACCACTGCGTCATGATAGCACCCCAAACCTCTGAGATATTCTCTCTCTTTGCCCTGTCTCTCTCTCAGGCTTTTTGTCATGTTGTCAGAAAGTATGACATCACCCTCCCCTTTGACCCACGTAGTCAGGAGAGCGCTGATTGGATGATTGGCTTATAGAGGACATCCACATTGACTCCAAACTCAATTCTGCTGATGTCAGGAGCTATTACAACTGACGACATGCGCACACAGATAGGACAGGACAGTGTGAGCGGGTGTGTGTGTATGTGTGTGCACGGCGCGTTTGTCCATGTGTGTTGGTGTGTGCAGTCATGTTCAGGGTTATATAGGTCAAATGTCTGAATCCAGAACAGCTCCCAGCTGAAATACCAGGCGAAATGTCAAAGTCTGCCACTGTGCAATCCCTCAGATCAATAGTTCAATTGGACATAAAGCCATCATTCTATTCGCTGGGTTAACATGCTATATCATGTGCCAGCCTCAGTCCGAGCTGCTTTAACCATAACTGGCTCGAAACAGAAACAATACACCATGGTTGTCCTGTTAGAATGAAGAAGACGATCAAAGCATGCAGTTTTAATGGACTGATTGTTAAAAGTTGATCATACTCCTTCATTAGAGCCAGTAAACTAAGACGTTTTGACATGTCACAACCAGAAAAGCACAGAGGCTCCACTCCATGTTGAGGTATTGAGCCCTACCACTGAGTCAATACGCAGCGTATGGTATGGTAACACTGCATTTTACTGCATCTGAATCAAACTTTTAATTTGAAAGAGGATGATGATGTTCAACTCATAAAGCTGAGTACCTTTTTAACCTATGGCATCAAAACAATTCTGTTGTCACTCATCAAACAGTGACAACAGCATCACACTGGTCTGCTGACTGTCTTTAAGCTATTCAACTATAACTAGATGGAAGAACATACAGCAGCAATGTTATATGTTCAAGATGACATGGCATTTACTCATTTGGTAGACGCTTTAATCTGAAGACACATACTTACATGTGAGGGACAACAATTAAGGTTCAGGGCAGTGGGAGATCTTTGCTGTAAGTGTTAAATTCTACATTTATTTAAAATTAAATTGTAGTAAACAGATGACAGCATTTTATTCAGATTCTTCCTGCACTAAACGTCTGTTTTGGGCCATTTTCTACACTAATAGTTTTACTAATATGTGAAACTGCACGGACACTTCCACCTCTTTGGGTGGGATGAATACGGCACCGATGGATTTAAAATGTCAATAACATGCCTCATCTATTTTAATAATCTCAGACGGGTGCTGAACTTTTATTTTCCATGTAGAAAATGAGTGCTACATCCTGTGGACACATTACGGAGCTGTAAGATGACAATTACATGGCTCAAGTGTCAGATATGGGACTCTTTAGTATAATCTAGAGGTTCCATCTCCACCTTGAGGATTTCTGTTGAGTCAATGTTCCTTGCAAGCCAGTCTCACTTTAAACAGACTATATAATATGCAGTAGATCCATAAGATGGCTGTTGCATGGCTCCATTGTGAGAAGTCATCTCTACTTGCATGATGTCTGTGCAGTCATAGCTGCTCTTTTAGCTTCGCCCCCAAAGTCCCACGTCGAAGCATAAAAGTCATAACGATACATCTAAAAAGACAATGGTTCACTGCAGCTATGTTACACATGAAATCACGACAAATCATAAATTCAAAGAGCCTCTGCTCCACCCCCCACCACCTCCCCCTTCCCCTCCTCTGTCCTCGTCCTCCTCCTAGTTAAGTGTGGAATAATGTCATCTTAATGATTATTTTTTTGCGGTATGCCATAACAGCATAATTCAGAGAGGGCGTAATGATTTTTTATGCCCCTGACATATTGTTTTGCGGGGAGTGACATAAAAGCACGGTGACATGTGGCATTTTGGGAAAGGTCAGGCGCTCCGTCTCGGCCGCCCGTCCATCTTCATAACGTCGCCACTTGTCATATGGAAACTGGCATCACCAATCTTTGTCTCTCCCTTGTCGCTCGCTTCTCCTCCCGCCCTCTCTCTCTCTCATCCTAATTCACCTCTTTTTTCTCTCTCTGTTTTTCCACTCTCCGCAACCCCATCCTTTCATTTTTTGGTGGTGGGTTTTTCCTGTCATGTCATACCTCGTGTTTTGTTGAGAAGACAAGAAGCCACAGAGTAAAATGTTGCTGTCGGAATCAGGAAACAATATTTCACACATACACACACAGAGACACACGCATACACACACAAGGCCTCGGGGGTGCTGCGGGGGTCCGTGGGACCGCATGTCAACACCAGCTGTGAGGATTGTGTTAACAGAGAGAAGGGCTAATACTAATGTGATAAATGTGTCAGCACTCATTCCAGGCACATTGTGTGTGTCTGTTCTTGTTGGTGGCTTCAGGAATCAGCTCAGAGCCAGATGCACTCCAGCCAAACTGATAAATCTTCCCCAGTTTAAGGTGTGATGTGCAAAGTTATTACACTTGTTATGGCATAATAGGAAAGCAGCTCAATTCTCTCACAGCCCAAATGAGAAATAAACAAAAACAAAAAATTAAGCAGACTTTAGCTTGTTAAAGTACATTTCAGCTGCATAGTCTTGATTGTGGACAATAAAAAGCACTAAAGCCGTATTCAGACCAGAGGCAGCCAATGCATTAAGATACACAGCCTTCAATGTATAATATACTTGTAGAAATACTCTAATACCAACTTAATTTTAGACTAAAGCAAATGTGTAAATGTATGCTGTTGTAATGGAATATGTACTGACTGAACAACAGCTGTTATTGTGCTATTTTAGTGATGTTTAAAGATACTGAGGGAACACCTGAGGGCAAGAGCAGCAATCATGTTCCAAACAGGAAGTGAATGTGCTCATGGGAAATTATTTTTATCTTGACCGACACTAATACGACTGAGATTGGATAGAGGCTGCCGATTAATCGTCCTGACCATTGTCCAATTGAGTTATTTTTTTTGCAGTTTTATCATCCCCCACCCCCCATCTCGCCCATGTTGTCCTCTCTGACTCTATCAGGTCCTTCCTTCTTATTCCTCCAGCCAGCGGTGGGCGTGGCAGCCCCGCCGTCCTCCGTCCTTTCCACTTCAAATCACCGTTTTTTCTGACAACTGTGTCCTAGGGTCTTTAAATGGGCCCACATCCCGCCTCAGTCTTCCAGCCCATATATATAGCCTATATATATATATATATATACGTATATTGTTATTCCTTTCTCCTATATGTCCGAGTCCACCACGTCCTCACCTCCCAAGCAAACACCAGAATGTGCATGTGTCAAACAGGGCGTCGGTCTGTCGACTCCTAGTTGAAAATTATACGGTCCCCTGACGCATGGCGCGGAAGATTCACTACGTTGTGAGGGTTGGGCATGGACAGAGACACACACACACACACACACACACACACACACACACAGATGTACAGTCAACATCACATGCACGTGGAGTCACGACGGGTGTGTGAGGGCAGATGGAGCGCTTGTGTGTGTGTGTGTGTGTGTGTGTTTGCGGGTCACACGGTGTCATGGAGGGTGAGTGAGGTGTAATTTCTCTGCAGTAATACTCAACACTCCGGCCCTGACAGCTTTAATGGTGATGGCCTTATTATAGAGAAGACGCCTCATGTGTGCATGTATGTGTGTGTGTGTGTGTACATTCTAATGGTGATGGCCATATTATAGTGAGTGGAAGACGGCTAAAAGGCTTGGATTTATACCAGGCCACATTTACTGACATAAGAATAATAGGGCAGAGGAAGGCGGTGGGGGGGGTGAGGGGTTGGGGGGTGAGGGGGTATTGGAGGTGAATGCCATCTGGTGACTATTGAAGTAGTTTGAGTGTAATGAGAGCTGTTATGTGCTGATGAGGAGAACAGAGTACACACATCTGGTACATTAGAATAGAATCTCCTTGTTGTTTACAACTACTTCCGGGTAGAAAACCAGCATGAGAACAATAGTGATGTACGAGAGTTTCGCTATACGGCGATATAGTGACATGTCATTTCATGTCACTATATCGCCGTTTAGACTAATCTGATGTTTGTAAAGTTTATAAAACCAATGATTGGACAAACATTAGCCTACTATTTCTGTGTGCACATTTTTGTAATTAGTCATGGTTATCATAGATTAGCCGGGCTAACGGTTAGCTACCTGTTTAACTTCCTAACTCAATGACTACAACATGACTGAGCTAACTGGAGTAGTTTCATGTCGTGTCCGACAACGGGAGGGTTTTAACAGTTGACATCCTGATGTTAGCTACCACCGCTTATCTACCGTTAGCTTAGCTACCGTTAGCTGTCCCTGTCAGCTGAGCCACTGATGCTTTCTAGACACTGTGATTCCCCCAAACTGAATAAATACAACACATAGCAACACAAAACGCACACACAGAAATAGTAATGTTTCTTCAATCATTTCAGATTTGTCTAAACGGTGATAGGGCGTGAAAAACATGATAGCTAAACTCTTGTTTGTTGCTACTGTTCTCATTCAGATTACGTGCTGGTTTTCTACCCGGAAGTAGTTGTAAACAACAGGGAGATTCGGTCTATACAATAGAATAGAATTGTGTGTGTGTGTGGTGTGTGTACTTCCAGTAAGAACAGGGTAACACGACTCTGTGGGCCTGCGGTTTATGTTATGTTGGTTTGATTTACAGTCACACACACACACACTTTCACACCTCCCAACACTTTTCTCTCTTTTCTGTCACTGAGTCTCCTTTTCCCTCCCTCCCTCCACCACACTGTTAGCTAATCTCCTTCTCTGTTTCTCTGTGGTGCTCAGAGTAAGACTCACTTCCTGTAACTACACACTGTTACAGGACGAGCACCTGCCCAGCCGTTGCACTAGAGGAAAAGTGTGTATGTGTGTGTGGTTTCAGGAGAGCTAACGGACACTACAGCACATTGTCGGGTGGCATAGGTTAACCTCTTCCTTGTATTACACAAAACTGAGTCTGCACCGAGCCTCATTTGGTTCTTCCACAAAAGTCAATCACTCAGGGTGTGTCTCCATACACTTTAGTCTCTACATTCGTTTCAGAATTGCTCTAAATCTTGTGACAATAGAGAAGTGTATCTTAACAGGCGGTGGTCACAGGACTAATTTAAGTGAATTTTTAAAAACAACCGAACAACGGGGGAATAGAGGATTTTCTGTCTGTGTGTGTATTTGTGCGTCTGATTGAGAGCTTAAAGGTAGTTTATGTAAGTACGTTCCTCCTCCAAACAACGAGAGCACTTGATCCTAAAGGATCCAGCTCTCATTTCAGTCTGTAAATAAGCCTGCTGTTGTGTGTTTATCCTGGATCACTACGCCAGGCCTAAACGCTGCTCCTCTGCTCCTTAAATCCAGGACAAGTTCCTTTAATAGTTCCTCTAAATAGGCATCTACGAGTAACAAGCACCGTTATTACTCTCCCAAATGATTTTGTATGATTTAACAGGTATATTTACTGTATTGGTTCTCAGCTGTGGATAACAAGCATCTTTAATATGACCTTAAATTATTTTTATGAGCCTATAATCATGTTTTTGTTTGTTTGTTCTGGATCACCATGTAGGCTCCGATATGACTCCCATACTTCCCTATTAGTGGGGATAATAACCTCCACTTAAATGACTATGTAAGTACATGCACATGACAGCTATTATTAAAACATTAAAACATGGATTTCACTATCATTATGTAGTTACTCTGTACATGGGGTGATATATCACTATGAGATGTCATTTTTTAGAATCATTTTTATGATGAAACTTCTTAAGTACAGTAAGACATTTTGTTGTACAACAAACCCCAAACACATTCAGCCTTTTGTTCTTTTAAGTTTTTAAATTGTGTAATTTAAAAACTGATTGCAAGAATACAGCATTTATGTTTGAGTTTGTATTCATGCTAATTATAGCATAACTCTGACTTTTAACCTTTATAATTTATTCTCAGTGTCATGTCACCATTGGTGGGATTAACACAGGGTTAATATTCAGACCCTGTTTGGCTTGTTGCTGATTTAGTTTTTCAATCGGAGGCTTCAGGCTACATTTTCATATCTAGTGATCTCTTCAATATGCTCTTACTTGTGTCTTGTCAGATGAAAGCACACACAACCAAACAGCGTGTTACCCTCTCTGTCACCCAGTGCTTCAGGAGTGCAAATTGTGTGTGTGTGTAGACCCCCCCCCCCCCTCCCTCCCTCCCACACACACACACACACATATATTTGCATCTCTTTTTGTGTGTGACTTGTCTGATGCATATTTCTGTTTAAACTGACAATATACTTGTCTGTGTTTATTTTGGTGGAATGTGTGTGTGTGTGTGTGTGTGTGTGTGTGTGTGTGTGTGTGTGTGTGTGTGTGTGTGTGTGTGTGTGTGTGTGTGTGTGTGTGTGTGCCTACGGAGACATAGACCTGTCACACCCTGTGTGCGATAAGCCCTAATGACGACACCTTGTGACTGATTGAATTTTTGATTTGTCTGCTGACGTCTCTCGAGCTGGCATCCTTTTATCTGAGATAAAAAAAAAAGAAAAGAATTGTGCCTCAAGTGTGTGTGTGTGTGTGTATATATGCGTGTGTCTGTACTGCAGGTGATATTTTCCAATTTAACTCAACAAGACATGGTGAGCGAAGCTGCATTTGGGTGTGTGTTTAGAGAAAATCATATATGTGTGTAAGGGTTATTGGGGTAATGAATCAGGAACATCCACCACACTTTGTTTTTACCTCTTCAAATATCTGAGTCACAGTTACTTCTGAAGAACATGTTTATGACAACAGCTCCTAAGAGTTGATTGTGGAAGGGAGTGTCATGATTGAACAACCTGTTTCTGCTTTAAACTTCTCATCGGACCAAACTGCAAAAGCTGAATGCACAGTAACCACAAACACCGACACTTCACCTACATTCAATGAGGTTTTCATTACCCACAGTGATCATATACTGTACAATCAACATGTTCTCACACCTGCATGTGAAACTCAGCAGTCCAACGCGTTTCTCACAGGTTGGAAACTGCAGTGCAACAACTTTTGATCATTTTCTAGCTTCCCTGTGTTGACAGGGACAAAACACTGTTTATCTGTCACATTGAACAAACTGAACTAAACCTTTCACCAGGACTTAGTGCAGTGTTTTTCAACCTCCTGGAATTAAAATGGGGTCGCCTGAAATGTCCAGTAATTGATAAAAAAAAAAAAATACTGATATATTTTTTTAACTAATTAAAAACACCACACACAATTTTTAAACAACAGTATTCTATACTTTCACTTTATCGATTATAAATTGAGTTCAAATAAAATGCAGCATATAAATATATCTGAGCTGGTACATCTTGATTGAGGGGTCGCCCGAAATTTGTGATGTCAAAACAAGGTCACGAGCCAATAAAGGTTGGGAACCACTGACTTAGTGACTCTAAATGACCATTAATGCTCATTTTTAACACTTCAATTAGCCTGTGAATGCTAATCCTCATTCATTCAGCACCCACAATGCTTATCCTTTTTAGAGTCACAGTGGGGCAAGAGCAAGGCTACGCCCTGGACAAGTCGCCAGTCTATCCCAGGGATGACATATAGAGGCAACAAGGAAACATGCACCCTGCTGCCCTGAGTGCTAATCACTACTGCTAACTGATAGCATCTCACCATAAATATATTCACCTATCCCCGCCTTCCTTGTAGCTAAACAAACCAGTCCACACATACGCACATATTCCAGTTCATCAAAAAAAAAACTTCTCTGATAGTAATAAAGAACAGTGTTTTCTCCAATGTCCATATCAGTGTCCTATGATCTCAGAGTTCTTTGTCCAGATCCACCCTCTTGCCCCCTTTGCCCTCTAATCTTGTTTGTCAGAACTAAATGAGCTGCCCCAGCGAGGTGTGTTAGCCACTAATGAATTTACTGCTTGATAAGAAGGAGGCCCCATGCAGCTACAACTTACTGGAGTCATAAAACACTGGAAAAAAACTATGTAATTACCCTTTACTAGCTGTGTGCATAGGTGGTGCAGCTTGATTCGGTGCGTACGTGTCGGTGGGAGATGTGTGATGTGTGTGCTTTCATTTGTGCTACTTTGCATGTTTGTGCCTGCGTGTGTTCATACCTGCTGTGTTACGTGTGTTGTGTGTGTGTGTATATGTGTGTGTATATATGTGTGTGTGTGTGTGTGTGTGCGAGCACATATGTGTTGTGCATTTATGGAGGCCACGCTATTGATAACACTGCAACTGTCAATTAATCGTTAATCACATTCTGCCAGATTAGCGCGTCATCTGATAGACTCCAGACTGACTGGAGACAATAAATATGTATAGTCAATAAAAACAGCAAAGCACCATGGGAGAACAGGAAGATGACACATGTGCAATCACAAGTTTAACAATAAATCTATGATTGGTTATATGGCTTTATACTCTCTGGTCTTATCAGGGTCAACTCAATTAAACAGAGGAGAAAAAGACAGAAGGAGAGAGACATCATTAGAACTGACGTCCATTCATTCCCAAACAGGAAGCCTCTTGTCGTCCAGCAAGACTTCTTTTTCTTCTTCTTCTCCTCCTTCTCCTTCTTTCAGCACTGAGCCATTTCCTCCGTTGTCAAAGAAACACACACAGACACACACTCTTTAATGGGTAATAGATACAGGACTAATGCCTGGGCTAAGGAATAAAGATAGATGTAGAGGGAGGGGGGAAGGAGAGAGGAAAGGAAGAAAGGAGTGAGTTATGAAGCAGTACCCAGGGGGTTAATTTCTCACAGGCAGTTTTCATACACCACACACACACACATACACACACACACACACACAGAGTAAAGGTGATGTCTGGCCGTGCCAAGCCAGTAGCATGCTAGTTAAAAGTGAATAAGTTTATGGCCGGTGTTAGCCCTCATACATCAAGCAGCAGTTTGTTTAGCCAGCAGTGTGACAGGGTACAGTAACATGGGCAGGGCTGCAGAGTGGCTGCAGCTGTGATGAATGGGGGGATTGCAGGAAGGGTAGTGTCTCCGCATCTCTCTCTCTCTCTTTCTGTGTGAAAGGGAAAGGGACATCAAAGTGTGTTTTAGCTCTTAGATTAATGGCGATTCCACTATTTGATCTAAGTGATTTTTTTTTTCCCCACTTGAAGAATGTCTTTTTCAAGTGGTAAATATTGCAAGCAGCCTTGTTGAGCAATCTCACAGCACCTGGTAGTGAAATGATATTTCTCTGCGATATTGACAAGAGCAAATGTGTGGCTGTACAAGGGTTTGAATTACAGAATTTTCTCCTCTGCTTCAGGTGCTAAGTCGTGTTTTTTCAGGCAGAATTGCTGTGAGTTAAACGGTTGCGGTGAAGGTTTAG
This sequence comes from Trachurus trachurus, assembly GCF_905171665.1. Taxonomy (NCBI): domain Eukaryota; kingdom Metazoa; phylum Chordata; class Actinopteri; order Carangiformes; family Carangidae; genus Trachurus; species Trachurus trachurus. The sequence continues at coordinate 35,271,861 of NC_139900.1, forward strand.
TGAGTTATCACAAAATCGCATATGACAAAATCACTTTATAGCATTTTGATCACATGGTTGGGTGTGAATGTGAACCCTTTCTCCTCCCTCCATTCTTCTTTTTTTCTATCCCCCCTCTCTCTCTCCTATACCTCCGTACCTCCTCCTCCTCCTCAGCCCATCCCGGTGCCAGGCGCTGCCCTGCACCGGTCCAGCTGTGGCTCTGACGGTACCACGGTGCTGAAAAACAATAGTCCTCTCAGTCTTGTGTTAAGTGTGTGTGTTTGTCTATAAGGCCACAAACAATAGGTTTATTATCACTCAACCACAACCAGGACAACAACTCTCCTTCTCATTAGTTCACTACTTCTCTGTTGCACTGTTGCACTGTTGAGTTCAGTTAGTTAGCGAGACAGACAGATGACAGGGTTAGGGTTAGACCGGACAGATCTGGAGGTGATGGACAGACTGCCATGCGGGGGACAGACAGGTATATAGGCAGAGAAGGAGCTGCCATCCAGCCAGCCGCCATTCCCCTCCACAATAACTCACTTTTCTCAATCTGGGGAGAGGGAAAACAATAAGATATAACAATTGGCAAATGGCTGAGGCAGGCAGAGCATTACAAATGAAATGTAATGTTGTTACAGTTTGGAAATAATGAATTATGAGGATAAGCGGGGATCTGTAAAATCGCTGTAGCGATTTACCAGGGTTTCATTTTTCAACTGTATTGAATTATGGGGAATTGGCCTCATTCAACTGCAAAATACAAAATGGGGAAAAGGAGGATGATTCACCGTTACATTCTGTGTGTGTGTGTGTGTGTGTGTGTGTGTGTGTGTGGGTTTATGCAGTGCAGCCCCTGCCGGTTTATTTATTTGTCTGTGTTTATGTGCATGGATACTTACGCATTTGCATACATGTGATGTGTGTGCAAGTGCTGATCCTGTCTGGACACGTGTGCGTGTGCGTGTGCGTGTGTGTGTGTGTGTGTGTGTGTGTGTGTGTGTTCCTCCCTGTAGACCTGTTGAGGGCTTTCTCTCGCTCACCCCACCGCACATGTGATAAATGTGTCTTATCGCCTCTGTCATTGTAATAGCCCCACAACAGGCCCAGAGAGGGAGGCAGAGAGGGGGAAAGAAGGATGGAGAGAGGGGTGAGAGCAGCGAGAACAGGAGGGGATTGGGTCACGGGGGTGTTGAGAGAGTCACGGTGACAACAAAAAAAAAAGAAAGAAAAAAAAAAAGATGGTGAGTGAAAGAGAGAAGAGAGAGAGAGAGAGAGAGAGATGGTGGAGTGGAATGGGATAGCTGGAGTTATCAGCTGGTCTTGTAGGGGAAGAATACGCATCAAGCTGCCAATCATCCGGCCTGGAAATTGCTCTGAGATTTGAGTCCCCAGACGGTGTGTGTGTGTGTGTGTGTGTGTGTGTGTGTGTGTGTGTGTGTGTGTGTGTGTGTGTGTGTGTGTGTGTGTGTGTGTGTGTGTGTGTGTGTGTGTGTGTGTGTGTGTGTGTGTGTGTCGTCTCAGTGCTATTACCGGCCCCTTCCCTTCATCCAACCATCTCTCTCCTCTCTTTTTTCTTCACCTTTTTTTTTTTTTTTTTTTTTACAACTCAAACTCAAAAAAACACATCTCTCCTCTCCCTGTCACTAAAACCTACACTCAAGTTGTTTGAAACACTGTCGTCGTCAGTGGCACCGGCTATTAGGGGATGGAGAGAGACACCGAGAGATGGAGAGAGAGAGAGGGAGGGATGATGGAGAAGATGGGAAAGACAGGAGAAGAAAGAGGGAAGGTTAATATGTGAGCAGAAACCATTTCAGTCTCTTTAATTTTCTATTGATCTGAGCCGCAGACCTGTCCCCTAAACCGTGTGTGTGTGTGTGTGTGTGTGTGTGTGTGTGTGTGTGTGTGTGTGTGTGTGTGTGTGTGTGTGTGTGTGTGTGTGTGTGTGTGTGTGTGTGTGTGTGTGTGTGTGTGTTCGGTATAGGGAGTTGAAAGCCCTCAAGTTGTCGCCATACTGAAGCTGAGAGTACCAGAGAGTAAACAAAAGTAGAGGCCGCATCATCTTGTGCAGTGAAAACCATGTACATGTATCTCCAGTTCAACTGTGTTAAATGATCCTGTATTAAACAAAAAAATGTAAAACAACACTTTTCATTTTCATACGGAAAATGTTTTGTTCGACTGCTGAAAACAAATTAAGCCACTTTTTTCAGCTCATGGAAAGTTAATGAAGATGTTTTTATAGGACTGAAAAAAATTGAAGTGCAAGAACAGACATTAAAAATATATGTTGATGTCATATACTCGGATAAAGATCGAATTTCCAAAAGTTATCAATGAGAAAATCCCTTTACTTTTTGTAAAAATAAGTTTGACACTTTTTATTGAGTCCTCTGTTATCATTTCTCATTAGTGGAGTAACAGGATGTGTTTTATCTCATATAAAAAAAAAAAAAAAAAATGGATCACATCTATTTGGTTTAAACAAATTTTGAAGATGCAGTGAATTGTAAATAATAACAAAAGATGGATTTATTGACAGGCAGTTTATGAAATGATACGTCCTTAGAGGAAAATGCTAAAGGCATCACAGAAGCAAAGTGTAGTGAAACATCACCCTCTATTGGGCGCTGTGAGATTACCAGGCAGAGGGAGAGGGCGACAGAGGAGAGGAGAAATGAAGAAGGAGCAGAAGGAGGAGGAGATTGGCAGGGTTGTGTAGAGCGCAGAGATAGCTCATTGATAAAGATCACAATGATGTCCAATTGCTGCTGTGTGATGCAATCACATTGTCTGATTGCTCACACACTCACACACTCACACACGCGGACAGAATAACCTCAGGTGTGACCTGTGCTGTACTCCACTCCAGCAGATAGACATCTCTGCTCTGGAACTGGACAGATATATATTTTCCTTTACATCTCTAGAGGATGAGTGACAGGAAGAAGGAAGGACACTGAGTATTCATGTGTCTTAGCTGAGCCACAGTCATAAGACAACAGGATTGTTCCATCTGGGATGGATCTTCTCTCAAGTGATCCAAGTCACTGTGGGCAACAATTTGTTCTAATGTTTTCATGTTATTTTATTTTTATTTTTATTGCTCTCTAAAAATCTCCTTTTAGAACAAAAGTGCTCATGTAAATTATTTTATGAGAGTGGTGTATAAATGATTCTCTGTGACATTATGAAACGTGGTGAAAGTCAGAGCTCTGGTCTGGTCCGGTTTGAGTCAGGGAGCAGTATGATTCTTGGAACTCAGGGTGACCCGCAGCACCCACTGTCATGAGGACATGGCGAGCGCCCAAACCACAACACAGCGCCTCAAGGCGTAGGCCTGACCAGGAACCTCGGAAAGTTTTCATTATCTGGGTTGCAGTCATTTTTCCAAAATGGCCTGTGGTCTGTCTTCATTCCAACCAGGACAACTGACACCCAAGGAAAACACAAAATTCCCATCAGTAAACTTTTAACTTTTGTTTGTCCTCTTTTGTATTTACAGCAAACTTTGTAGTAAAGTCTGCACAAAGATATATATAAAACAATAGATAACAGGAGTTTTGTTCTCATCAAACTCATCTATAAGTTGTGCACAGCAGATATGACCGAGATGCAGGAAGTTTGCTTTGTGTCTGTTTGATTTCTATTCCGGTGACACTCGGGCGAGAGGGGGTAATACAGCAGACAGCTCCACACACAGCGGAGATAGATGGACGGCCAGACTGCTCCCCTTGTATGAAGGATTATCCCCTATCCTCTGTTTGTGACAAGAGCTGATAAGGGCCTGAGAGGGGAGGCAGCGAGAGGCTGAGAGGGCCACTGACACACACACACACACACACACTGACACGGAGACACACACACACATATGCACATATAATCCACAGTGAGAAAGATATCAATCCATCACTTAGAGCCAGGGATTCAGCAAGAGGAAATAGGTTCTTCTCAATTGCTGACAAGCCAACACACACACACATTGCACACACCTACAATAGTGTGTGCTGTACAAAAGGCCCATGAGGTTTACAGAGCTGAATGGGTCTGTTTGAATGACTGTTCAATTTCATCTATTTATCTGATTTACATTTGGCTATTGTTGTCACCACGGATGTATTTCTGTGTGTTTATAGCCTTTCTTATGTCTGTGTGACATCACTGTCACTAATAGAAACCATAAATCTAAATGTTCCACAGTTTGTTATCACAAGCTATAAATCCATGTTTTTTTTCCTCCCCCTATTCAACACCCAAATGAAAAAAATCAGAAGGAGCCAGGATTCATGGATCCATGCAGCACAAAATGTTCAATTTAATTTATGTCATTTATGATAAAAGGTGAAATAACAATCATCGCCTTTCCTCTGGAAATTCTCACTTCATTGTGACTCTATTAGGATATTTTTTAGGATGAAATTTAATTTTAATTTAATTTTTGCAATATTGAAGCAGACGAATCTCACTGCAGAGAAAAATAAAAAATAGTGAGAGATCATCATCAGAATCCTAATGTCCAGCCATCCCGTTGTATGAGAGAAACAGCACAGTTAGAAAATGAAAAGAAAAAGTGAGAAACAATAGTAAAAAGTCTGTGTGTGTGTGTGTGTGTGTTAATGGAGCCGAGTGTGGCAACATTTGACAGATGAGCAGACAATAGGAACATGAAAATCTCCCACTTGTCTCCTTGACATGACCACATCTCTTGAGGGACATGATCTGTGTGCCAGAGTGTGTGCGCATGCGGAGAGACAGTAAAACCATATCTAGTCTTCGTTTACACCTGCTGCCTTTTTGTCTCTTTGTCCTTGAGTTGCTCTGTGTGTCTCACTATAACCTGATTTCTAAATGTGTGAGAGAAACACAGAGAGTTGTGAGTGCTGCTATTGATTACAGTTTGCAACAACAGGTCAAAGGGTTAACATGTGTAAGAGGAACCTTATTGCAAGGTGTAGGGGAGGGGGGGAAGTGGTTAAGGAGGTGCCTCAGGGTCTACAGGGGGCTTAAAGATGATATAATACTCACTCACACAACCGTGGTAAAGAGCCCAGCTTGGTTTCCTGAAAAATATCGAGCACAGTGTCCTGAAATAAAAACACATGCTTGGGAGGGGAGGAGGAGGAGGAGGAGGAGGAGGAGGAGGAGGAGGAGGAGGAGGAGGAGGAGGAGGAGGAGGGGGCTTCGATCAGCCCGGCAGATCTGGATTGTTTCATTGTTTTGTCTCTGGCATCAAAATCCACTGAGGATCATGGGTATTTTAAACAACACTCCAATAAAACATGAATAAAGGTTGAATCTTAAAGGTATAATACGTAGGAATTACGTAAAAAATGGCGATGCAACATGGCCGCCTCGGTTCGGTGCGTCGTCCACTTATGTATTTGTACCGACTTGTAACAACTCATTCTAAGGTACGAGAATAGAAAGCTTTCATTTGTATGTGGGTGTGATTCGACTTCAGTGAAATACGTATTTATGAAGCAATATTTGATTTTTGCTAATAAAAAGCCAAATACGTTACAGACTGAGACTTTAATAGTAGTCGTCACATAATCACTCTATTGTTTTATTGAATAACCAGCAGACTATTCAGGAAACAGTCAAAGTCAACCTGACAGCTCCTGCTTCACCACTTCCTGGATGAAAAATAGAGGGTGACAGAGAGAGGGTGAGAGAGATCCAAAGAGTAAGAAAGAAATCATTTAGTCTGAGTCCGACAAAGACAAAATGTGTGAGCTCGGACGGGGAGGGGAGGGGAGGGTGTATTTGGCCCCGCATTGCTAAGCGCCAGGTTAAGGTGGCAGGGCCATTTGGCGAAGGTGCCGGTGCTTGACTTGATGGATGAGACAAACTGCAGGCTCTTTTCTCTTGTAACTTTAAAATCATTAAGCCTTTTACACGGCCATGCAGATTTTTATAGCCACCTCAGATAATCTGCTGCCGTTGATGCCGATAGATCTGCAGGGTGGGAGGAGGCAGGATGTGATCATCATAACTTCATCTAACACCATTGATATATTATTGATAAATGCCTTGGTAATCAGTCAGTTGCCTTCAGTTAGAATGAAAAGTTCTGTCTGTAAAAAGATGAAAATACAGAAATATGAAGTTAGTAAAGCTTTCATTTTTATTCTCTCACATTGCTTAATGTTGCCAGATGTTTGCTATTTTAAATAACTGCAGTATGAAGATGAAACACGGGAACGACAGAGCCAGAAGAAGTCTTTACAATTTGTTCTTCTGTTTTGTAGTTTGTAGCTTTTTATGTTTAAATAAATGTCACAATGTCGCATTCTGCCCTTAACTCAATTTTAACCAAAAATCTAGTTATTGCATTTTGTCTTTGTAGCTCAGTGTGGAACTGCTCTCAGGAAGCTTTCTTGAATTAATTCATGTTTCATGTTTCCTTTGTTGACATAAATTCTTTAAACGATCCAAAGGATTCCGTGTGGTTTGGTGTCCAGAAACTCCAAGAACAAAAACAAAAAAAAACACTAAAATCTTTGCAGTGACCAACAGTATTGCAACAGTTTAAATGACATAATATGGAATTGAGGTTTATCCATATAGGAGCTTTCAGATTTCACATCTCGTCCTCATGACGCTGCGATCACAGAGCAGGTGAAAATGAAGTTCAGGTGCGCAGCAGGTAATCCGGCACTGAGAGGACAGCGCGACATTGATCTAAGATTTTAATCTCCTGCTCCTCTTTGCCAGGCACGCTCTGCAATAACAAACACGGGAGAAACATGGCCAGGATATGAGTTCTGTTAAGAAAACCCAGTTAGCTAAGACAAACTTTTACCAAGCAAATGAAGGCAAAGCACACGGTGACATAACATAATCATATCACTGTTTTCTTTTTTCATTTCCTCTGTGTATGAGAGGGAGAGAGAGACGATGCCTTGTAAGAAAGGCCAAGGATGTTAATGATAAACCAGCAGCAACAACAGGGTGGGTGTTGCTGCGATGCGCTCTAAATATTATCAATAACAAGTCATGTGTGTGTATGTCAGTGTGCACATGCCTCCATCCATCCATCCATCTATCCATCTATCTATCCATCCATCCGTCCATCCCTCTCGCTCTGCCTCCACAGGCCTCCTCCTCCGCTGTTAGGATTCAATTAACACAGTGCAGGCAGCCACGGCACCCTCATTAAAGCTAATTAGTTAAAACATCAGCCAATCTAGCGTTAATTGGCTTTGGTAATTAATTCAGCCGCTAGACCATATGAAAGCAGTGGGGAGAGAGATAATGAGAGAAAGGCAGGGAGGGAGAGAGAGGAAGAGGGGAAGAAGAGATAAAAACGAGCAGAATGAAAGAACAGAGAGAATTAAATGAGCGAGATAAAGAGAAATAATTAATAGAGAAATAATATGGAGTGTGTGAATAAGGTGTTTACTATAGAACTGATATGTGTCAGTTGCACATAACTACTGCACAAGGTTACATTAACTGACAGACAACGATAATATTCTGATCATTGTTACAGGCACACACACATCGCTTGTTTGTGTGTGTGTGTGTGTGTGTGTGTGTGTGTGTGTGTGTGTGTGTGTGTGTGTGTGTGTGTGTGTGTGTGTGTGTGTGTGTGTGTGTGTGTGTGTGTGTGTGTGTGTGTGTGTGTGTGGTGATTAGGGCTGACTCAGGCCGTCTATTTCAGACTTGCTGATGTCCTTCTTTGCCCACTGACATGGCATGTTCCTGTCGTGATGAGGCCCTTTGGGATGGAAATGAGTGCCGACAGGCCTCACGCCCACACCTCGCTGCTAGGTATCCTTCCTCCTCCTCCTCCTCCTCCTCCTCCTCCTCCTCCTCCTCCTCCTCTTCACAGCTGAGGAAGGAGAAATGGAGCAGAGTCAGTCAAAAAAAAAGAATCAAATTAAAAAAAAAAGACAAAGTGAAGACATCTCAGTGTTTCAGTGTGTACTTCTTTTAATAGTCCTAATTACGAGTGTCATTTTTCTGCACACAGACTAAGATAGAGGAGATTTTTACTAAAGTATGAAATATACAAGAGGAGCACTTTAGAGCTCCAGGAATTATACAGAAGTAATGAATATTTAATATCCAAGACACACAAATGGACAGATCTCCAAAATCATTAAATATTAATTGTTAATTATAGCAATTAATTATTCAGTTTTAATAATGGCACATTTTAACGTGGGGATTACAGCAGGAAAAGTCAATTTTGGATAAAAATAGGAAGAACTTGGCACAAGGAAATGATGTTTATTATTGACAGATGTTTGTTGGGGGGGTTCTGTAGCAGCTGTGGTACCTCTGTGGGTCAGTGCTTGGTTAATGCTCCATTAATTTACTTCTATCTCTCTTCTCTCTCTCTTTCTCTTTCTCTTTCTCTCTCACACACACACACACATACACGCACACACACACATACACGCACACACACACACGCACACACACACACACACACACACACGCACACTGACAAGGTGATTGATTGAATAAACAGCTGTCAGTAGTGGGAGATAACCTCTCAGCATCACACCGCTGTCTTTCAGACAGACAGACACACACACGCGCAGCAGGTCCCAGGAGTAAAAGACCAGCATTACACATGCTGACACACACTTACACACACACACACACACACACACACACACACACACACACACACACACACACACACACACACACAGGGATCATCATATGACCATTTATCAGCACATGATCAAAACCAGGCAGCTGGTGATTTATGATGTGTTAATTTCTTTCACTTTTCCACCGTCCTCCTGGTTTAATCCACATTTCCTCCAATTTGAGTTCCTTTTTAAAGGGATAGTTAAACATTTTGGCAAATTGGCCCATCGCCATAATCGCCATAGTCATAGCAGTAGGTTCGTTACCTTTATTTGTCGGTGCAAGCTGTTTTTAGAACGGCGGAGCAGAGCCGTGAGCAACTTGGTGGACAAGTTGTGACCTGCACATTCACCACGCTATGAGATAATAACACAACGTTACCACACAGAGTTGTTTTCGAGGCAAATACAGAGACTGCTGATGAAAAACTGTCCCTGAAGGCAACGTGCATCAGAGGTTTCGCATGAATTTCCCTCTAAAACAACTCTGTGTGGTAACGTTGTGTTATTATCTCATAGCGTGGTGAATGTGCAGCTCACAACTTGTCCACCAGAGCGTTGTGGAGTTGTTGGATTGTGTATTTGATGAGTTTGATGAGCGAAACCAAGAAATCCCATAATGAGCCTCCGTAGCGTAGCTCTGAGCAGCTCACGGCTCTGCTCCGCCGTTCTAAAAACAGCTTGCCCCGACAATTAAAGGTAACAAACCTACTGCTATGACTATAGCGATTATGGCAATGGGCCAATTTGCCAAAATGTTGAAGTATCCCTTTAAAAGCCAAGCAGCTTGAACGGTCTCTGCACTTTTCCCAGTGACAGAATGAAATCATATTTTTTTGCATTTAGTAACGGCCACACTTTTCCCATGTTGCCAAAATGTCCCGTGCATGTGAAATATTTACATTTCACTCTGCTTCTCATATGCCTGAAACAGACAGCAAACACAACCACACTTCTACACACACACATTTCCCCTCTCTATCCCTGGATCCGGCTATCTCTTCATCCCTGCTCTCTACCGTGCCGACATTTCATTTGCTTTTCTAAAAGTGACAACCCCAGGGAGCAAGGGGAGGGAGGGAGGGAGGGATAGTGAAAGAGCCTGGTGATGAGTTTTGAGCAGGGCGTGGAGGAGTGCTATTTAAAAGTGCCATGCATCACTGTCAGGGAGTGAGATCACGCAAACACACACACACACAGACACAGGAAACACACACATGCACCAGTAGAGCAACGCAGCCTGGGTGGCAAACTGAAGTTGACCCCCGTTCCATTTCATCAAATGTCCTCTGAATGAGCCACACAGCTTCATCTATTTCACACACACACACAGCTAGTGATCAGCCTAGTGTCGGGCCTGCTTAAATCACAGCTCACTTAAGAAAAAAACCACATCACCTCAGTGGGAGGCACACACACACACACACACACACCTTTGCTAGTCCCATTTGTGTTAATGCGGCCCCTGGTTTTGGGCTCTAGGGCTCATATTTGCCATTATGGAGATGATGGCTTTACGGAGGCCCTCTCACCTCACCTTGCGTTGGTCGGTGAGGAAGAGAGGGGAGAGTCGAAATGAAGGCTGACACCTATACGGGATTTATTTGATTGTGGATGCGAGGCGGTGTCATTCTGGAGTAGGGGAGAATAAGAGGAGCGATGAGATGTTAGAGGGAGGAGGAGGAGGAGGAGGAGCAGGCCCAGACCCTTGGGCTATAAGTAAAAAGAAGAAGAGGAGAAGATGGCGTGGTGAAGGGAAGAAAGGAAAGGGAAAGAAAGAAAGAGAGAGAGAGAAAGGGAATAAAAAAAGAAGAGATTGGGGGGGTGGGGGGAGCAGAAGTGGCCCTCCTTCTCCTCCCGTGAATCAAATCAAATTCCCCTTATCGCACATTATTTGAAGAGGTTATCGGGCGCGGTAATGCGGTTACACGCCGGGCCGCGGCTGAGAGATTTCCTTGTTTACCGATGTTGGCGGGTGTTATAGCTAACCAGCCGGGCAGGGGGGGGGGGGGGGGGGGGGGGGGGGGGGGGGGGGGGGGGGGGGAGGAGGAGGAGGAAAAGAGGGGTAGCGAGCATAAACACTTGATGCAAGTCAGAAAACTCATTTAGGGGAACAACAAGGAGGGGGAATGGAAGTGTGTTTGTATACACACAAACACGCACAAGGAGAAGACAGTTGTTCAAGGACAGAGAAACAGCCTCCACATGTAGACACTTTGTAATTCCATTTGGGAAATGTGTTTGTGTGTTTTCGCAAGTTGTGCATGTTGCCGTGTATGTATGTGTGTGTGTGTGTGTGTGCACATGTGTCGCCCACAAACATACTGTATATGTGCCAGCTCATAAATCCGTGCCTGCTCTTTCCCAACTCTTATTGTTGTGTTTAAATGCAGTTTACATGCTCGGTGCTCATTAGCTGATTGTGTGTATACTTTACAAGTCTCATTCAATCCCTCTGCAGCGGATTTTTAAAGACAGGAAATTCTCCAGCTCATGGCAAGTCAAACATTTCTTGCGTCCTTAAAAAGAGAGCAAACATAAAGCAAAAACACAACAATTGTTCACTTTACAACCTGCACGTGACAGTTTTTTGGTTTTTTGTTGTGGCTTTGGGACCAGTCCAGCAGACAGCAGCCTCCTGCTTCCTGAACGGCAGGATGATAGGCAAGATAAAAGCAAAGGGATGACACGCAATACAGGTCATTAAATGGGATTTGGACCCACAGTGTTGTGAGTACAAGGTTTGCCTCTTAGCCCATTGAGCCATGAGGACACCCCAAATGGTTTTTTATCTCTGTCCCCATTGAGAGTGAGTATTGAGCTGACAATCCCTGTCCTCTCTGGAGGTGGCCTTTTACCTCAGCTCATTGTAGTCTGTGACTGGGAGCCTGCGCTATCTAGCATCTATTGATTCCCACTTCATCTGGACCAGAGCAGCACAGGGAGAGAGAGAGAGAGAGGAAGATGAAGGAAGCTTCAAGTGTTAAAACAGATTAAACTTTCTGAGGATGGACATAATCTGGTGAATTTTCATCAGCTCCAGCTATGATAATAATTCAGTCGATGCTGCACAAAGAAGGAAGGAAGAAAAATAAGAAGTGTGAACGACGAAAGGCCAAAGCAGAGGAAGTCAGGAAAGGAAAGAGAAAGTTATCCTGGGTTGTAAAGGAAGGGAAGAAAGAGGGAAAGATGAATGTAATGATGAGAGTAAGGGTGAAAGTGAAAACATTCCTAAAGGAGGAAAGATTCCTCCTCTTTCCTCTCCACTCTTCCGTATGATCTAGCTCTATCCTCCTCACCATCTGGTGTGTGTGTGTGTGTGTGTGTGTGTGTGTGTGTGTGTGTGTGTGTGTGTGTGTGTGTGTGTGTGTGTGTGTGTGTGTGTGTGTGTGTGTGTGTGTGTGTGTGTGTGTGTGTGTTTCTGCCTTTATTTAAAATGCATTGGCCTATAAAAGCCTCATCAAGCACTTACTTGATGTTAAATATAGCTCATATGTGGTTTCGTTTTTTAACTTTTAATAGAAATGGTAGGATAGTTAATTATGGGCTGGTTTTGGTTTAGTTTATATCAAGTCAAGCTTTATTTATAGAACACATTCAACCCAATTTTCTATTTACAGGCTGATGTTCAGGTCCATGTCAGAAGATGACTCATGACAATGATAGATAAGTGACCCCAAACATTCAGGATAATAACACTCTACATTTTACTGTCTATTCCCATTTTGTGTATAATAATTTCCATGGTCATTTCCAAATGTGCACTAAAATAATTAAATACAAGGATTATTACAGTAAACAAGGTTAGATCAAAATTATGATTATTAAAAAAAAAATGATGAAATGTTGTTTACATTACAATTAAATATATGTTTAGCTAAAATGCAAGTTACTGTAAGCACATAGATGAGTAAGTTCAGAGACATGATATAAGGCAATAGTCATAATAATAATTGTGCAGATTTAGAAAATAGAAGATGTGTAAAGATGTTACAAAGATATCAAGAGAAAAAAAATCATTTTCTGTGGCTCTTTAGTGCAACACCATCATCATAAATCATTCAGTCTGAATCACACACTCATAACAAAATGACGCCTAATATTAAAATAATTTTCCATTTGCCTGCTTCTTTTTGTGGCACTTACTCAGCTTGTCTTTTTTTTTAGTTTATTCTAGGTTTTCTGCAGCTTTTCAAATAAACAATGTACAAGGGACTTGTTGCTGAACAATTTGCGATTCTCTTATAAATTCCCTGGACAAATCCACACAGCCACTGTACATCAGAGATGAGCGTTGATGGGATGGAGTTAGACCAGCAGAGCTGTACAGTACGTGTCAGCGCTCCAGAAGCTCTAAATAAATCAAAACCGAAGATGCAAAAAAGTCGGAGGATATGCTTCCTGCCAGCTGGGTGACATGTTGTTCTGTGACATGAACAAAAACCAGTGAGCACCATTAACTGGATCAAGTGACATGGATGAAAGGGAGGGAAGAGAGAGAAGGGTGGGTTAAATAAAGAGAGAGTGAGGGTCTGCAGAGAGAAGCAAAGGGGTGAAATCAGGAGAAGTGGAGTTGGAGGAGGAGAAGTGGAGGAAGTGAGACAGAGAGAGAGACTGAGGTAGAAAGACAGATGGAGGGAGGGAGAGAGAAGCAAAAGAAAGTCAGAGAAAGAGAGATGAGACAATCCATCTTGGCACATTAGGGGGGGATCAGGCCGACACTCCATCATGGCTGTCGGAGAGATGCACACCTCCTCTGTCCTCTCCTCCACACGTGCATCCATCCATCCCTCGTTCGCTCCGCCAGCTGGCGTTCACTGAGGGATCTCAGCACTAAAACGTCCTGTCAGACCTATTTCCTTGTTATTGTCCAGCCCCCTCCTCACCTCCCCCCCCCCCCCCCCCACCCTCCCTGACTCCGCTGCCTTCCCTCTGCTCCCCGAGATTAAACGCACCCTTGTTGTGCCGCAGGGTGTGTGTGTGTGTGTGTGTGTGTGTGTGTGTGTGTGTGTGTGTGTGTGTGTGTGAGCTGTGAGGTCCAGAGCAGGACATGTTGGGTGTGTGTGTGTGTGTGTGGTGCCCCAACATTAATCATCTTTAAGGCGCTGACAAGCCCAGTGTGCGACATCACATCAACACCCCCTCCGTACACACATGCACACACCCTTCTCCCCCTCTCCTCCTCCTCTTCCTCCTCTCCTCTCTCCTCCTTTTCTGAATTTATCTGTTGGACCACCTCTCCCCATCACTCACTTCCCTCAGGGAGCGTTTGACAATGAGAGGGAAATATAGAGGGACAGAGGGAAGGAAAGAAGGATGAGAAAGAGTGACAGCAAAAAGGTGAGCAGGAACATGGAGAGATGAGAGAGGAAGAAGAAAGGATATGAAATAAATGGGATGAGAGAAAAAAACAAAAACAAATTTAAAGCAAAGATGAAAAGTAAAAGTTTTGACACAAGACTTAATTTAGATGACTTTTGAATAAAGAGCATTTCAATATTCAAATTCTGAAGGACTTGATTTGGAGAAGCTACACAGCTAAATACACAAATACATAGGCTACTAATAACTGGTTGACTGCAGCTATCATCTATAAATACAGATACATGTTTTTAATTAATAATCAAATCAAGAATATGTATAATATTCTATTTTGTTTTTTGCACAAGTCAGTATAATGTGTATATGGACAGTATGGGCAGCTTGTTTGTGGTCCTTTTGTCAAATAGCTGAATTTAAAGCATTTTACAGAATACACCGTCCTTATACACGTCTCTGCTGTTGTTGATTGTTGCCGTTCTTTTGTCACACCCACGCATTTACATTTCACTGTCATCAATCCAGTAGCCAGTACAAATAAAAGTCACACATTCATACAGAACATCTTACAATTCAAAAGAAAATCTCTGCACATCTAAGAGCAAAAAAAAGCAAGTGTGCATTTACTTAAAAAATGTGATATTACAAAACCCTAAAAATAATCAAGCATAGACATGTTTGTATACATGCCTGTGTGTGTGTGTGTGTGTGTGTGTGTGTGTGTGTGTGTGTGTGTGTGTGTGTGTGTGTGTGTGTGTGTGTGTGTGTGTGTGTGTGTGTGTGTGTGTGTGTGTGCTTCCACGTCCTCCAGGTGTGTGTTTGCCTGCAGGAATAGAAAGAGCCCCATCAGCTGCAGACAGGGATTGGATCTCTCTTTGTTTGCTGTGGCGGATGGTGACAGCTTCAGCATGACTCAAATTATCTTGTCAAAGCAATAAAGGGGAGAGGGAGGGGAGAGGGAGGTGAGAGAGGGATGAGGGGGGGGGGGGGGGGGGGGGGGGGGCAGAGAAAAAGAGATGGAGAAACAAGGAGAGAAGGAGAAATTTACCAAAGGGGGGAGCAGTGGAGGAGACAATAAGGCAGAAGAAGAAGAGAGGGAGAGAGAGGAGATGTGGAGCATAAGGGGATAAGAAAGAAAGAAAGAAAGAAAGAAAGAAAGAAAGAAAGAAAGAAAGAAAGAAAGAAAGAAGAGATGGGAGGTAGATGAAAGAGGAGGAGAAAGAAATGAAACAAATAAATTGGTGGTAGGGTGCAGAAAATTAGAATTGGATGAGGCTGGAGAGAAAGCGAGTGTGAGAGGGATGGAAGGAGGTGTAGAAGACAAAAAAGAGGAGGTAGAGAAAGAGAGGCAGAGAGAGAGAGGTAGAGAGAGAGAGTAATCGATTACCTATTTTTCAAAGTCACTTAACGTGTCCAGCGCTGTGGGCTGTGTTAAGTAGCGGTGCAGGAGAAATGGGAGGCTGGTATGCGCACACACGCTCGGAGAAAGAGAGGGAGGGAGATGGGTGACGTGTGTGGCATTTTGTGTGTTTGTAGGTGTGTGTGTGTGTGTGTGTGTGTGTGTGTGTGTGTGTGTGTGTGTGTGTGTGTGTGTGTGTGTGTGTGTCCCCACTAGTTGTCTCTTGATGAGTCCTTTTGCAGGAAACTGTTCTGACAGACCAATATGTGAGCAAGGATACATGTCCCCAGAGGGCTGTGTGTGTGTGTGTGTGTGTGTGTGTGTGTGTGTGTGTGTGTGTGTGTGTGTGTGTGTGTGTGTGTGTGCATGTGTATGTATATGTGTGTGCGTATAAAATAGAGAAACACCAAAGACAAGACAAATAGGGAGTCCCCCCCCCTACCTGGTCCTCCTGTTGCCGTGGTGACGAGCAGTCTAAACAGGATATCCTGGCTGAGGTGGAGCCGATTGTCCTGGACCTAAAAAAGCCCATTTGATTGGCTGAATACAGGAAAGTCAGGAAGTGTCCTCCAACATTAAGCTTTGAGACACTTTCAATGGATTTTATTTTTAGCCAACACACACTCAAAGATAAAGCAGTAAGACATGCAGTACTATACACACGCTTACACACACACTCTCTCACACAGACACACACACACACACACACCAAGGGGCTGTTTTTCCTAAATGCAACACTTAACAATGTGCACACTGTCCCGCACATACACTTGGAGAAACACAATGACACACAGACACACACGTACAGGTGGGCCCCACCCTGTGCCCTGCTGATCAAGGACAATGAAGTGAGGTAGTGTTGGCAGACTCTATACAGCATTATCTCATCTGGCTGACGATTCTTTAAATCTGCTTTGACCTGGGACAAACATTACACAATGGAGACTGTACACCACTCTATTCCCCTTTGTGTGTGTGTGTGTGTGTGTGTACAGAATTGTACTGCAGAAGCACTTAATGTGTGAAATTAAAGTGAGTCTCCTTAATGCTGAACCTTTGACCTCTTATTTCTTTTTTATTTTAAACTAAAAATAAATGTTCCTCTACCAAAAAGCTGTGTGAAGCATGGAAATAAAAAGCACAAACACATTTGTTTTGTTATTTTGTTATGTTGAAGCCTCTGCGTGGGAGATATCAATCTGAGGCTCAAAAATAATAATAAATAAATAAATAAGGAAAGCTTTTAGTGTGTGTGCTTCTTGTTTGTCCTGACGTGTCCCTCTTTGTCTGGTCTCCAGGTAAAAAGAAGATGTCCCTGTATGACAGCCAGGCCCCAGTCTGTCCCATCTGCCAGGTGCTGCTCCGGCCCGGAGAGCTGCAGGAACACATGGAGACAGAGATAGAGAGGCTAGCTAGCATATGCTTCAGGTAGGCCTTCAACACATCTCCTGCTTTTGCATTCACACACTCAGAAATGATATATAGTCACAACAAGCAACCAGCTAACCTGATAAAACATGCAAGTAGTCCTAAGGTGGTGAGATGACATCTAGCTTGTTTTTCACACTAAGATAAACACGACCTTGCATCCTTTTGCACAGAGAAAACAAATGAATCTGAAAGTCAATCATTAATATTAATCCCATGTCAGGTTATTTCAACATATATCATCTTTAATTTGTTTGACTCAAGTGACATTATCAGGAAAGGTAAACAGGACTTTCATAAAGGTTCATATTTTTCAGCTGAACCGTGAAGGCTGAGCTTTAACTTGGCTTTTTTATGTCGGGCTCACTGACCCGTATTCTTTCTAAGGAGAGATTTTTGTGCCATAAATCTGCATAAAAGGCAGAGGCATGCCATGAATGCAGCGCTAAGTGTTTCCTACAGGGATTCGGATTCAAACCTGTGACCCGAGTTCACTGCCTGCCCCCCCTTCTTCTCCTGGTGGCAGTTGCACGAGCTGTTTTACGGTGGATAAATCAACTCCAAGCCCTTTTAACGATGGGACACAACCATTAGGATCCATATTTCACCTTGACCACACGTCTGGCTGTGTGTGTGTTTGTGTACATATGTGTGTGGCCTGCGTGTGGGTGTGTTGGTGCGTGACCCGGTGTGCACCTAAGCGGCCCAGCTTTACGATAGTCCCCATTAACCTGGAGGGATAGGGCAACAGATAGCGTCACCCCACGTGGAAATCACACTTCATTTACCCCCGTTTACACTGAACGTACCCCTCCTCCTGTCGGTGCACCAGTCCTCTGTATTTCCACCTTCTATACCTCCCGTCCTGCCTTCTTCTAGTCTCTCCATCTTCTCCTTTTGTCTGTCATCCTCCCCCTTATCTGTCATATTTTCTTTCCCTCTTCCTGTTTTTAACACCCTCGCTCTTGTCATTTCCTCCTCTTCACTCCTCTCCGTGATTCTTTCCCTCCTCGTTTGCGCAGTCTTCTTCTAAACCCTATCCTGTCTCATCATCGCTACCTGACTCAACTTTGTTATTTAATCAGCTGCACAACACTGACCGGGAATAAACCTATTGTCCTCAGAGTGGAATGGGTCAACATGTGTAATTACACTTGGCTTTGGGAGGAGGAAAGGATGTATGTAGAGACAGGTAGACACTAGGGAGGGAGGGGGCTGATGTTAATAATGGGACCCTGAACTCCACCATCCAAAAGAATCATGAGAAAAGGATGGATGAATGGATCAAAACATGTTGACAGAGAAGCAAATCCAGGGAACTAAATCAGATGAAGAAAGAAAGTGAAAACAAAACTTATAACAGAAAATTCTCATCATAAGTCCCAGTGTATGGCCCTGGAATAGAATAGAATAGAATATATAGAATAGAATAGAATAGAATAGAATAGAATATATAGAATAGAATAGAATAGAATAGAATATATAGAATAGAATAGAATAGAATAGAATAGAATATATAGAATAGAATAGAATAGAATAGAATAGAATAGAATATATAGAATAGAATTGAATTGAATTGAATTGAATTGAATTGAATTGAATTGAATTGAATTGAATTGAATTGAATTGAAAGAGCAGCATAAGGATTAGATATCCATCATCAGGTGTATGTGCTTTAAGCATTAAAGGGATAGTTCAACATTTTGTTATTAAATTAGCCCATTGCCATAATCCCTATAGTCATAGCAGTAGGTTTGTTACCTTTAATTGTCAGTGCAAGCTATTTTTAGAACGGCGGAGCAGAGCTGTGAGCTGCTCAGAGCTACACTACGGAGGCTCATTATGGGATTTCTTGGTTTCCCTCATCAAACTCATCAAATACACAATCCAACAACTCCACAACGCTCTGGTGGACAAGTTGTGACCTGCACATTCACCACGCTATGAGATAATAACAGAACGTTACGAGACTGAGTTGTCACAGAGACTGCTGCTGAAAAGCTGTCCCTGAAGGCAACACGCATCAGCGGTTTTGCATGAATTTACCTCGGCTCAGTCTCGTAACGTTACATTTTTATCTCATAGCGTGGTGAATGTGCAGGTCACAACTTGTCCACCAGAGCGTTTTGGAGTTGTTGGATTGTGTATTTGATGAGTTTGATGAGGGAAACCAAGAAATCCCATAATGAGCCTCCGTAGCAGCTCACGGCTCTGCTCCGCCGTTCTAAAAATAGCTTGCACCGACAATTAAAGGTAACAAACCTACTGCTATAGGGATTATGGCACTGGGCCAATTTGCCAAAATGTTGAACTATCCCTTTAATAAAGGTTAGTGATCTTCCTTTCCCTCCATAAGCCTGGGGAAGCTCCAAACCCCATACACTGTACATGCTCACATACACACACATGGACACACAGGCGGTTATTTAAGGAAACAGCGTCATCCCCGGGTGAGATGGGATGGCGGCCAAAGTCACGGCTGGCTGACTTAGCTCCTCGCCATTAACCCATCCAACACACACACACACACACACACACACACACACACACACACACACACACACACACACACACACACACACACACCACCACCACCAGGAGGAAAACAGAGCAGAGGACAGGAGACAAACATGAGGGAAACACAATTTTAAGACATTTTACTTGTGTTTGTGTATGTTGCATGAGGCCGCGCAGGAGATGAAATGAAGGTAGAGGGTGTGTGTTCGGAAAAAGCGCGGGCTCGTTCTTTATATCACACATGCATGGTCTCTCTCCCTCTCCCTCTCCCGCTCCCTGGCACTCTGCATGGTAGCAGCCATCATTGAAAGTGACAGTGGGAATTTGGTCCAATTTGTAGTAAATCTGCCTTTAATGACGACCAGCACTTGCTGAATGAAAGAGCTGTGGATATGGAGACGAAGGTGTGTGTCCGCCTGCTCTCCTCTGCAGATATCTGTCCTTCTGTGGGTTTGTTTGTCTTCTATTTCTTCTCCTCTCTTTTTCCACACTGTCCTCCTCCCTGCATGTGTGTGTGATGTATGTGTGTGTGTGTGTTTGATTACAACCGCCAACCTGTCCTCTCTTGTGACTGTGAGCTCCGTCGCTTGTTCATGGGCCACAGCTTCTCACGTATGGACATGGAAATCACACGCGCACACATTGGAGTTGAGCAAATGGAAATCTATCATGCCCTGTACATGTCAGGTGGCTCGGGGGGGCAAAGTAATCTACATACCCCATCACCCCTCCTCTTCATATCCCCACTTCTCTTCTTCTTCCTCCTCCTCCTCCTCCTCCTCCTCCATAATCAATTTGCCTCCACTAGAGGAGCCCCCACCTCTCTAGCAGACAACACAAAAAGGCAAAAAGCAATCAGCATCTTGAGGTTAGCACTATCCCTGCATTCCTCCTCCTATCTATTCCACCCAACTGCCACTGACAAAAGACTCTCTCCCTCTCCCCTTCTCTCCTTCTCTCCTTCTCTCTCTCTCTGGTGGGAGGAGTGGAGGACTGTGTTAGCTGTCAGTCAATCCTGGCCCATTTCTACTTGTGTAGGACTGATGCAGATTTAATCAGGTTTGGGGAGGATGGACTCAACCCAATGCAAACTAATACTGCGCTGAATTCTAACACAGGAGTCTGGTTCAGATAAAACTACATTACTTAGACTTTGATTCTTTATTGTCATTGTCATAATAACACAGATATATCGAGATATCGTTTAGAGCAGCTTAATACTGATTTATTCATATTACTGATATAATCATGGAGATTTGGAGCTTGTTTTGGGTTATTTTTACATGATCTTTTACAATAATAATAATAATTTGAATAGTCATCATTTCTGTAATCTTGACTTAATTAATTTTGACTTCACTTAATATACTAGAATTCAAAGTTTAATTGGTATAACATCATTCTGCCTCCAAACTCCAAAGCTGGCTACACTGCTGCTGCTGCTGCTACAGTTTATTAATTCATACCACGTATAATCTTAATCTTTATGTACAATGCTGTTGGTCTGTAAAGTTAACTTCATTTACATCACAGTTTAGTGTCCACTATTACATTTGTAATATGTGTAATTACACATTTTTATGTCGTCCATCACCCTCATGATTCATTATAGGTTAATGACACTAGCAAGTTCTTATCTCTGATCTGTCAACACAACCACTGGACTTTTGACCCGCCTTCTGATCCCTTTACAGCCTTTACAGTGCGACTACTTCCTGTTTATGATCTCACAGGTCCTGGCCCCTCCCTCTGGGTGAACCAGGTCAGACTAGAGCAGGTCCTGTCTGCAGCACGGGGACAAAACAACATGCACCTCACCTGTCTGTCTCATGCACACCTCATTACCACAACACATTTTAAACCGCTCCGTGTCCCGTCTTTCATTCCTCCCTTCCTTCCTTTTCTCTTCCTCCTGTGTGTGTGTGTGTGTGTTTGTTTCACTTTGTTGTGCAGCTCGTTTCCACTCTTCTCTTCTCCTTCTCTTTGAAACGGCAGGCAGCTGGAATCTCCAGCCCCATAACCCACGCCATCAAAAATTCATAGAACCGGGCAAACAGACGTGTGAAGCTGTGAGAAGAGGCGGCGGTGACACACACACACACTCTCCCATCTCTCCCTCTCTCCCTCTCTTTTTCTCTCTCTCTCTCTCTCTCTCGTTTTTCCGTCTTCTTTCATCTTTCCCTCACTCGATCTCTTTCTTCATGTTGCCCGCTCTCCCTCTACCTCTTTTCTTTCCCCCCCTTTTCACTCTCCTTTCATCTCTCTATCACCCCCTCTGTCATTGTGGCAATTTTCTCCCGTCGTGGCAGGCGTGCGACTGCTGTCCTCTCTCTCTCTTCCTCTCCCTCCCTCTCCCTCCTTCTCTTGTCACAGTTTGACACCGTCAACGAGCAGGTAGAGGCGGCTGTTGTTGTTGACGCCTCGGCTGCACAGGTTCCAGGTGATGAATAAAAGGGAGATAGAGGGAGAAGGAGAGAGAGATGACAGAGACAGAGATAGAGAAGGGGTAAAGAGAGGTGTGTGTGTGTGTGTGTGTGTGTGTGTGTGTGTGTGTTGGCAGATTCCCCTGCATTACACGGCAGCTTGACTGTGTCACCCGTGTTTATTCTCTTTGTTGGTTGAGGTGAGGCCCGCTGTTCAGCTTTCACACACACACACACACACTCATAAACACACTCAAGACGTGGGCACGGCACACACACGTACAGACGCTCATGCACATTCACCGATACACACAGAGCTCGGCAACAGTGATGATGACACATTTCCACAGACAAGTTCACCAGGAAGGAACAAAGACAAACACATGCATGTACTAATTCATATCAATGAATTCAGCTCAGAGGGAAAACAGCATCAGTCACATCAGTGCAACAATACAAACTGACAGCAAATGGTAATATGGATAATAAGGAACAATTCAGTTTACTGAAGTCCTGAGGCCTATACTCTTAATTTGTAAAGTTTTGGTTAAAAGCTGCGTGCAAGATGCATTTAAATAATGTTTCTATTTAGTCATGCTACCTTTCATTTAGCCGCTTATTCGAAAAATAAACCTCCTTATCATATAAAGCTGTAAACCCTTAACTGTGGTGGGTTATAGCTTCCACAGAGGCTTGGTTTTTAGACTAACTGTAAAAATGTCATCAACTACCTTTCCAAAACAGCATTATTTTGGGCTATTTTATTAATTTTTCCTTCATCCACCTACGCAGCCAGTAGTTGTTGTGGATGCTAACTTCTCATTACAGCTTCCTCTCAACACAGCTCATTCTTGCTCATTTTGGAGAATTTATATTAATCAAATCCCATTGGTAATTACACCTAGCCCACATATTCCATTTCATGTGTAAATACATCCCATTTAGGAACAAAAGACAGTCTATCTTCCATTTCAACTGGCCATTAAAGGGGTACTCAAGCAATTTAAATTTAATATCGCACCTCCATCAAGTTAAAGGACAAAAGACAGATTACCAAAACAATAGTTAAAAAGCTTTGAATCTTTGGCCATGACATCCTGAAATTATATTATAATCATATACTGTATGTCAAGCTCCCAAAGCACTTGAGCCTACATTTCCCAACTTTCTCATTACTGTTTAGTAAAGAAGAAGGACCTGCAGTACAAACACAACAAACACATACACACATCTCATCATCTATTCCTTCCTAACTCTGTGCAGCTATGCATTATATGACACTGCTCTTATATTTCTCACTGGTCTTGCTCCTCTGCTTTTTTGTGCACCACTTTGTAAATTCTTCTCTCAGATAAGTGACATATAAATAAGGCTTCTTATTCTTATTATCCACCCATCCATCCATTGAAAAAGGAAATCCCCTGTCTGCCAAGGCATGCTGTCAGATTAGAGGTCACGCTCAATTCAGTTGCAGGCACCATTCTTTCAATGGTTTGCCTCTGTCTGTCTGTCTGTGTGTGTGTGTGTGTCCAAGGAGGTCTGCAGTGCTAACAGGGTCTCAAAGCAAACATGACAACCCTGTCTCGCTTTGTCAACGTCAAGTCTGTGGCAACACTCGAGGAGGCTCAGAGAAATGTATCTCTGTGTTTGAGTGAAAGTCGGTGAAAGAGGGAAAGAGAGAGTGGAAGGAAGCAGGAGGGGAGAAAAAAGACAGGGGAGGGAGAACTGAAAGGACAACATATCAATTGAGAAAGAGAGCAAGTAAATGAAAAGAATAAGCCAGTAAAACATGACATACAGTAACATGAGCAGAAATAGGCTGATCAATACATGACGATTTTTAATCATTTGTTTCCAATCTAAGTTGCACAAAGATGGATGGAGAGAATGTGAATCCATGGGTCAACAAAAACCTACAACAAGTGTAAGATTGTGTAACCTAACCTCACTGTATTCTCTGTTTGTCTATCCTGCAGTAAGAACCAGTCCCCCAAGGAGGGAATCACCACTCCAGGAACCCCCAAGGTGAGAGCCACCTCATTGTCTCATTAAGCTTTTATTCACAGGAAACAGATAATATGATATTGTTAATATAATCTGTTTGTTTCAGTGGAAATCAGCAACATCCCAGTATCATGATATACAGTACTGTACATCAAAACCATCTGAATAGTGTGAATAAAAGAAAAGAAAAGAAAGGTTTTAAATAACTGAATGCAAAATGAATTGCATTCCTGTGTCCATCTCTCAGAGCTGCTACTGACGCTCTGACACTGACTCTCTGTTCCTCTCTGCTGCACTAAGGGTACATCATCTGTACTGTAGGCCTCTGTCTTATATCTCTCTCTTTCTCACACACACACACACACAAAAGTACCAGTCTCCTGTGATCCAACAGGCAGCCGGGCCGAGAGGCACTGTACTGTGATTGTTCCAATTAGAGAGACAAAGAGAGAGACGCAGACAGACAGAGAGGGAAGAAGAAAAAGAGAAGAAAAGAGATAGAGAGACAGATCACGTCAAACTGTAGGAAGACTCGGATTCACGATTCCATCAAGTAGCATTCCCTCATAGTCTCTGCCTCCACTAACTCATCTGAGCACATCACCAGCTGTCAGGCGGAGAGGGAAAGAAGACCTTTCCACGTCTTAAACATGTTCGCTATAGTGTCTTTAAAGGAAAAGTCCAAGTCATAAAGCAAGAGGACTATGAATACACTGCACCTATGGCTAAAGGAGATAAAATAAAGCAATGAGACAGAGAGGAAATAACAAGATGGTAACAATAGAGGGAAGAGGTAGAGGGTGTTTTATGCTTGTCCTGTTGGACATTATACCAGACTATATAGTCCTAAAACAATGTTACAGTTTCAGTATAGAGACTCCATCTGATATTTATTTGAATTACTCTGCTTTATAATAAATACCTGTGTCAACCCTCAATCGATCAGCTGCTTCATCATGTTGTTTTTTTGTTTTTTTTTATTTCTAACTTAAAACCACGTGCCAACTAGATCAAAGTCCATATAACGTGCACATGAATGCCACATGAGAGTTGTAGCATAATTCAGGGGGTTTCCATTCTCATTCCCACACACCTCTGGGTGCTGACCCAGGCTTAGAGCGGTGCTCACGGCCCCGTGGGTGGGCAGGTGCTTGAGAAAGGCAGGCAGAGCGAGGGCCGAGGGGTGAGCGCTGGCCTTCCTCTCCGACCGTGACTGCGCATCTCACAAGCGTTGTTTAGTATTCAGCGCCAGGGTGTGGAGAATGGAGAGGGCCAGTCTGAAGCACATGGGGCCCCGTTGTTGTGCTCTCCTCCCCGGAACGCACCACCCAACCCCGTTAGGCTGCAGATTAACCCCAACGCACCTCCTCATGGGGGTGGTAGGGCCACTTGCTAAGCTAAGGTGATTGGGTCAGAGGAGAAACATGTGACATCTGTAGGGCCACACACCCTCTGACACACTGAGCACAAAACAAGTAGAAAGAAATGATTTTCAATATGTACAGGAATGAGGTGCTTATTGTTATTTATTTGGGTATTTACCCACTTAGTTTCTTTGTTGCTCTGTTGGTGTTACCTTCAGTTTGTCTTTGTGTATGTCTCATGACTGTATTAGAGAGATAAAGATTAGTGATAATATGTTAGAATAAATCTATGTATGTATATACTTATATATTAGAGAGATCAAGATTCATGATAATATATTAGAATAAATCCAGCTAGATAAACTTATAAATTAACTTATTGTATAGATTATAATGACAAGAAAGCTTGAAAGCTAATTTATGAATAAGGCGTGGGAGTAAATAAGTTTTACTTCTTCCCACTCCTTTTCGGATATGAACAAAAAAACAACAACATATAATCTTTATTTTCAATTATTTTATTGTTGTTCATGTGTTGTCTTGCAATGTATTTATTTGTTATGTCTGTCCATTACTGTATTATGTTTTATTTCTTTTAACATGTCCGAAATAATCTTTAATTAACTAACTGACACACACGTCCCTGTTGGATCCTACACCGTTTCACTTCCACATGGAGAGATTTAGACACACATACACTCCTTTTTCTCCTCCCTTCTTTAAGTGTTCACTATTGATCTGCAGTCGCACAACTCAGATTTATAAATGTTCACATTTTTATAATACAAATTCACAAAACACACTTTGTTTTACCATCTTTACAGTTGGACATGGAGATAAAAGCTCTGCACAACGAGGTGTAAAATCACTGATTCGCCCATGATCTACCTTTAAATGTAACCTTTTTGTAGCCAGTCTTCTTGCATATTGCTTTAATTGGTTGGTTTTAAAAGACCAAAAAATTCAATGGAATCTTCATTTATAATGTAGAGTACTGTTAAATGTCATATTCTAATGATAAAACTTAAACATATTCCCAGACGCCCCCAGGTAAATGATTCCTGACCTTTTTAAACCTGGGTAAAAGAGGAAAGAAGATCACACACACACACACACACACACACACACACACACACACACACACACACACACACACACACACACACACACACACACACACACACACACACACACACACACACACACACACACACACACACACACACACAGAGGCATAAAAGCACCATGCATAATGTCCAATTTACTGTGGCAGCACTGGAGGTTGGTCATTTCTCACATATTATTATTAGATTACTGCTGTCGAGCACTTAAGCCTCTGCTCTGCCCCTTTCCACTTGATTAATAGGAGACGACTGTAAATACAAATATTTCATAGCTGCCTTGTAAAAAAAATACAGCAGCTAAGGCACACATGAAAACACAAGTACACACACACACACACACACACACACACTCAAACCACTGTGTCAGGACTAAGCCTATTGCCTCTCATTTCTGCTCCTGTTCTCTTTTTTATCTGCTTGATTCTTGTTCACTTGAGGAATTCCCTGGATTGTCTTTGTCACAGAGTGGGTTAGACGCTGGGATTGTTTATGTGTTTGTGTGTCCATGAGAGAGAGAGAGTGTGTGTGTGTGTGTGGTGTGTGTGTCAAAGCGAGACAGATTTATGGACAAGCAGTGTCCTGTAATGTCAGACAGTTACTCTCCTCCTTTTCAGATGTTTACCCTTCCTCCTCCTCTTTTTTTCAATCTCTCGCTCTTCCCTAACTCCTCTTAATGTCCCATAAACATTAACTCTAATCAGTGGAAGGGATTTTATAGACAAAGTCAGGCGGGTTACAGTCATCATCAATGACGTGTCGCTCTCAGCATCTGTGGCAATAATAGTCCAAGGGTAAAGATTCCCTATTCCTCTAAGAGATCTGGATCTGTTCATCTCTGAAATTTAATTAATTTCCTTTTTGATACTGTTCATTTGATAAATACACAGGGTAAAAAAATGTTTTTGTGTGGTAAGATGGTCAGTGTAACACATTAGGTCAAACGGAGGTGCCACATCCTGGTTTCATGGGAACAAGAATGTAAATATAAATTCTAGTGGTTTTCACACCATTAAAAAAAAATATTCTTCAGCTTCTTGCAAATCAGGAACAATAGGTTTAAGATCTTGGGTCAGTGCTCAGATCAGCCAGGTTCACAGGTACAGTTAAGTACAGCAACTGGAATCAGAACATCTCAGTCAATTTTACCATTTATGTTCTAGTTTAAAGGTGTAGTTACAGAAATGGCCGTTTGTCCCGTTTGTCGCGCCGAGTTGTCACGAGCTGCAACACGAGTTTACCCGAGTAGGGAAAACAGATTTGATAGTTTGAAGTTTGGCCTACATCGTCTGATAGATGAGTTATTACACTAATTTTATGACCCAGAGTGGGCTTAAATTCAATTTTCTTTTCTGTACACCTTTAAATTAACTTAAACTTCTTGTGCCACATCATTGAAATTTCAGCAGCCAGCAAACAAGTGTTTTTTTTCCTCACAACATTTAGGTCTGTGTCCTTGGACCATTGGGTTCACTGTAGTAACATAAAAAGCCTGGGGACCTTCTGCCATCTTAAATCATTCAAATGACGATAATGATATTGTGAGGGGTAACGAGCAGTGAACAGTGAAATTATATCTGTTTTCCTCAGAAACAGCATTACTCTTACCATGTCCATGTTTATTGATTGTTCCCATGCAGCAACTGTCATGTGAGGACAAGTGCAGGTGTAATCATAATATAACAAGATGGTCTGCATATAGAAGACATTTTATTTATGTGTCTCTCTCTCTTTCTCTCTTTAGTCGATGCTGTTGTCGGTGCACATCAAGCGTGAGGGAGAGTCTCCCGTGGTCTCGCCTCTGTCCTCTGAAGACGCGCACCACTCCGACAGATACCAGGTCACCTCACACACACACACACACACACACACACACACACACAGTCGTTTTTCTTTATGTGAAATGTATTGTATTACATAAGGTCAAGGGACAGTATATATATATATATATATATTTAAATATATATACAGCCAGTCAGCTTCATGTTATGACAATGTACCATTAATATTTGAATAATCATACCTAACGAGGTAAACCTTCACTTATGGTCATGGATGACCAGAAGATCAACAGTCATTCATTACATTTTATTGAATGCACACATCCTGTTTTAATACATGTAGTCAATTGTAATTGATTGGCCATAATGTATGGTATTACAGTATCTATTATGGTAAT
This sequence comes from Trachurus trachurus, assembly GCF_905171665.1. NCBI lineage: Eukaryota > Metazoa > Chordata > Actinopteri > Carangiformes > Carangidae > Trachurus > Trachurus trachurus. The sequence continues at coordinate 35,300,215 of NC_139900.1, forward strand.
TATGAATATAAACATGGAAATGTCATCTAGCTCTGTAGCAGACCTAAATGAATACTCCAGGTTTGGGCAGTATGCAGGTACATTGTGGTAACAGGAACTAAAGTCATTATTACCTGATATGGTTTTGATTATTTTACTCTTGAGAAAAATAACTTAATTGGACAAAACACCGATATGTCCTCTCTAAGGCTCTAATATACTACTTTTATTTGGGTGTAATGTCAAAGTAAACAGTATTATCATCATCAGAGGCCAGAGATCCATGAAGTATTGAATCAACCTGTGAATTTCCCTAATTATGACAAATGTGTGGCAGGGGATGGTGGTAGATTTTGGTTTTTCCGCTCTTTCAGCAGTTAAGTTGACCACCAGGCCATTCCTCCTTAAATCTCAGCTGTCTTTAAAGCCCTCCCTGACTGCTTTTATCTCTTGTATTCATCAAAGTTTGTTCGGGAGATTCTTCTGGCCATGATGTATCTCTGGGTTAAGTGGGTTTCCCCCCTCACACCATAAAATAAGAACTATTAAGTCCATGCAGACGTTACATCCATACGTTCAGGATGACACAGCTCATAAAGACCTTATAGCGATAAAGTAGATTTTCTCATTAAGTGAAACTGCTGAAATCACCTTATATTATACAAATGATTAAGTCAATGGTGACTCTTTTTACCACCCTGAAAATGAAGCGTAATGGCGGACTTTGCCACCTCCTCTCTGCCTGTTCGGCCTGTCTCGGTGCTCTTCTCCTCTCTACCTCTTCCCATCTTCTAAAAACCTGACCTATCTGCAGCCATTCAGTGAGTGTATCATAATGATACGGTAGTAGTGGCGATGCATGGCAAGTGGGCCTATAACTCAAGTGCTGGTAGGGAGGGGAGAGGAGGGAAGCAGTGAAGAGATGAATGGAGGGCCAGAACAGGAGGAAGAGGCCTGATGGACGATGGGCCGACAGTGAGAGGACTGAACTGCTGCCTGCTCACTGTTGCTGTGTCAAAGAGAGGGCATCCATAACTGCAGCTGGGGATGCTTTAGTCAGCACATATAGCTAAAGACATGCTGGCCTCCGGGTTTGACTCCCTGTAGGTCTGAGGCATACATTCTGCAAGAGAAATCTGACCCCACATCATTTATTTAATCATTTTAATGTTACAACCATTCCTTTTAATGATGCAAGGAATTTACCCCCAAACTACAGTCTGGATGATAATATCCAGTGCTGTATGGTATTATTGTAATATTTTATCCTCTACATTCATTTGACAGCTGCATTTCCTAGCTTAGCCTAGTACTTTATTTTTATTTATTCATTACTTTTTTTGACAGTTAATGCACATTGTGTTTATGATACTGCTCATAAATATGTGCTTTAACATGATGTCAGCATTTTGAATGCAGCAGTATTTTTAAACTTCATCAGAATAGACTGCCTCCTCCACCACACACAGTATTAATACAACTTGTTTGGTCAGAAACAGCTACAAAACACAATAACACCTAATCTAAGGCAAAGACTAAAAATGTGCAGAAACCACACTTTAAGTACCAAATAATAAAGCTTTGTAACATATTTGTATAATTGTTAATAATAAATGATTTATTATTGGTATTCTATTTTTCTATTTGTATTTTAATTCCCCCTTTTGTAGCCTACTGGTTTATTTGAAAGCACAGTAGTTGCAGTAGGAGGATAAAACAGTAGTAGTAGTAGTGGTAGTCCAGTATGTTCCCTGTGTGGTGTCACTGTGGAACAGAAACCCGCTGCCGCCCCCCAGCGGCCGACCCCCGCAACGACACGTGACGTTGCCCCACTTCCGCCACTAGCGCGTCACGTGATCAAAACAAGCCAACATGGCGTCGGCTGTGAGTAGTTTCTGCCGATACGGGCGCCACTTTCAATCCTTTTCAATCCGTATGAAGAATTAGACAGAAGCTTTAGTTTGCAGTGATGTTTAGTATGTGGACACGAGGCCGGGTCAGACCGCTGTAGAAGGAGCTGTGGCTGCAGCCGCCATGACATGGAGGAGCTCGAAAACAAGAGAGAAGTAGGTTGAGTTGTCCACAGTGCCCCTCTGCCCCACTACACCAGGCTGTAGCATCCGCAGCAATCTCCTTCTGAAAAGTTCTATTTGTCCTTGTAAACATTGAATAACGCTTCTCTGGTGTCTAACCTACACATCCCTCCTCTTCTTTCCTTTTCCTCTTGCAGACGTTTTTACGAGTTCGAGCAAACAGGCAAACAAGATTGAATGGTATGTATACATAGCTTCTCACCTCCAGAGTGACACTTCATGTTGCTTTTTAATTTACATTAGACAGCAACACATCATTTCATTCCATGTATACGTCTATAAGAGTTTATTATTGTGTTTATAAGAGTTTATTATTGTTGAGTTATTGCATTTCTGGGGAGATATTAGTACATAGCCTAGCTGAATAAAAACAAGATAAAGTGCAATAGTTTGGAAAATAAATCAATAATAAATAAAGACTTTTACCATAATGAGGCATACATCATAGTAGCATTTTCATCAGTGTAAATGAATAATGAATGATCGTCATAACCACCATTAATGGTTACATCACTAAGTAACTCTGTCCATCATACTTTACCAGTTGTTTAGTTGGTTCCAGAAAGTGTGTGTGTGTGTGTGTGTGATGCTTATCACCATCCTCCACTAATCTCAGTCCTGACACCTGTGGCCCAGGCTGCAGGGTTGTTTCTGTTGGCCAGTCTGGATGATAACACAGTTATTAGAGGTGATAACAAGTAGAGGAATATTTACATGTTTATTCTGATCCAAGACCTTATGAACTCTGTGTCGTGTGTTTTGTACTAACTGATCCCACAGTAGTCTGTCATGTATGACCAGTATATTCTAGGTAACTGAAGCAGCTATTTATTGCTATTGCTAGCTGGCCAACACAAGCAAACAGCTGTCTACTGTCACATCTTACCATGTTGCAATAGAGAACAAGAAGTGATTAAAAACAAATAGAGGTTAAACAAATATTGTGAATCTAATATGATAATATTATCTGAATATATTGTGAATACAATGCTAATGCTAAAATGGTGAATAAGCACACTTGACAGAGACTGGTGCCTTCAAACACTCCAGTTTATCTCTCATGGCTTCTCAGTGAGCCAGGGTTTAAGTTTCAGCAGGCCCGTATTTTATGTTCTCACTCACTGTCATGTATCACTGAGACACTATGTCCAGAATACTCTCCCAAAACCTCAGCTCTCTTTGCACATTGTCTTTGGTGGTGACAATACACCTTCCTATACAAAACCAGGTAGTTCCTCCAGCATAAGACTCTGCCTGGACACTGCAAAAACTCTACATCTTTCCAAGAATATTTGTCCTTTTTCTTGTCAAAATGTCTCATTTCTAGTCAAAACTAATCTGTTTCCACTCAACATAAGACTCATCACCTAAAAATTAACTTGTTTTTAGATCATTTTCACTTGTTTCAAACAAATATTCACTAGAAATAATAATAATAATAATAATAATAATAATAATAATAATAATAATAATAATAATAATAATAATAATTTAAGAATAATAATTTTTATGTGATGTTTCTTATTTTAAGTAGAATGAGATTTGTTTTGACTAGAAATAAAACAAATATTCTTGGTAAGATATTTGAGTTTTTGCAGTGGAGTCTGACCACTTTTACCATAAAGAGTGAAAGTCGAGAATTGTCTTTTATCTATTTCCTCTTGGTGATTTCATGAGCTTCAGACCACAGTGTAGAATTTCGAACACGACCTTCTGGTTGAACCAAGATCAGTTAAAGCTCCATGATATTTAACACTCATGTCAGTTTACAGTGTTGTCTTGGTTCGGCCTCGATGTAACACACGGATGACTTGTTTTTAGTCAGAGGCCATGAAAGTCGCTGAAGAAGACTTGGTTTAAACTTGGCTCCCTCCCTTACTCCAGGAGTCATAGTGGTGTGAGCTATAACGGTTTATAACGGTTGAGGGAGGGCAGAGATCCCTGCCGGACCTAATTAGCGGCCCTTTCCCTTTTTGTATTTAACAACGCTCCCCTCGATTAGCGTCAGGGGAGATCTGGCGAGGGGGGAGGAAGAGGAGGAAGAGGAATAGGCCGTTTTCTCATTTTAACCCCCCCCCCCCCGCAGCACTAATGGTGTATTGCCTTATGTCCTCCTCCTCCTCTCCCCCTGTCCCTCGCCAGCCACAGTCCCTCCTGGCCTCCTCTGCTTTCCCAGCCAGCTAAAAATTAATGTCCCCATGCACCATTTGCAGTTAAGAAAAAACGACAGAGACTCGGGGCGCGATGACGGCTGTTCTGCTCTGTTAAATTTCTAATTAAATGTGTGTGTGAGTGTGTGTGTGGTTGGGGGGAGCTGAGACAAGAGGGAGGCAGAGGGAAAGAGGAGGAAACGGAGGGAGAGGGGGGGCGGCAGAAGACGATTGAGTCCGTCACATGGCAGCCCTTGTCATTTCCCAACACATTTCAGGAGGAGCCAGGTTTAGCCAGCTCAGCCTCTCTCATGCTCTCAGGCTGTTACATGCAGTCAAGGAACACATCCATCTGTTGTGAATATCCTTCAAAACTTTGTGCCTCCAAACTAGTACTATTGTCGAGTCAGGAAACCTCAAATATTCATCATCTGTTGAAAACTAACTTGATATTTAAAGTTGCATCTGTCTTTCTTTCTTTTTGAATCCCCATTCCCAGCCCGTATAGGCAAGATGAAGAGGAGGAAGCCAGAGGAGGGGGGCCAGGTATGTCCGCTGTGCAGCGCCCCACTGGCTGGGAGCGAGGAGGAGATGAGTAGACATGTGGAGCAATGCCTGATCCAGGTAGTACAATCCGGGCCGAGAAGCCTCGCCTACCGCCGGTCGGGACAGCCCTGTCAACTCTTCCTTTTCCTGTAGATGCTGACCACTCCCCTCTTTACCTCCTGTAGACACTGTCCAGTCACCTCTGTAGTGTAGCAACAGAACCGACCCGTAGCCACAGCAGCGATCCATCTAGACACATTCACATCGTATGGGAATAACTATCTGAACAACTGGAATGCAGCATATTAAAATACATTAACACATTATCATCACTACATGTTTCATTGTCATTTGAGGTTTTAGATTTAGGTTAGATTTTAGTAAGTCGTTACACTCAAGTTTTATCTTTTTTTTAGAATCAGTTTTGCTGGTATAATTCAACAAACTTGTTTTGAACAAACAAGAAATTCAACTTACAAATAGTTTTTCTTTTCCCAGACACACATTCAGTGAGTGATTGACTAAATTTAATTAAATAATTTAATGGAATTCAGTCCAAGGCCTAAAAGTGAAGATCATGATATTTTAAACCTACATTTGTCGACTTTACACACACGTTTGTTCACTCTTACATTCAACATTACAACAGCTCACCTCCTCAAAGTGAAATGAAAATAAGATGTTCAGATCTGCGGTTTATCCCATATGACATGTAAATGCATCAGACCCATTGGCATGTTGCTCCAGTGTGAGCAAAACAATCACATGTGTAGTTTCTGTAGTTTGGGGCCAATCAGGTTTTCTTTTCAGTAGATGTAGCCCGAACACAAAAATATCCTTCCCTGTCTTTTTTTTAAATCATCCAGCAGTGACAGCCTCTCCTGTTGCTGCAGGGCACCTCTTGTCCTGAAGAGACACCTTCTGTCTTTAGACCAATGGCAAAACCCACTAATCACCGCTCCTCCTGCTGTCCATTACTCTAGCTGTAGAGACACTAATCCCTTTTTCACTAGCACACTTTTCTCTCTCCTGCACTGTACCTTTCCCTGGGAGCTGTGTTCAGAGATCAGTACTGCATCATGCTGTGTAGATTATAGAGATCCCCAAAATCTCTCCATCACTTAACTGGTTGGCTCAGATGTATCATTAGGCAAGGGTCATTTAAAATTAGCATTTCCTTCTTAAATTGATGCAGCTGGAGTGTCTTTTAAAACACCCTGCCAGTTTTAAGCAACAAGATCATGCACTGAATTTCTAAAATATGAACTGTCAAATAGTGCATTTGGCTAAAGAATTGAATCCTCTTAAGATTTCTCAAAGGGGTTTAATCTGATGGACTCACAGAAAGTGTTACTTCACTTCAGAGGGCAAACTCTTGGCTCAAAAGAAGTGATAGGAAACACAATTTAGATTTTCGTCAGCGTATTGTTTTTGGGTTTGTGTTTTTGGGCCGATCAATTTCAGACCATTCCAGGTTGAACTTAGACTTCATTATAGCTACAACAAGCACAGCAAACCAGAGCTGTTGAACAAACGGTCCTTCCCGAAGAAATCTGATTTAGACGGGCAGCATTCCTGTGTGTTCCAGGCCAACAGTGCAGGTCCCACAGCGAAACATGGTTTGGTACAGTCCAGGTGACGTGTGCTATGTAGATCTGTGGCCGGTTTCACAAAGTTATTTCAGACTGGTGTGTAGCAATGGCCCATTATGAGGTTAACTTAAAGATTAGTCTGATGCTGTTTCTTAAAAATAGCCACAGCAACTCAGTTTTACCATGGTAACACAGTAATCTGTGACACCTGTGTATATCTGTCTATATATAAATATAACACACAGTTTTATTTTATACCACAGTACAGAATGGTGGTAAAGAGCTGTTCAGTGCAACAGATTAATAGAGACATCTTAGACTGTTTATAAGTCTGTTATATCAGAACCATAGACCAAGTCTCTCTTTGTGAAACTGGCCCAGGCCCATCTGTCATTACAGTGATTCAACTTCAAACAGTAGAATCATTCACTGTAGGTGACAGAAGGTAAAAAAAAAAGGCTGCTTTTACTTCTTTTTACTGTAATTAATGTGCCCTTGTTTGTGTTTGTGTGTCAGCGTGAGGGTGCGCTGGACGATGACTCTGCAGACATGGACGGAGAGAACGGGCGGGGCTTCGAGGAGTACGAGTGGGCGGGACAGAAGAGGATCAGAGCTACAGCTTTGCTGGAGGGAGGCTTCAGAGGTACGTCCATCCCATACAACACCGGGAACGTTGTGTTTCACATGATGACTTCATTTTCAGACAGAGGTTGTGTTTCCTGTCTCAGTGCAGGTGTGTGTGTAGGTGTCCACTCACCTGCTTGTTAGATGACTGACCGACCTGTCGACGGCCCTGCTCCCTGTTTGTTCTCTCCTTCCTCCATCTCCATCTTTGTTTCTCTGCTCATCCATCACCCCCCCCCCCCCTGTCCACTGTGAGCAGGAAGACCAGTGTTGACCAGTGTTGACCAGGGAGCCGTAACGGTGCCTGTGGTCCGGTGGCAGTGTGGGTCGGCCCGGGGGTCAGCCCGGCTCGGCTCGGCCCGGCCCTGAACACCCCTCTTAGTAAGGGGAAGGAAAACACATTTAGCTGGGCAATTGACCCCTCTGGTCACCGGTCTGTGTTTGTGTGTGTGTACGTGTGTGTGTGTGTGTGTGTGTGTGAGCCCAGGAATGCAATTATAGAAGTGGATGGGAGAGCTGGTCACTGGGGAGCACAGCAGCTGCTCTGTGACTCTCCACACCTGCACTGCTCCCACTTCACTCTTTCTTTGGTTTCGCTTCTCAAACGTATAATTTCAGTATGTTTTAATATCAATAATATCGTGTTGTCTGTCAAAACATGGATGAATGAAACCTATCGACCGCATCTCATATTTCTATTAAGGAAAAGTTATTTTGCGATATATATTGTTGTCATTTTATCGCCCAGCCCTAAAAAGTCACAGATGGAGCAGTGAAGCTGCTGCTGCTCATGGTGTTTAATAATTAACTACCATCAATCTTATTGATTAGTTTTCACTAGGCCTTCAAATTGCTTCAGAAACGTATGCAAGGACGCATGAATTTCAGTAAAAGGAGGACTGGGTGTAATCACCAATATTAGCTGGTGATATTTACTTTTGCTCTAACAGCAAATTCAGATGAGCAACTTTCCCTCACGGAATGAATCTAAAATTGAAAAGTACAGTAAACTGTTGTGTCAATTGTAGTACATGATGATGATGAATCAAAGTGTGTGTTACAGTGACTTCTAACAGCATTACTTATTGTCATGAAGAAATAGAATTTTTCTCAAAGGTCAAGCCAACTAATGTGCTTCAAACTGATTTTTTTATATTTCCATTTAACTGCTGGAATACCTGCAGTTGTGTGTTTGGAGCTGCTGAACGGCCGCCCATTGTGGCTTTAGTTGTGAGCCATGAAGAAGTGCACCGACGGAGGTGAAGAGCCGTCGTCATCTCCAAGTGGCTCTTTCAGACTCTCTGGGCTCTGCCTCTCCTTTCATCTGTCCCTCTTCCTGCTCTCCTCCTTCTCTCCGTGTTCGATCCGTTGTTAAACACACACACACACGCTGAGCCTCACCTGCCTCCCTCTGCTCCCCCTCCCCTCCCTCCCTCTCTGCAAGCCAGAGAGAGAGGAGACAAGACAGATCAATGTTGAAATCTCAACTAAACCCGCCGCCCTAAAGAGGAGCTGGTGGGGGGGGAGGTGGCTTCTTCTCCACCCGTCCATCCATCCGTCCGTCGTCTCTCTTTCACATCGTTAAACGAGCAGACACAGGACCCTTCTGCCGCGCTCTAATAGGGCGCCTTGTGATGTGACACAGATAACTGAGGTGGCCTGGGGAGAGCCACTTGAAACACACACACACACTGGGCAGGAGGCTCAGAAGGTGGATTTGGTCTTGAAAGCTCCTCTGCGCTTCTAACACGCGCCGCTGAATCCGGCAGGCTCTCTCTCGGCAGGCTGGACGGATATAGAGATGTTGCAGGGGGGTCTCCTCGGCCGGCGGGATGAAGGGACGGCCGATCCCTCTGTGAAGTGTCCACCATCATTCCCTCCCTTTGAGACCAGGAGGAAGAAAGGCAGAAGGAACGAGGGCCCCTTCAAGGGAGAGGGGAAGAGAGAGGGAGAGGGAGGGAGGGTGGGAGGAAAAGGGAGAGGGGGAAAAATCGAACAAGATCAGTTCATGATTCAAGTCGGTGTGAGAGAAGACTTCCCTGCGTCTCGCACCAGCTTAGCCAGGTTGAAAGAAGCCGCCCGGCCCAGACTGGGCTGTCTTTATCCCTCTAGTGGACTGTGTCTCTGTTTCATGAGCTGGAAAGTCACTAGATTTTACTCCATAAGTTTTCAGGATGCATTAAAATGTCCTCACGTAGAAGAAACATCTGGATTTACACCAGTTATGATAGTACGAGGGGTTATTTGAAACCTTTTTGATGCTAGTGCTAATTCAAGAGCTTTGAGGCACTGAGTGAGTAGCATTTCTTTATGAGTAGTACTGGAAGCCTCACCAAAAAATACAGTTAAAAATATAAAATGGTGGAATTTAATTTTCATCAGGATGCTGTTTGACAACAAAATAAAGTTTTGAGAGAAGACACACAGCACAAGCTTATGATTAAAATCCTCCAAGTACATACAAAACCATCTGTTTTACAAGATGATCGAAACCAAAATGTCTATAATAATAACTCCTAATTTCACAGTTAAATTTGTCATAGATCAAAGTTGTAAACTCATTTATATCCACTACTAACCCAGTAGGAGCAGTTTTACCATCACTAATAGGAGTGAAAATAGCCTCTTTTTAATCAGTGCATTTATAAGAAATCAGGGGCTTTTGGAGCGCTCTCTCTCTCCGAATGCTGCTGTAACCAGGTTACAAAACGAGTCGTCTCACATCCGAGCCGCTTGAGGAGCGTCGCGCTGTTCCGAAAGTTGAACAGATTTCAACTCTGAGCGCTGCGACAAAAAAAAGAAGCACTGCGAGCGTTTTTTCTGCCGAGGGCCCAGAATCATCCACACTTGCAATTGTTGTTTTCCATCCTGATTGTGTTAGTCTGTCTTGAAAGTGCATTTATTTATATATAAACACACTACATGTTTATTTTATGTACATGTTAGTGTTCTGTATTTGTGTTAGCTGTGACATCATCACCAAACTTGAGAACACAAGCTGTAACTGAAGTTTAGAGAAGAAGAGAAGAGAAATAGCTGAAGTGATGTGAGTGTAGCCACAGACAGACAGATGGAGAGACAAACAGATCCCAGGGTGTGATAGGAGGCCGTCCTGAGAGACAGAGCAGAAGAAGAGAGGGATTACTGCAGGTTGAGATGGCCCAGAGGGAGCGAGAAAGAGGAGAAATCTCTTCTTTGTAAACGGACTTCAAAGATGGCCGTCTCATGTCTTTGTGTCTGTGTCTCTCTCCCTCTCTCCCTGTGACCTGTAAATGGCAGAAAGATGTGCGATGACCTTTGACACCGCTCTCCTCCGCTTCTTAGAGGGGGGTCCCGATAATTACTATGGTAACGGGATGTCGCCGAGGTCGGTCGATGGTGCCGATCCGGGCTCCCCAGTCAGCCTGATGAGCATGTAACCCTGACGATAAGGCGTGTAGTTAGCATGTTCAGAGTTAACGATATGCAGGAGTTGGCTATGATAATAAGATGGACCAGGATGTGTGTCTGTGTGTATTGATCCTGTCTTATCTAGCAGAAAAGAGAGGAAACAGTTCATTGAGCAGGACCGGTACAGGAGAGAGAGAGAGAACAAGTGATACATGAGAAGAGCGAGGAGAAGTAAGGGAGGAAACTGTCAAGGGAAGAGAAGAAGAATGGAAAGGTGGAAGAAATGTGAAAGAATAAAGGTTCATAGAAAAAAGGAGGTGAGGAAAGGAGAAATTACGAGGAAAGGGGGGGGGGGGGGGGGGGTTGGGGCAAAATGTGAGTGAAAGGCAGTTAGAGTGGGGCTGACCTTTCCCTGGCCAGATTAGATTGGCCTGCCAAGACTGCTTAGAGGGACAGGTAAGAGCAGTAGGAACACACACACACACACACACACACACACACACACACACACACACACACACACACACACACACACACACACACACACACACACAGAGCAGAGCAGAGCTAACGGGCCACACACACTTGCAGTGAACACACCACAGGTACTATGTACAGTGTGTATACATCAGACCAAGTGAAAATGAGCTTCAAAGTGAAACACAGCATCGTATTCATCGTTAAAGGGCCGGTACATTAAAAAGACTGACATGTTGATTTTGATATCGAGTCGTTCAATGAGCAGAGTGACCTATCCTATCGACGCTTCTTCTTCTGTCAACATGATTTGGTGCAGTTTGCTGCTTTATGTGGTTGAGACAGTAGAGGCTGCAGTGACTCCAAGTCGCCCTGGAGATAAGCTGCTGCTGCTGAATGTGTTCAGGGAAACACTGGTAGTGAATAAAAGCAAAACAGAAAACATTTTTCCAGAGCACAAAGAGATTTATTCAAAACTGCCCAAAACCAAATATTTTAAGTTTACAATTCCATTCTTTGTTAAATTCACACAGAATGCTTATTGCAGTTGCAAATTATATACTCAATTGTTATATTTAATCATCATGTTAATTGTAGTTGAATTTCGAATCAATTTATTAACTAGTTGTTACAGCTTTAGAGGCGTCCAATTAAGGTCCATTCAGAGATTAAATAAATAAGTAGCAAAAGTGTTTGACAGAATTGTGACAGGTGCCGTCAGAATAATGTTAATATTTGATATGCCTGGGAGAAATAATATTTGTACCAGAAACAATGAACTTTCAAACTGCAGATATGGAAACAATCCATGGAAGAGCAGACATGTCATTATGTCAGAGCTCAGCAGGAACATGAGCTCTGAAAAGCTATCGCCTCAGTAGCTGCACAGAGCTAACAGGCTGCTAGATTTACACTGTGCTGCCATTGTTCCCATATGTTCCCCTCCGCCGCCGAGACCAAATAAAAGTTAAAAGGTCCTTTTTATTTGATCACTAAAAACCATGGGCCTGTTGTAAAACGGCTTAGCGTTGGTGGCGTGTTTTATCACAGCAGCTTTCAGTCGTTCACATTCTCTCTGCTCAGTTTTTAGTTTCGTTTTTTTTTCCCAGAGTAAGAGTGAAATGAATCAGTTAGGTTGAAACCAGAAGCAGCAGCAGCAGATGGTTCAGTCCTGCACCAAGCTCGGAGACGAGACCTAACAGCTGATTTGCACTTTGACAAAGACGCTCCAGTGCAGCGGGATGCCGCAGTGCACCGAGACCAACTGTTAAGAGGGAGTCTAGTCTCGCAACACACACCTACACACTGGGACAGGTTTAAATAAGATGGCAGTCAACTGTCTAGCTTGTATCTGGGTCCCACACACACACACACACACACACACATCCATCACACTAGTCCAACTGAGAGCTTGTAGAAATTGGGATAGGTGTAAATAAGATGGCTGTCACAGGTAGACACACACACACAACCTCAGTTTAACTGAAAATTCATGCAAGAGGTAAATTCTTGCAAAACCGCTGATGCGCGTTGCCTTCAGGGACAGTTTTTCAGCAAGAAGTCTCTGTATTTCCCTCTAAAACAACTCTGTGTGGTAACGTTGTGTTATTATCTCATAGTGTGGTGAATGTGCAGCTCACAACTTGTCCACCAGAGCGTTGTGGAGTTGTTGGATTGTGTGTTTGATGAGTTTGATGAGGGAAACCAAGAAATCCCATAATGAGCCTCCATAGCGTAGCTCTGAGCAGCTCACGGCTCTGCTCCGCCGTTCTAAAAATAGCTTGCCCCGACAATTAAAGGTAACGAACCTCCTACTACGACTATAGGGATTATGGCAATGGGCCAATTTGCCAAAATTTTGAACTTTCCCTTTAATTGTTTAAAAAGTAAGGGTGTGAGTGACATATACACCTTAACATTCCTACACACACCTGACTGTGTGTAGATAGACATGGTGTTAGTGCCAGGTAGACACTGTAGTTGCGTTTCCATCCACCTTTTTTTATTCGCATTTTCAAAAACTGCGAAATTCGCATTTGCTTTTTGCGCATTTTCACAAAATCCGCTTTTAAATTCGATACGACTTGGATGGAAACCCAACTAGTGACACACACACACACACACACACACACACACACACACACACACACACACACACACACACAGCTTGAAGGGCTTGGTGAGACTGGGCCTAAGTGACAGAGGGACAGACAGTCTCAAACAAACACTGAGGAGACGCGGCAAAGTGATGGACACACACACACACACAAACACACACACATAGGCGGCTGTGTGGCTAAGTGGAGCTGAAGGGAGCAGTCAGGCAGCGGCGAGGGCTGGTCTGAGCGTTCATCACTGGGTTTATCTCTCTCTCTCCTCCATCCCTCTCAGAGGATGATGGGTAAAGTGTCCGTCTTCATCTGTTCACCCCATGTCTAAATGCTTTCTCTCTCTCCACCCTCTTTTTCTGACCAAATTTTCCTCCTCTCCTCACTTTCCTCGAGGTTGGCTGAACTGAATTTAGGGGGATATAGTTAACACACACTTTAGCCTTTAGCCTGTTTTAGTCTTTAGTCTTTTTGGTCCGATAGGCCTATTTCACGAGATTATGAAGTGACGTTACACAGGGTAAATCTACATCCGGTCCGGTCAGCTGCGGCTAGAGCGATTGATAATAATAATACTGATACGACCGCCACAAAAGATTTCATCAGTGAGACTAACATTAATCTCCTAAAAAAAGTTTAACCAGTCAGCGGTAAACCTCTAAAAACCTGTGGATAAAGTTACATGGATGTAGCTACGAGCATCTGCCTACTAGCCCCCGGTCGCTGCTCCCTCTGCATTTCTCCCAAAACAAGCACATTTCCTAACAGGCAACATCTGGATAAACTGACAACAGGCTGGGGATTTAACAGCGACTTCCTCGCATTAAAGAATATTATACAACAGTTAGTTCCGACCGGTCCCAACCGAGCAATTTGATTGGACAACGAGACATTCCATAGTGCTGATATACAGTATAACAGCACTGGGACTTTTCACAGACATAATCACTCCGCTGTTCAGCTGGAGAGGAGCTAAGTCAGAGCTACGCTCCCCATACAGGAGCTGCCCCATCTCTCTGCTGCTGCTGCTGCTGCTGCTGCTGCTGCTGCTGCTGCTGCTGCTACTGTTATAAACGGACCTAAACATTAAAACCTGGACCTGACCTGGTCCGTCTAATTGGAGATAAATCTCTACTAAACCCGGCTGGAAAAAAAATCGCCGCGGGGGCAACTACGTTTTGACGGTGATGTGTTTTGATATTAGCATTAGCTGTTGTTAGCCACGTAGCTCAGCTACTTAGCTTCAACTGTGTTTATATTGATTACATAGCAGATAAACAAATGTAATACGGTATCGATAACGTCTCTGTGTCTTCATGCTGGTCCTGTTGCTGCGGTGCTAATCAGACACGGGCTCAGAACCAGAACCAGCACTGGAAGCAGCTCGGTGGAGAAGCTTGTAGCTAGTAGCAAGCTAGTATGAACTGTTTATGTGTTGCCTGGCAACAGCCTTGTCTCCCTTCCAGTTACGGAACTATTTCTGTTGGCGGAGCCAAATAAATGATTAAATAAACAAACAAATCATAATCTCTTGTAGTTTATTACTGTTCTAAAAATGCGCTCGTAGCACTGTTGTATAAAAGCAATATCACACGAGAGGGAGTGCTGTTGTACTGTATATCAGCACGGTGGGATTATCTGACCGAATCACAGCCGTGCTGATATACAGTACAACAGCACGACCTCGAGTGTGATATTGCTTAATTAAAACTTTTAGCAGCTTTACTGCTATCACTGTCAGTTGCTGCTGAACGGCGATAGCGATGCTAATTTGTTAGCCCGTCGTTAGCATTAAGCTAGCGGACGTTATGCTTAGTTAGCATTAAGCTAACGGACTTTATGCTTAGTAGTGGTACTGGCTGTGTGTGGTTTGAAGGTTGTTTCAAATAATGTGGGTTTGAGTGAACATCTTTGATGATTAAATACATATTGCCGCTTAATATGTTTTATGTATGGCATTATTACAGTAGGCTAATGATTAGCCGCTAATCTTCCATTTGGACAGTGACAAATAAAACCTTGAAGCAAGAAGATTTTGTTGGAGAACTGACATTGATATACAGTAATTCAGTAACGGTTGTAAACCAGTGTTTAGTTTTAATATTTTGCCGTTCAAAAGCAAGCTAAACAAAATGGAAATGCTGCTGGTCTATGCTGTTTGTTTGGTTTTTAGCAGCAGCCAAAACCCACTTCTTTCTCAGGTCTTTCTTTCAGAAACTCATGGAAATGCAAGTACGGCTGTTTTTGTCTAGAATTTGTACACTGAGGTCATGGATGTATTGACTGAGGTGCAGTAGAAGCTTTTATTTTTGGATTCAGCCATTGCGCTTCCGCGACCGGAAGTAGTTTTACCCTGTAACGGAAACCGGAAGTACTTAAACCCGGAAGTCGTGAAATAGGCCGATTCATTGTATCCTACTTGGTCCTTTATAATCATAGTAATGCTGAACATGTCTCTCTTCTCACAGGAACAGGTTTCGCCACATGTAACATCAAGGAGAGCGCAGCAGACAGCGACGCCGACCTCGACGTGGACGGGGACGACACCCTGGAGTACGGCAAAGCCCAGTACACCGAGGCCGACGTCATCCCCTGCTCTGGAGCGGGAGAGGACCAGGGAGAGGCCAGAGAGAGGGAGGCGCTACGAGGAGCTGTGCTCAAGTATGGACACACAACGAAACACAACACGGTTAAACCAGCAGAACGTACAGCACTGTTCCGGGCTGCAACTCAGTTCTTCACTAACTGTCCACTTTGGTGCTTATTTTTCTGTTATTTGGAATAGTTAAAGCAGAAGTAAGTGATATATTTGTGTTAATATAAGTCTTAAATAGTTATATCTTCCGACAGCAATCACTTCTATAGAGTGTTTGGTCTGAAACACGGGTCTGTCAGTCACTCTGCTCTGCTCTGAGCCCAGGAGAAAACAATTCTCGTATCCTACAAGTTTTATCCAATGAGGAGAGAGAACGGCATGCAGGGCTGTGTGTGCAGCCAAGGAACGCCGTGAATGTGGTGACGTAGGGACGAGGACTGTTATGGTGCGTTCAAGGCAACTCGTAACTCGTGTTTTTCCGACCTGTGAAGTCGTACCAGTTCGATCTGGTACGAGTTCACCGGTCGGAAGTTACGAGTGGCCGTTATAGTGACTTTCACAGGTAAAACAGGTTGGAGAAACACGAGTGGGTTGCCTGGAACGCTACAAAGTCGTAAGTTGTGACTTGAAGCTGTAATTTACGGTTTCAAAAGCCTGCCTGGAACGCAGCATTAGCCAAAACCACCGGATCACTCACTTCTGCTTTAAGTGTAGATATGTCAAAAAAGAGACTCATATATATTCCATTTACCGAATCTAAGGTGATGTGTTCGAATATAGATATGTTCAACGACTTACAACTGACGATCATATTTGAGAGGCTCTGCTCTATAAACAAATTTAAAGCAGAAGTTAGCGGAATATTTGTGTTAATCTAAGTCTTAAATAGTTGTATCTTCCGACGGGAATCACTTCTATAGAGTGTTTGGTCTGAAACACGGGTCTGTCAGTCACTCTGCTCTGCTCTGAGCCCAGGAGAAAACTTTCCTTGTATCCTACAACCTTTATCCAATAAATCAACAAATCACTTCCTGTGTTCTGCTGTGTTGCTCATACATCTGTTTGTGTCTCTGTGCTCAGTGGTGGGATGCCTTCTAACAGAATAACGCCTGAGTTCTCCAAATGGGCCAGTGATGGTGAGTGTAGACAAGAAAACAGTTTAAACACACCAGAGTCCACATGTCACATCAAAACCGTCTTCATATCTAATTTGGGTTAAAAACCAGTACGACTCTAAGTCATTTTTTAAATTTGATTTATGATTCAAATAATTACTTTATTTGTTTTCTGATTAAGATCCCTAATTTAAGTGTTTCAGTGTTTTTTTTTGTTTTTAGGGTCAGTTATACAAGTACCTTATCATTTGACTACACCACAGGGGATTTATATCAATCTCAGCCTGTCAGTTTCTTTTTCACAGTAAAAGTCATTGAGTTGTAATATTAGAGCCATGAGCTGTGTTAGTAACCACAGTGTCGTCGTGTGCGTCCACAGAGATGCCTTCAACAAGCAACGGGGAGAGCAGCAAGACAGACCCCAGCACTCCTTCGTCCTCCTCCTGCTCTTCCTCCTGCGCCCCGCGCACCTGTAAAAACAGTGAGATCGAAAAGTAGGTCCCCCAAAAACACACACACACACACACACACACACACACACACACACACACACACACACACACAGTGCTACATGGTAGTAAAAGCTGAGGCAGACAATCACTCTGTCAGGTTTGCCAGTTTCAGTGTTAGATCAGACCACACACACACACACACACACAGTCATGGTGGTCTATGACTTTCTGTTGAGTTGTCGACTTGGAGAGTAATAAATGATATAGTTTGTGGGGATTTTGTTGTTGGTTGGTGTGTGTGTTTGGTGTGTGTGTGTGAGACAGGGAGGGTCTCTACAGGTATTGATTTCCTCTGCAGTAGTGTTCTCTTAGAGCACACAGCTGTCCAGGAATCATTACTGTGGACACAGACACAAACAGCGAGCAGACACACACCAGCGTCAGGACAAATCTTTGTCCAACAAACAGTGTGTGGTGCACACACTCACGGCCTCAGCACACTTCACACACACACATTGATACGATACATAATGTTAAACTCTTATCACATGTTATTCAGCAGTGATGAGACTCAGACTGTTTAAATGTGACAAAATGATTCTTATTGAGAAAATCTCAACTGTTCGTTTCTGAACAGTTTTATTTGCTGAAGACCAAGACATTTAAATCTGAGTTAAATTCCTCATCTAATGGAATAAATCATTGGATTTCCTATTTATTTAAAGGGATAGTTCAACATTTTGGCAAATTGGCCCATTGCCATAACCCCTATAGTCATAGCAGTAGGTTCGTTACCTTTAATTGTCGGTGCAAGCTATTTTTAGAACGGCGGAGCAGAGCCGTGAGCTGCTCAGAGCTACGCTACTTTTTTTTTTCCCCCCCATCAAACTCATCAAATACACAATCCAACAACTCCACAACGCTCTGGTGGACAAGTTGTGAGCTGCACATTCACCACACTATGAGATAATAACGGAACGTTAAGAGACTGAGTTGTTTTAGAGGGAAATACAGAGACTGTTGATGAAAAACTGTACTCAATTGTACGTTTCTGAACAGTTTTATTTGCTGAAGACCAAGACATTTGAATCTGAGTTAAATTCCTCATCTAATGGAATAAATCAGTGGATTCCCTCTTTATTTAACACTAGCAACTGAATGAGATTGTATGAGAAGTTCCAGCTGTTTTAACTCTCTTGGCTGTTCTGTGTCTGGTTAGGTTTCAAACACACAGACAACCGTATCCATCAGAACACCCTGTGTTAAAGGCCGGTGCTCTGTAGGTCCCTCATTTCCATCTCCTCATCCATATTCTGCCAGAAGTAAACAGTTTTACACACACAAACACACACACACACACACACACACCATCCCCTGCATTCGTAATAGAGGTCAGCTCATCGTGAGAACGAGACAGAGAGAGGGATTTGGCTGATTCGTTGCTTTTGCATGTCTGGCATATTCTCCTGTCATTGTTCCTCTTGCAATTGCATTCACACACACACACACACACACATACACACACACACACACAGCTGGGGTCAATATTCTGCTCTCTGCTTGTTACCTTCCATCCCAAGCCCTTGTTTTTGCAGTCAGTGTGAGTCAGAGGCCAGGCGGTCTGCTGACCAGTCAGCCCAGGACACACTCTGGTTATTGGAGCTTACACACACTGGGATATTACTTTAGAAGCAGTTGCAGCCTGCGTGGTCATAACTTTACATAACACGTCCCCTGTTACCTCTGGGATGGCTGCATGTGATAAATGCTTCATTTAAATGAATCAATCAGCTGTGTGTGTGTGTGTGTGTTCCTCATATTAAATATCAATATCAGCACCACAGATAACTGGTGAAGAAGCAGAGCAGCCCGAGGTGTATTGATCAGAAACAGCCCTGCAAGGCAAGAGGTGTGTGTGTGTGTGTGTGTGTGTGTGTGTGTGTGTGTGTTCTTCTACTTACTACTTTGTGAGGACCGGAAAGAGTTTTTAACCAACAGAGTGAGGACATTTTAGCCGCTCACTTTTTCCAAGGGCTGTTTGAGGGTTAAGACTTTAGGTTATAATGAGGTTTAAGTTAGGTTAAGAGTAATGGTTAAGGTTAGGTGTTTGTTTTGGATGGTTAAGGTTAGGGTAAGGGGCTAGGGGGAAAAAAGCAGCTTTATACCAACAGGTAATGTTTCTAAATACATTCTGTGATATAGCAGGACGTTATGATTGACGTTTGGTCTAGCAGCTCATGTACCAGTTCTCCACTGGAGCAGAACAGCAAGAAACCAGGGAAATCCAAGGTGGGACGAACTGTGGCAGCTGCTGAACTTTCAAATTAAAGGACTTTCATATAGCTCATCAGTAAATAACAGCACTGTCTGAAGGAATACTTCATACAAACTTAGCAATATCAGATTGGTTATGGCACAGTTTGGAAACTGAGTGAATGATTAAACATCCGAGAGAAGCATCAACATGATAATAACACAGACAGAGCGTCAATAGGATGCAGTGACTAGGGCTGCCTGCCAATCTTCCCTCAAATCAGATTAGAATTTCAAATGCTTCTTGTGTTAAATATTCAAATTATATTAGATTTTTTTTGTTGTTTTGCTCATTATATACACACTCATACACATATACCATCTTATTATTATGTCCCTTGTCCACTAAAGGGCATTCCAACCAAATCTATTACATAACCTTTGCAACACACTTTTATAAATTTTACCAACTTAATATAAAACTTCAAGAAGGGAAATCTAAATATTATAAGTAGTGGTTCAGCATATCGCAGTGATCCGTGATATGTGACAGGTGCATTGTCCAGCCATGTACACAACTAATCATATGATCACATGTCATATGTGGCTATACACGTGACTCAGATAATGGATTAGCTACAGTTAGTTAAATGTCCACAACTTCAATTCAAGTCAGGATGAAATAAATCAAATCTAAGGAACAGCAGCAGCAGCGAAGAACAGTCTTCATCGTGTCAGAGGAGGTGGCACCTTTAATCTGGTTGTGATAAGTGGTCACTGCTGGCAAATGGCACTTACTGGAAACTCAAGACAGAGCACACATAAGATCAGACTAATAATGGCAGGGGAATAATATCTGAATCTCTTAAAATTTCAATTGCATCACTTTACGTCCTGCAGCCGAATTTCACCCTGAGAAGCATAAATATTAATTTGTCTTCAGACAATCAGAACTTATGACTTTTTTATGGCTCAAACGTGTGGGTGTGGGTGTTACAACATGATGTTCTCGCTGAGGTCTTAGGGGCCACCTGGAGCAGAACATGCCTTAATCTAAGTATCCATTTAAGGGGGGAGGAGGGGGGGCAACGAGATGCTGAATGATTGCATTGGAACAAGCAGTCAGCTGGCTGGCTGGAACAATCCCCTGCCTCACTCCTCTCCGCTCGCTGTAAATGCCCATATTTGTGGAGCTTCTGTGTCCCTCCGTCCCCAAATGAAAATGAGATTTGTCTCCTTTCGTTACACTGATACATTGTGTGTGTGTGTGTGTGTGTGTGTGTGTGTGTGTGGTGGGGGTGTGGGGGGGGGGGGGGCCTTTACACAGGGCAGCGTTAGTGAAATCTCTCTCTCTGTCTCTGATCCCAGATGGGTAATGATCTGGTCGCCTCCCGGGGCGTCCTCGTTCCCCTGCTCATTCCCCTGCAAGATAAATGAGCTCTCTCTCACACACACACACACACACACACACACACACACACACACACACACACACACACACACACACACACACACACACATATACATACACACACACGTACAATGCCTGAGACGCTCTTTTCCCCCCTCCAAGATAAATGGCCCCTCCAATGCCGCCAATGCGATTGCTGCCAAATTTGGTGCTCCAGCTGGAACAATGCAGAGATTTCCATGTGGTTTCTGCAAATAATTGAATCTGTCCTCAATTTGGAAGTGATGAAGCTAGATTTCTACCCCCACCCCCCACCCCCCTCACCCCTTCCCTCCACCCACCAGCCTCTCACACACACACACACACACAGCTCACTCTGCCCAGTCTCTTGCCTTTTCCTCGCTCCTTCCTCTCTTTATTGTTCTGGCCCTGAGCCACATTTCTCTCTCTTTCTCTTTTCTTTCGCGTTCCCATTTCTCTTTTCTTCCAGTCCTCCGTCTCAATTTTTCTTGGGCATTTACAAGATGCCCCCCCCCTACACACACACACACACACACACATCCCTTCCCTTTTGCCATCTGAGACCTCCACACACACATATCGGGGCTGAGGCAGGGGAAATCAATAGTGACTTAAATGTTTTATCATGGTGTGTCAGTGTAGTTAAGGCCTCGGTTAACAGGGTGCAGCAGAGAATGATGCTCTAAAGAGATTTACTGCTGCCATTTTCACAGCACATACATGTGAGACATTTTATTTTTCCTACCTGGTGGATAAATGTTTGCTAGATACATATACCATATATATGTGTATATATATATGTTTTCCATTAATTGCAGTGTTTTTCATTAGTTTGTCACTGTGTTGAGAGGTAAGCTGAGTGAGGCTGAAATGTAGGTAGACAGTAGATTAAGACACAGGGCTGATTGAGATGGATGGTAGAGATCTTCAGCTACTCACACACACACACTCACACACACACACACACACACGCATGCGCTAATGAAATGAGAAATAGCCCCACACACATGGGGACAGACCGCTAAATAGAGAGGAGGCAGAGCCATCTATCTGTCTCCGTCCTGCTTCTTTTTTATTTTATTTTTTAGGCATGAGTTGAAACGTGATGTCGTATCACTTTTTTATTCAACCACAAACATGTACACACCATCCAAAGCTCAACAGGGCAGTAACAACGTGCGGATGGGGAGGCGGCGGGGGGGTTGTATTTCAGTGTTGGGAGCTCCAGCTTTATGTCGCCCTGTCTTCAGATCAAGGCCACAGGGTCAGTGGAACCTATAGCCAGGCTGGAGGGCTGGTCCCACCGAGCCTCACAAACACTGTGAAACACACAGCGCAGAACAACCACCACAGCTCTGCTGCACATACGGAGACTTCCAGGTCTTCACTTCCAGCTCAGCAGAATAAATATATTTGTTCAGCCAAGTTAACAAGCTTCTCGTCATATTTTTATTACTCCTTGCTCTGTTTTTATCAGCGTAGATTAAGATGGGCCCTCAGTATTTTGGCAGATACAGCGATTGTGATATCAGTGGTCAGTTTTTCAATTAATTTGTATTGAAAGGGTGAATAAATATAATGACAGTGCAATTTTATTTATTTATTTATTTGTTAGATCATGTGTCAAAAAACATGTTTCCGTATTGGACTATCAATGATGGTCAGGGTCTAAACATACAGGTTGTGAATATCTCATAATGGACACAAGACACAAACAAATGGAGGAATACCATACACATGTGGTTGTTGCTGCTAATTAACCACCCATCAAAAGGTACATTTCATTGAATCATTAATATGCTAAACTCTCTCACTGTACTGCTCATCAGAACATGAAGCTGCCGTGTCTCTGACTCTATTCTGCTTTAACAATCAAATTCAAACAGATCAAATCCTGTCTCTATGTTCCTGGGACTCATGTTCATGGAAACGTTGTTGCGCTCGGCGTAGCAGCCAGTTCACACAGACCAGCACTGTAGAGTTCTTGACCCTGGAATACCTTATGTTTTAAGTTGTAACCCAAGTTGAACGGTTAGTTTGTTCCTGTAAAATAACACGGCGATGTTTTCTGAGCCAGGGTCCCAGAGTGAAATAAATTTTCCTGTTTTGGCTCCAAGACTGCGAAGGTTGAAAACCCCTGAGCCAGCTTAAATCAGTGACACACACAAACAGCATAAAAGCCTTAAACTCAAGGATTTTTTACTTGTGGTTCCTGCTGGTTGAGAGGCTATTTATCTCTCTGCGTGTCACATTTAGCCCCAGAGAGTTGTCTCTCCTTTCCTTAGCCCTGTGAAATCATCCTGTTCTTCTTTTTACTTCCATTAAATCTTCGCTCCTCCTCCTCCTCTACCTCCCTGTTCCCCTGTTGAGATGGCCACAGCCGCATAAAGATAAATTAACATGTCATTGTATCACTCTGGGAAAAGAACAACTATTTAAATGTGGTTTTCTATGAATTAGACATAGCAAATGAATATTCATGAGAGGGATGGAGGGATAATTGAGTAAAGTAGTGTTATATGAGTAAAACTTTTTTCAGTCATGGTTCTTTAGAGTTTGGTTGACAAATTTATTGCAGCTGGTAAAAGAAAGACGGAGCCATGTTTGAGGGACAACCCCCGTCCAGTCCCTTCCAGGCCAGAGTCCACTGCTGCTTTATAAGGTAGCGGGCTAATCAAGGCTAAATGGGTTTTTACAAGCTCAGGGCTTATAAGGGGAGAGGGTAAAGCAGTTAATAGGGCATGGAGTGGCGACTCAGACCCCAAGTCCCAACTATGTCTTTATAGAGCTGGGATGGAGGTGGGGTTAGAAGGAGGAGCCAGAGAAGGTCAACTTCTCCCAGAGACCAGCCTCAGTCGTACTGCTCTGGAGCTGATTCTTTCATATCTTCTGTGTAGTGGAAGGAAAATGATATATTTTTTGTGTAATACGTATTGTAGTCTTGTAACCCAAAGACTCTCCCTTTACAATGAGAAAATCCTGATTATAGTTGCCAATTATGTTTTTCTGGTGATTATTATTATTATTATTCCAAACCTTTAAATGTCATGAAATATGGTTCCTGGACCTCAATATTTGTCATGCTTGTTGGCATATAGCTAAACAGGTAAAAGAACATCTCTGAAGGCTCAGTGAGGAGATTTAAATGTTCAAATCTACCGTATTTCACATCTAAGGAGAAACAAAGTCAGCTTATAAGGATAGAAGTCAATATGATCACTGGTGGGCACAAGTCTAAATGATGTCCCGTTATATAATGTGGTTACTAGCAATTAATGGACATCTGCCAACAGGTCAGAATTAAGATTCATCTGTGGCTTCGCTGTGACCTGGAGAGATCTTGCGGTTTAAGAACTGGCATAGAAAGAGTGAGGAACCTAGTTGTAGATCATCATCATGGTTTCTGGAGCTGTGAGGGTCAACGTGAGGTCAACGTGAGGTCATCTGTGAGCGTTGGCCGCTGAGGCGCAGCGGCGTGAAGCGGTGCGGACTGTCCACAGAGACGCAGGTCTGTCCTGGACGTCGTACAGTCGAGGTGGAGGCCATGAAGTTGAACTTTTTCCAATCACAATGTTATTCTTCTGAAATGTGCAATTGAGGGCAGCACTGGGATGTTTGAAGAGGTGTGGCGGTGATGACCACACAACCCTGAACTGTTTGATTTTAATTCAATCTTTAATTAAGATTAAATGTTCTATTAATTTTAATGAGCTTGTTTGAAGGAATGACGATGTAAAACTCCTCCTGGTGAATAGATGCTAAAGATGGAAGCACAGAAACCTGGCTTTTAGAAGGAAATTGAGAAAGTCAATCCTCATTTCCTTTCCCTGTAGGCTCTGCTGTTTGAGGATGCAGCAAATGAAGCCATATCCTAGGCCACACACACACACACACACACACACACACACACACACACACACTCGCACAGCCACTTATAATTCCCTTTTGCACTCATCCTCCCTTCCCTTTCTGCGCTTGTCCTTCCCCATCCAGATCAATACCATAGATCAGCCAGCTATCAGGCTGCAAAATGACCACATCACCATAAACACACACACTCCTTTTAACACACACACACACACACGCGCAGCGCTATTGCATCTTTCTGGAGAAGGAGCGGACGGCCATAATAAACACCGGCTGGGCTCGCGCGGCCTCGTCTCGCTGCGCAAATCATCATCATCATCATCAGCGTTGCGGTCGTATTGATTTAGTTATGGCTGCTTCATATGCTGCCGGACAGTGTTAAATGCACATTTTCTGTTATCATGCTACACATTAATCAGAGACTGCTTAGAGGCAGGAAGAAAGGGAGGACAGTGGATGGAGAGATGAAGGGAGGACATGAGGAGAGGAGGAGATAAATACAGAGGCTGGGAAATAAATTGCGAGGGAGAGATGGGGAAATATAACGGAGGATGAAAGATGAACGGGAGATGTTAGAAAACGACGGCGGGGCATTTAAGTTAACGTCCGAGGAGTGGAAAAGGAGGGTGGAGTCTGACCACAATTAAAGGATGGAGTGAGGGGAGGGGGCTGGAGTTGTAAATCTGTGGACAGATGAGTCCTTTGAGGATTCAGCTGTGTTAAATAGATGGATGTCATACCGTATATTGGACACAGAGAGGGAAAAGAAAGGACAGGAGGTGTTCAATAGAAACATGTCGTAGTCCAGACTGAGTGACAGGCAGAGAGCGGGAAACAGATGATGGGGAATAAAAAGGCCGTGACACATCAGATAGAAGTAAACGACCGTGTTGCTTATAACACCGCCTGGCCTAAACCTCCTCTGACTTCCACATGCACATCACTTAGCTTCACACTGTTCAGATTCATTTGTAGCTGCAGCCTGACTTCACCTCACAGCGGCGGCTGGTGTGGAATTTCACAGCAGGTCCCCCAACTGTGTCTATATGTCTTTTAACCTTCGTCTTGTGTCAGCTTTCTGCTACCATCTATGCTGTTTTAAATCAGCTGTAAAATACACTAAAAACTTTTTTTTTTCATCCAATTAGTTTTTCTTCTCTTGGTTACATCGTTAGGCTTCATTATCCATGAAAATATTGGTTTTAATCATTTTTTGGTGTGGGCCCCTTGGCCTTTTTTGTCAGTATACCCCCTGTCTTCAATGTAACCTTCCTCTTGTCAGCTTTCTGTTAGCTTATTGTGTTAGGGTCTGTTTTGACCCGAGTTTTAAATAAGCTGTAAAACACTAAAAACAATTATTTATCAACCCATTTGTTTCTCATCTCTTGGTTACATTATTAGGCTTCTTTATCCATGAAAAGGTTGGTTTTGCACTTATGATTTCAGTTTTGACTTTAAATATTGTTCTATCGTTATAACCGGGTCAAAATCGACCCTAACACCACAAATGTCATAATTTTAACCATTTGTGAACATTTTTTTTATTTTGTTTAAATAGAGGTTCCTGACAAAGTCAAAAAGCCTTGATGCTAGAAACTAATTTATATGGTAGCTACTTTTATGCATTTGAAAGCTGAAAACAGGTCAGTGGCGACCCAACACATGAGGAAGGTCGATGTCGAGCCTAAATAAATCTTCCTCTTGTTTTCTCTCTGTCTTCCTGCGCTCCAGGGTAACGGAGGAGGAGTCCACAGCCACCACCATGGAGGCCCTGAAGGCTCGAATCAGAGAGCTGGAGAAGCAGATACAGAGAGGAGACCGATACAAGTGTCTCATCTGCATGGTGAGTGTAGCGTTCATGTCCACGCTCTGTCTCCGTCCGCACAACTGCTCTCTGCAAACCCCAACACAATGGAGAGAGACCCATTCATAGAAGTCAACAACCCCACAGGGAACCTCTCTGTGTCCCATGGAGGACACACACAGGCTGATGGAAGCCAGGCATCAACTGCAGTGTCGGTTGTCATCGGTTTACCAGGAGTTTAATCACATGGTGTTACAGAAGTACACAGATCCACTTACTGTTATTGTAAATCTTTAACCCTCGTGATATTGTCTTTGGTTTGTGTGAAGCTGGACTGTCTCATTTTGGTGAGGCGGTGCAGTCAGTGGAAATGATCTTTCATCACGTCGTGTTTTGGGGGATACAGTTTCCATTATTCCGCTCTTTGTCCACTTTACCCACACAGAGTTCATCAAGCCAAAATCCACTTTTGTTTTTAATTTAGACCAGACTGGAGAATGTGGTTCTGGTTCTTGTTGTGTGCTGGATACGTGTGCATGTCATTCCTTTAGCCTCCGGATGCCTCAGTGTTTTGAGTGCTGGCAGTGTTGTGTAACTGTTGTGTTACTGTTGTGGTTGTGTGGTTGTGTGCTCTGCTCCTGCATGGCTGCTCCTGCTGGCAGAGGGTTTCCCACCGCTGGTTATTTCACTTCGCCGTCCGACCCTAACAAAGAGCTTCACAAGAAGAACGACGTGTTTATACGACAACATAGATCCATGACTATACTAAGTTAAAGCGTTTAACACTGAAGGAGAGGGACCCTACAGCCTGACAGCCATCATTTACTCAGCACAGGATGCTCCATCTGAAGCTCCTGCAAGTTTTGACGGAAAAGCGAGTTTAAAAACGGAATTAAAACGAGTTTAATTCCGCACAAATCCCGACGCCGCGCGGCCGGGAGCACGAGGCGACGGAGAGGGACGATGCTCCGGAGCCTCACGGCTTGTACAGGTGATCGATCGGTCTCCAGGATCGATGATGGAAGCCGCGGCGTGTCGTTCCTCGACAGCATCAGACGGAATGAGGGACATCGTCAATATTCATGTTGATCAGCTGCTTGACATGTGACTGTACCTACACCCCCCCCCCCCCCCACACACACCACCTCCACCACCACCACCTCCCATCGGTGTTTGCATACCCTGCTTTGTGTCAAGTACTCATCCTGTCATCCTGCAAGCTTGTGGACGATGCAGCATCGGCATCCTCTGTGTGTGTGTGTGTGTGTGTGTGTGTGTGTGTGTGTGTGTGTGTGTGTGTGTGTGTGTGTGTGTGTGTGTGAGAGAGAGTGTGTGTGTGTGTGTGTGTGTGTGTGTGTGTGTGTGTGTGTGTGTGTGTGTGTGTGTGTGTGTGTGTGTGTGTGAAGTGGGTAATTACCAACGCTTGCGCTTCCTAAAGGTCGCCGGGTGCCCGAGGTGACACGGAGGGCAAGGCACAGCGATCGATCACTCACTGCCCCATGGACGCAGGCTCCTCTCTGCTCATCTGTCACTGTCTCACATCGCACAAACACACACACACACACACACACGCACCATACACACACAGGCGTACAGAATAACACAAGTATGTCCCCCATCTAATCTGTCTTTAACCTGTCACTGTGTCTGAACTGAAAGTCGTCACGTTGCTCTCACTAGTTGCAGTAGGCGGCTCAGTGACTCGGGTCTCTACACATGTTCCTCACAGTGTTTCTCTATGGACCAGAACCTCCCACCGCTCAGCTGGTTGGTTGGTTGGATGGAAGAGGGAAACAAGAGCTATGCTGCCGAAAGCCAAGTTGGCTCGAGTTGTGCGTTCTCCTCTCCTGGTTGTGAAGCGAGCTCAGAGGTGGGTTTCTACCCCCATCTGCTGGTCGCCGGGAGAAGGAGCATTCAGCGGTGTGAAAGTAGATCTGCTGCTGCTTGTTTCCACTGCGTTACAGTGGAGGCACTAGCTGCAGAGAAACATATTACTGGTTGTGTAATGTTAATATTTATCTTTTGGCTTTTCATGCCTTTATTTGATAGTACAATTGAGATGCGGCATTCAAACCAGGGCCACCTAGATTGACCTTGGACTTTAGCCTCAACACATGGGGCGCCTGCTTCACCTCCTGCGCCACTTGGCCAAGATATTCTGACTCTGAGCCTTAAGAGTGGGTTCATCTCCAAGGATACTCCAAGGTATCCTACATTTCCCAGAATGCAACCCAGTCACATTTGTCATTAGACCATCCAGTTCATTTAAATATCAAATTGCAGCTGACACGACCCTGACAACATCTGCAGGGCTGTTTTTCAGACTTCTACCACCAGAGCCACAGAAAGCAGTAAACTGAACATTGTGAGTAAAATCGATGTAGTGGCCCTTTAAAAAAAAACATTACAAGAAGTTTGTCTGAAGAGCAACTTAACAACCTGTCAGTAGTGACAGGGGCATCGTGGTCAGGCCAACATGAGCTTCACACCTGTAGAGCCTCTTGTTCAGCCGTCCAACCTCTGCAGCTTCATCGCTCTTCTCTCATTGGCTGCCTGGCTGTCGCTGGTTGTGCACTCTGATCGGGGTCGGCGTGTTTGTTTGTTTGTGTGTTTGTGCGACTAGAGCAAGCCGGGCACTCTGATTAGCCACCTTTCGCCCCCCCCTCCCCCACCCCCACCCTTCCCTCTCCTCACCCCCCCCCTCCCTTCCGCAGAGGAAGCCTGCTATCCAATCAGGTGCAGAGTTCAAGAGCCTGGGGGTGTGGCCAGGGCCCCGGCCGCTGGCCAGTCAGGTCAGAGAGAGGCAGCCTAAGTCCCTCCCCCTCGGCCTGTACTGCCTGTACAGGGGCCTTGTGATTGGTGGCTACGGCAGCGGCATAAAGAGGCTCCTCCCACAGCCCCTCCGGAGGGTAAGGCATCCCTCCCCCCCCCCCACCCCCCACCTCATCCCTCTGTTCTTTTCCAGAGGAAAAGAAACGAGCGCCCATCAGTTTGGGTTCACTCATGGCTGTCTCCCCCATCTCCTCCCCCCTCTGCCTGCTCTCCCCTCCGTCTCTGCTCGTTGCCTGCCCGCTGTTGTGTCTTTTTTTTGTGTGTGTGTGTGTGTGTAAGTGTGCGTTTGTGTGACCTGCAGGTTTCCGGTACATTGCCCCTCCATGCTGCCTTGCTCAGTGGTTTTGTGGCTGCTGGCTGTGTCGTTTGATGGTTAGTGGTTTGATGCTGTTGGTTGGTTGGTTGGTTGGTTGGTCAGGGAGTGTACAGTGTTGTTCTGGCTGTTGCTGACTGTGTGTGTGTGTGTGTGTGTGTGTTAGTGTGTGTGTACCGTCAATTTTGTGTAATTTCTTGTTTCCTTTCTTGTCTTTTTTTAGGACTCCTACACAATGCCACTCACCTCCATCCAGTGCTGGCATGTCCATTGTGAAGAATGCTGGCTCAGGACTCTGGTACGTACGCACACGCACACACACACGCACACACACACACACACACACACACGCACACGCACACACACACAGCCTCCTGCAGGGCAGCTCCTCATGACATGCAGTTATTGCAGTCTCATTTCATAGTCAGTGAGTTTCTGTCTGTGGCTTTGCCCCATAGGGAGAAACTAAAATGGAATATTCCCCAAATGACCTGTTCTCACTACACACACACACACACACACACACACAATCCAGCCAATGCAAACACTTCCAGTCCTCAGTCGGGGAAAAGCTTAGATGGAATGGTCCCCAAAAGGCTTGTTAAAATGTTAGAATAAAGTGGTCAACGCAAACCTCCAATGAGCTCTACTCAGTGCCTCGGGTATATACACACACACACACTCTCTCAACACAGTGCTGTTGTTGGTTATTAGTTAGTCTAATACATTCAGCAGTGTGTAATTAGCTGGTGCTAATGTGTTAAATGGAGCGCAGAGAAAAGCAGAGTTCCTGTTGGAGGATAAACAGACTCTTCATTTTCTTCACTGTTTCCTGCTCTCATCTCTCTGTTTTCATTATTTTACCATTCGCCATCCTCCTCTCCTCTCCTCCCCTCCAGCCGCATCCTGCTCACCTGTTCACTTAGTTCACCTGTGATGCACACATACACAACAGCCATTAACAAGTAGTTAGTTCTTCACCATTCGCTCCATCTGAGCATAATGAAGCAAACACAAAGACAAGTGTGAAAGCTTGTGCATGAAGGATTGTGTTCCTGAGCCTCATTCCTGACATTCTTACTCCCCGTGGGATGAACCCAGATTGTTTTATCCTTAGTCCAGGTTGTTCCTCGCCTGGCCAACACCAGACCTCATCTCAGTGTGAGGCGTGGTTTATGAAGCCCAGAGCTGTTTATTGGACGCTATGAATGCTTATCAAATGCGGATGTACGTATCAATTATACCCGATGACGTATGTAGAGGGACAGAAATCAGATGAGGAAAAAAAATAATAAACTTGCGGTCTAAACTACTTAAAAGACTTAAGTCTAACGCTGCATCGAAAGGTAAAGCATCTGCTGCCATGTTGGATTGACAAGCTATCGACAAAGTTGCTTCGGTGTGTCGTCATCATCTTGCTGCCCCCTCCCCGTTCTGTGATTGGCTCTCGTTGTGTCCATGGTGTCCAGGCTGACTTGCAGGCAGCATGGGTAAACCCAGGCTAGCTCGTTCCAGCACTGAACCCCCAAAAGAGCTAACAACAGTTCCCACCAGCCACTGTGATACTGAGCTGATGGAGGACAGTACACATCTGTAAACATCTGTAAACATGTTAATATGGAGCCTTTACTAGAGGAGAACACCTAACAAGATCGTTTTTTGCTGTCAGAGTGGATTGTACCAGTGTAATAACATAATTATTCTGCACTTCTGTTGATAACTAATAGTTTAAAGCATAAAAGCAAGGCTTGTTCCAACTGGTACTCAATCTCTTCTTTGCAGCAAATTACAGTTTATCATCTCAGCCGCAAATTACACGCAGAGTTTTTTTGTTTTTTTTTTCAAATTCTGAGACAGTGAGAAAACCTTCCTGAATGAGACCCATTGTTTCCATCTTCCAGGTACCTGCGTACTGTGTGCGCCTGTGCACGTGCGTGCGCATGCTGCCGTCACTGGTCTAATATACAGGGCATAAAACTCTCAGCCTGGAGACAGCTATAAAACCGGGAGAGCCAACCTGATCAAAGTAAATGCCTGGGAATCTAGTTAACGTCAGCCCGGCCCCGCACCGCTTTAATGAGCAAGGCAGCTGGAGCGCAGCGTGACGGGCACACACACACACACACACACACACACACACACACACACACACACACACACACTTACCGCCCACACTAAACAGCAGTACAGAACCTTGACAGACGTGCAAACAAACAAGAGGAGGGCTCCCTCACACAGCGTTAGCCCTCTGTGTGTTGTAGTGAGCTGTGAGTGTGACAGGTGTTTCTCTGTCTCTGGACACGTCAGAGAGGTTTTAAAGGCATAGTTCAACATTTTGCCAAATCGGCCCATTGCCGTAATCCCTATAGTTTTAGGAGTAGGTTCATTACCTTTAATTGTCGGTGCAAGCTGTTTTTAGAACCGCGGCGGGCAGCATGTATGGGACGGAGTTATTTTCGAGGCAAATGCAGAGACTGCTTAACGAAAAACTGCCCCCGACAGGAACGCGCATCAGCGGTTTTGCATGAATTAACCTAGAAAACAACACTGTCTCGTAACGTCACAATATTATCTCATAGCGTGGTGAATGTGCAGGTCACAACAGCGTTTTGGAGTTGTTGGATTGTGTATTTGATGAGTTTGATGAGGGAAACCAAGAAATCCCATGAGCCTCCGTAGCGTAGCTCTGAGCAGCTCGCGGCTCTGCTCCACCATTCTAAAAATAGCTTGCACCGACAACAAACCTATTGCAAAAACTATAGGGATTATGGCAATGGGCCAATTTGCCGAAAATGTTGAACTATCCCTTTAAATCGTGTGTTTTTCAGAGCAGAATGCTCCTCTGTTGATTATGACCCTATTGGTGGCAGTTATTAAGAAGTCATTTCTGCTCTATGTAAGTGAGTATTGTTGTGTATGAGGCCAATAGGTCGAGACACAACAACTTACCCACACCAGCTTGCTCCCTTATCGGAAGGGAACATTTGACAGGAGCCAATCAGCTGCAGGAGTATGTGTAATCTACCCACCTCCTAATCCTAATACACACCTATCTACACACACACACACACACAACTTTCAGGCTACAGATAAAAAAATAAGATACAATCTATAGATGAAGCACAAACAGAAAACTGTATCCAATCGATTTTGATCAGGTTAGGAACTTTACATCCTCCTCTCTCCCTTCCTGCTTCTCTCTTGCATCACCTCCACACTCCTCCACTCCTTCATTCTGGAGACAATAAGAGACTGTTTTGAGTACTCTGGAGCCAACAATCCTCTTAGCATGAACGTGCAGTATCTGCCAGACCGTTGCACCACCTCTGTCCCGCCCTGCATGTGTGTGCGTATGTGTTCACCCGTCATACCACTTTGACCCGTGCACCCAAAATCCAAAGAGTTTATTCAGTGGCTTACAGGAAGGAGAAGCCTATAAATCTCCGGGGGTCAGAAGAGCCTGAAACGTTGGTACTGGACAGAGAGGATTTAGAAGGTGCTGGCGCTCCAGCTATGCCATCTGTGCATTCTGGTGCAGATATGTTAGATATCACACATTCAGTAAAGACTCCATTATTAAAAGCACAGCCATGACAGTTCACACACCTTCTACTGGGCAATAGCAGCCTGAATATGTACGACCGGCCAGTCTTCAGCAGCCTACAGCAGAGAACCATGTTACATTCTAAGGAAAGAAAAGACTCATGGTTATTAGCATAGATTCTGTCATGACTTTAACGAACCAGTTGCTGCAGCTTCCTCCCATAGTTGGCTCCAGATGTGCCACTATACTTTAGTCATTTCCATAATCTAATTTGACATTTATATGTATTCATACATCTGCAACCAATGCAGAACCAGAACAATGAAAGCTGTCGGCAGGAATGCGCCCGCAGCCAGCGCGAGAGCCGACTGGCGGAGAGGAGAGAGTCAGGAGAGGTGGAGAGACCACCCAGTCACAGAGCTGTTACACCGTCAGCCCTGTGCTGCATATTATCACCTGCTGCTTTACTGCAGATGGCACACACTCACAGCAGCGGCGAGGCAGGGGAAGAGGGCAGAGGGGCGGGTTTAGACTCTGGCTGAAGGAGGAGTTGGTCGTGGTTACGTGATAACTTTTGGCTCAGCGGTCCAACACCGGAGAACCGAAAAGACTTGTTGTGTTGTAACTGTACAGCCGTTATTACAGAGCAGAGTGAACGGCCTTAGTTCAGTCTGTCTTGTACATCAGAGAGAGGCTGCAGGTCGACCACCAACTCATTCTCATTTTCCATTAACCCTCTGGTTGTCCAAACAGTTCACTTCCTCCATCCTTCCTTCTTTCCACAATCCTTTTTCCCTTGCTTCTTTCCTTCTTTCCTTCCCTTCGTCCTCTTCTTCCTTCCTCTTTTGATCCAGTTGACCTGGTCTGTTCCCTCCCTCCATCTTTATTGCCTTCCCTTTTCCCTTCCTTCTTTCCACAATCCTTTTTGCCTCCCTCCCTTCCTTCCCTTCGTCCTTACTTCTTCCTTCTTTTTTGACCCAATCTGTTCCCTCCCTCCATCTATCTTTCCTTCCTTTTTCTCTTTCCTCCCATCGTTCCTTTTGTCCTTCCTTCTTTCCTTCCTTCCTTCCTTCCTTCCTTCCTTCCTTCTATCCCTTTATCCTTCCTTCCTTCCTTCTTTCCTTCCTTCCTTCCTTCCTTCCTTCCTTCCTTCCTTCCTTCCTTCCTTCCTTCTTTCCCTTTGTCCTTCCTTCCTTCCTTCCTTGCCCCAGGATGACAGCAGCAGGAGGGTTAATCAGTCATTTTTCCAGTTAACTGCGTCGTCTACAGAACATAACAAACATGCATCATAAATTTAAAGTGTGACAAAGTCTTCAAATAGTTTATTTTGTTCATATTGTTCATTATGAATATATATCACTACGGAACAAACTTGTCGTATCGTGACATTAACGATTGCAGCTTTACGTCAATACAGCAGCATCATAAATGGTTTTAAAGCACAGGGTGTGTTAGTTTTGGCTTCACTGTGGAGGAGGAGGTTTGAAAAAGCAATAACTTTGATCGCTGGACTCGATTTAACAACATTTTTCTTATCAAGAGGCAAAAACATCACACAACAAAGGCCACACATGCTGTCCGATGCAGAAGCAGTGGCGTCCAAAAAGTCTTTTACTATGAGAAAGTGACCTCAGGCTGCTCGAAGCCCACAGTGCACAGAGCAGAATATGTTGTGATTCATAAATCACATTGTGCCTTTGTTTGGTTTGGTGATAAATCAGAGAAGAAGTTTTACTAGTTGGGGAAAAATGGAGACAAATGTGTGAGTGTTTTACTGTGTGGAGGGGATGTGTTACCACACAATGATGATCAGCAGCTGGATGTGTGTAGTAGGAGTAACACAGCCAGTCTCATTGTGTCAGTGTTGTGTCTAGAGGAAGCACCAAGTCACAGCTCTTCTGTACAGTTGTACTGTCACAGAACCAACATCTGGTCCAGAACTCAAATAGTGAATCCGGAGAAAAGTTACAAATCCTTAACATTTCATAAGAAGACAAATATTGATAGATTTCCTGTCCTTTGATAAATGGATTGATCAGTTGTTTCAGCATTAAAATCATGAGTCAATGACAATCTGATGTAAACCAAAATACAGTATGTGTTAATACATATGATATGAATGCCAATAAATACTCAATACTCAAAAAAAAAAATCCTGAGACAATGGATGAACCCATTTGTGAGTCATGTGTATCACCATGGCGACGCTAACTGTTGTCTCTTCTGTCCATCACAGGGGAACAAGAAGCTGTGTCCACAGTGCAACACCATCACCTCACCCGGAGACCTGAGGCGTGTCTATTTGTAAAGAGCACACACACAAAAACACACACACGCACGCACCCACACACACACACACACACACACACAAACCACCACTTCGTCCTTCCAGCCCATTCCTCCCTCCATCTTGGATTTCATCACTTTGTCTCCTCTCTGTGGCGGCCTGGACCAGAGGTCAGGAGTTCCTCCAGGAGTTCCTCCAGGAGTTCCTCCAGGAGTTCCTCCAGGAGTTCCTCCAGGAGTTCCTCCAGGAGTTCCTCCAGGAGTTCCTCCAGGAGTTCTTCCAGGAGTTCCTCCAGGAGTTCCTCCAGGAGGTTGAAACTGGTTTGAATGAACGACTAAGCAGCTCTCACTGACTCCGGCTGCCTGGCCACCCATTAAAAAATGAAAAAACCACAGACCTGCGATGTCAGTGGTCGACAGGCTTGTTTCCTCTGCCTCTCTGGCATGATACTGGGCGTCGTCCACTGAAAGACTTTTTAGATCAGTGGAGACGCCCGCCCGCCGCCCAGCAGGGCCGTACTGACACATGGAGGCTTCATGCTGCTGGAGCTGCACCTGAAAGGAACTTCTTCATTATTTTATGGAGACATCTTTATTTTTTCCCCCCTTCTCGCTCTTCTTCGGCATTTCAGAGGTGCTGGACAATGGACTCTACCCTGAAGACTTGACAGAAAGCTTCATTTTGTTTTCCCCTTCTCTTATTCCAGAGACAAACTCTACTTTCACACCCCAGTTGCTTAAGAGAATTAAATAAAAAAGGGCCACTAAAAACTGAGCTTTCAACCAAACTGAGAATAACCTCACAACCTTGAAAAGGAGTTTGACACTCTCTCCTCTTCCGCCTCTTTTCCCTCTACTACTTCTTCTTCTTCTTCTCCTCGCAGGCCCTTCCCCCCTCTGTCCTCTTTTGTGGTGTTCTAGTGAAGTAAACCAAAATTTCTCCCCCCTTCCAACATGCAGTGCAAGCACATGTAAAATAGTTCTATGTATGTTTACAATGTTGGATGTAAATGACATAGAGTTCACACACACTTACACACAAATGCAAACACACACAGGCAGATGTTACCATCAGACACACTCAGAATATAAAATATCAAAGTCCTGTTTTTAGTTGGAAGGGTTTGGGAATGATGTTTGGGGGGAAAAAATGGCTGAAATAAAAGAAGCCTTCTGTATTTTTAAGGAAAAAAAAGATAATTTGAAGAGCCGTTAAAGTTTTATTTCACTGTACAGGAATAAAAGATTTAAGTAATAATAAACTACTCGAGATTAGATGGTCAGGGTTTAGGTGGTATCATTTTTCTGCAGAGTACTGGAGAGAGTCCTGTTGCCCAAGGTTTCCTGCAAACAAGCTGAATGATGGAACTGCTCTTTAGTTGCAACAAAGTCCAACTGAGCCTCTTTGTTTTGCTTCTTTAAAACCTCCATTTCTTCTTCTTCTTCTTCTCAGTTGGAGTAACAACATGCTCAGATCATAGTCTAGACACATTTTGTTTTACCGTACATGTCTCAAAAGAAACTTTTTCCATCATCGTCATATTGCGACGCTGCAACAACAAAAACAAAAAACAAACAAAAAATAGGTCCTAAAATGGCAACCCTTAAGGGCAGGTTCTTTCTGAGTTGTAACAGCTGTGGGAATAAGAAGGATGGGTCAAGGCTAAACTGGCAACCTCAACAACAACACCCCCCCCCCCCCGCCCCTACCTTCCCTCTCCACGGCAGCAGCAGCCAAGGTGGTGGTGTGCTTTGTGTTTGTAAAACTATGTATTCTGTGACGTCTGTATTGTTGTAAGAAATGCTGAAAAAAAATAAATAAATAAAACTTCTCAAATACCGCAAGTGGTCACATTGACACGTCGTCCCCCCCCTCCCTCCCTAAAATAAGACAAGTGAAGATAAATGTGGCTTGTGTTCACTGAGAAAAGGTGAGGAAGATGGCCTTAACGCAAAAGACACACTTCTTCTGTTCATGTGCATTTTTAATAGACTGTGCTTCATCTCAGTGTCGGTGTTCGCGCTCTCATTGGACTTGTTTGCATCTGAAGGTGATCATCTCCATCCACTGTGAAATAATGTAAAGCCCCACGTTTTAAAGGTTCGTTTTCAGAAATAAATAAATAAATGGGGTCTGGGATCCTTCTTTATAACAAGATGAATAATTGTTGAGTGAGAAAAGCATGAGGTGATAGCTGAGTTCCGCTCTGTTCTGAGTTCTGCTCTGTTCCCTTTTTTGGGTTTAGCTCATCATGTAGTTTAACACATCCTGGTAGTAGGATTAAAAATAAAAAAAAAAAGAACACAAATAAAAAGGGATTCACGCTGTGGTTCAGCTGATGTTCCGTTGATTCGAACCTGCCCCAAAGATGACAAATTGCACAAGAGGATTGTGTCAGAACTAATTTGTGTCTTGTATATTCTTGGAAATGGTACATGTCTTTCCCGTTTGTAAACTACACTTGACATTAATTAAATGATTGTAAATCTCAATTACTCCCCTCGGCTTTTCTTGTTTCAGTTCCCCTCATGAACCCTGTGTGTGTGTGTGTGTGTGTGTGTGTGTGTGTGTGTGTGTGTGTGTGTGTGTGTGTGTGTGTGTGTGTGTGCGCGCGCGCGCGCCAGGAAAACAAGTCTTTTTTTTTTTTTTCACCAGTGTGAGCTAATGTGTCTTTATTACTGCTGAACATTATGAACCTGGTGCAAGTCTGAATGAGATGACTGGAAACTATCATAACCTATTGAGTCTTTTTTTTTTTTCTTATGGTTCCTAACTTTTGTGTGTAATGTGTTGTAACAGACCAGTCTGGTAAATAGCTCTTTATAGAGGCGATACATCATGTTCAAAATGTGTCCAAATGCCGGGATCGTATTTGATGCATTTAAAGTACACAAGAGTGGACATACTGGTATGTGTTCTCACAGTTCAGTTGTTTAAAGGAACATTGTGTAGGAATTCCTCCCATCTAGCGTTGCGGTTGTATATCACAAGCAACTCAATCGTATTTTTCATGCTGCATTCACGTGAAATTGGGCAGACGGCAGACGGACAACAGCCGCTGCACGTAACAGCATAAACAAGTAAACAAGTAAACAAGTGGTCCGTCAGCACGTGACAATATGTTGTCATGGTGATGTGGTATTGGTTACCTGACCCACGTTTTACCGGCTTTCTCTGGACTTCTGTGACTAAAATGACATCTGGTTTGTTAGCGACGGCCGTCTGCCCGACTGCAGGTGAATGCAGCATCAGTGTAACGCTCCATTCCTCCTCACTGCGTTACCGCGGTGACTGAGCCGACAGCTCCGGTGTCTCCGCTGAGTTTCCGTGGTTACCGTTACCGTCACGCTGCCACTGAACGTAACAACATAGCGACACCACATGGCAGCAGCACCGAGCTTACCCGCTCCATGGAGATATGAACGATATGAACGGCTCATTCAGGAACACTTCAGCTTGCAGGAGTTGTAGTAAAAAAAAATGAAATGTAAAAAGCAACTGGACTTCTTCTCTTCTCCAGTTGCTTTTTTACTACAACTCCACAAGAAGAAGATGACCTGGATGACTGAGAACCTTCATGGTCACTTCACTGTTGATGGGGCTGATTACTGATTAATGAAAAACATACCTTTGAACAAAATAATTGATTTTCGTGAAAAGATAACAGAAGAAGTTACACAAGTTCCCTTTGCATCACTATTTCAACTGTTAATCCAGTACTTTCAGGTGTCCTGTTTCAAATGGACCCATGCCTGTTTTGACTGTTAATTAGTTTAGTTACTTCAGCTTCTCCTATGATTTGCAGAGTGTACAAATACCCCCGACTTGGAACAACGGCACAATCAAAACTCCAACAGCAGCACAGTTGCAAGTTTTGGATCTCAATGGAGGTGTGAAGCAGTTGGTGATTAAACAAACAAAATGTTTAACAAGAGTCAGTGTAGTACAGTAACAGTGAGAGGGAGGGTTTACTAACTCCTTGAAATATCCTCCAATGCAGTGTACAGTTTAAGACAGAAATTCTGCCTTTGAATATCCACCGCATGTTTTTCAGATGGTCCTTATCTGATCAAGATGAGTTGATGTTTGAAGCTGTAGAAGCAGGTAGTGGCTGCAGACAGACTGGCTGCCACTGTTTGAGTTATGCGCCAAAACATTAGCATGTTCTCCAGACTGGAGACTGAGGCTGGATAACCAACAGGGCTAAAACAACAACTGCCAGAGTCTATATTGAGCTCACATGGTTCTTATTCCCAAATTAAAGATTATCCAAGTGGAATATGAGATGCAAGATGGTACCGCTGCTCAGGCCGGCTGGCTGAAACACAGCTAGTAGATGCTGCCATGCTAAAAGCCTGTTTTCCCAAGGGTGAAATAAGCACATGTATACGTGTTAGATCATTGTCTGAATGAGTCATTAAGACAAGTGTTGTCAGATGCCACTTAAGTTTAACTGCAAGTGAGGAAACCACAGCAGGAGTGGAGTCTTGCTTGATGATTGGATGCTGATGGCAGGGCGACATCACTGATCTCTGATCTCCCAAGCAACATGCTGTCGTCCCAGTGATGTAGGCCTCAGATTAGAAAATGCTTCAATATGAGCTGAGCATCATGCCTAGTTGGTCGAGTGTTCAGTAGGTTTTGTGTTTTTCTCTGTGTTTCCTAGTTTATTCTGAATGTGTGTTTTATGTTTCTTTAGGTGTCTTCATTCCCTGGTCTTGATTACCTTTCCCTGCCCTAATGTGTTTCACATGTGTCCAATATTCTCTCCCTCCAGTGTCTGTATACACCTCCAGTTAGTTACAATGTGATCCTGTAACAAATATCCCTCCTGTTACCAGTTTCTGTGTAACTGAACTTCAAACCAGATGCCAAAACATTAGTAACATGTTAATTAAGACAAAAACCAAATTCAGTAGACCTGCCCACATATGCCGATTATCATGTGATCAATCACAACAGATATGAGATCCAATGATGAGTCCAAAACAATTACTTAATTTAAAATCCAATAATACATTAGGGATTTCTAATAAACATGGAAATATAATTTCAAAAAAATACAAAACAATTGGCTGTAACAGACACTAGTAAATGTCAAACTAAAAAACAACAACAACAAAAACATTACATCCCATAATTTAACTCAATAGCATCTTTTGTTGGACTCCCTGATAAGTCGTGTGAATATTCAAGGACAAGTCAGCCATGTTGGATCCTATGAGTCCAGTCCTTCAAACGTCCTGCCTCGCTTTCTAATGCAGGTTGACTGTTATAACTGACTGAGATAACACATCATCGAGGATATACAATATCCTAAGACTTTACAAAGCTCATCTAGAGCCGCAGAGGATGTTACACAACTGGTTCCACCGCTCCACCTTCCACCACACAGGAGTAATAACTCAGACAGGACTTACTGTTAGCTGATGTAGGGTTAGGAGGTTATTAAAGTGGCTTGAAGTGATCAGAGCTGCTCCCATTTCTCTGCTCAGTGATGCAGATGAAGAGGGCAGCATTGCCATCTAGAGGACTTGAACACACACTCACTGTTCTCTCCATAAAACTCTACATAAACCCACCGCAGCTATCAGGCAGCTATGAGCAGATGGTGTCAGCATGCTTAGTGAAAGGGTGTGTGTGTGTGTGTGCCTGCATACTCTTGTTAAACAGTGTTATAGAAACTGATCCTGCCAAACATCAGAGCTCATTTAACTGTAACATTAATTAGCAAGAATTACAACAGTCTGATCTCCCTCTCAGCTCAGATCTGTGTCCAAGCCTTAAACAAAAGCAGTTTGCCTTTTTCTTCTCCGACCAAGGTGAGGCCTGAGACTGAGCCCTGCCCAGTAAGCACTACTGTAAGTGCTGTCAGATGCTAATAAAGCTGTACTGAGAGGCAACCACAGCAGGAGTAATCCAGAGTTGTTTTGAGCTTCAATAATACAATAATCTGAGCATATATGGACACAATGAACTCCGAGTCTTTGTCTCTTCACTCCCCAGTGATCAAATTCAAGTCACCTCAGAGTCCAGGTGGAGTCTGATCAGCCAGTTCAGTCTCTTTGGCTCGATGAACAGGAATGAACATACAACAGATTTAGAACTCAAGTTGTATTTTATCAGGCTTCTGCCTCACAATGTGTTTATTCCCTTTTATAAAATACTGAAGAATCTCTCTGATGTCAGACCATGTGTGTCCTACGTAGATGTACAGTATGATGTGGTCATCATTAATGTCATTTTACAAACACAAACACTGACTGATCAATATAAACTTCCCTACACCTCACATACACGCTCTTCAGATGACTCCACAATGAACCACTAACTGAGTTCCCATGGTTTCTAAGTCCTTTTCAAATTTGATTATTTAATTTTTACAATCAAGTTCAATAAGAAATTATAGCTGCTGCGCAGCGATGGGTCGGGTCCGGACTAATTTAGGCAAATTTAGGCAAATTCTGAGCAACAAAAAGGAGAATAGGAAGACAAGACAGTTGACCTTATAAAGTTCAATTTGCACCAGTTTAGGCTCTAACCCACAATATCTGGATCCAAAGACCGTTGTCTATCGCACTGAGCTAATTGACAAGTGGCAGTTCAACAGTGGCTTCACAAATTGAGTAAGCCATTCACTGTCGTGCAGGCAGATTTGAAATCACTGTAAAAGAAACAAAAAAAAAACTGTTTTTGAGGTAAAATTCTGATATGTTTTTGTCAAACATCATCTACCATGACTCTAAAGATTTTGTACATTTCTTTCACAAAGAACAGCTGGTATTTTGATGTAGTATCATTATCTCACTTGCTGGGTCTTGACCCAACATCCTCAGACATCAAGAACCAGCTACTTACTCACTGAGCCAACTGTCTGGAAGTGAGACATAATGTGTGTCTTCTCAAATAGACTCAGGGAGTCAGAGACAAAAAAAAAAAAAAGAGACCAGGCAGCAATTGTCAAGGCAGATTTCAAAAATTGTCAAAATGTCAGAAATTCTGTTATCTAAACAAAAATCTGATAATACATAAATTGCATCTTGGAGTCCTTGGAATTGAGTAAATCTGGCACCCATGGGAAGTATGATTTCCTTGGAAGAAGAAAGAAGAACATGAGACTGGACCTTTGTGCAAAGTTTGGTGAGCTTTCGCCCATGGTCTGGTCCAAGCTATTTGTTTTTTTTAATTGAGAGGCTTGCTGTGTGATGCAACTATCAGGACTATTGTCTTGTGTTTCATGTTGAGGAGATCTGACATTTTGATCTGTCATCATCATCATCATCACCCTTGCTGGGTCTCAAACTCACAATCTCTGACACCAAGAACCAGCTCTTTTAATTGGCTGGTAGTGAGACCTGCTGTGTAGCTTCATTTATCCACTCAGGGAGTCAATGCCCGGGCAGCTGTTGTCAAGCCAGATTTAAAAATTGTCAAAATGTCAGAAATTCTGTTATCCCCCAAAAAATCTGATAATACATAAATTCTATCTTGACAGCATGGAAATGTTGGTGATTTGTTTTTAACTAAGTGTTTTGCTTCATAAGAGAAAATCTGATGTTTAACTAGACCTTTGTGCAAAATTTAGTGAGCTTTCGCCCATGGTCCGGTCCAAGATATTTGTTTGTTTTTTTTAATTTAGAGGCTTGCTGTGATGTCACCATGAGGACATCTGGCATTTTGATGTGTCATTATCATCATCACCCTTGCTGGGTCTTGAACCCACATCCCCTCGCACCACAAACCAGCGCTTAACTCACTGAGCTGATTATCTGGAAGTGAGACATGGTGTGTGTCTTCTCAAATAGACTCAGGGAGTCAATGTCCGGGCAGCTGTTGTCAAGGCAGATTTCAAAAATGGTCAAAATGTGAGAAATTCTGTTATCTAAACAAAACTCTGTTAAATTGCATCTAGACAGCATGGAAATGTTGGTGATTTGTTTTTAATGATAAGTGTTTTGTAGCAGGTTTGGTGACAATTGAGCAAAAATTGTGGGAGGAGATACACTGATACTGTTTAAAAACAGAGTGATGGACTTCATAATTTGTAATAAGTTTAAGTGGACAAAAGTTTCAGCAGTATTGAGGCTGCATTGTGGTGAAGTTTCAAAACTGTAGCATCTACCGTTGGTTTTGGTAGGAATTTTTAAGGTTTTTAAATTAAACACTTATTGTGCCCCCCCCTAGGAGGGGTATAACAGTATAACAGGCAAACTTATTTGTCACAAAAAAAAACGTGTCTAAAGAGCCTTAATCTGACATTTCATATTCACATAGTTGCTGTGCCTGTGTTGATGTGTAGTTTAATAAGGCATTTTAATCAGGATTGGTCTGATGATGAATCAGAGCTCATCATCAGTGACAGACAGAGAGAGAGAGTAGTATATATTGATATTATAGAGTAGCTATTGAATTTTCACCGTAAACCAGCCAACCCCCTCCCCCTTTAAGAGGCAGTACAGCGCTCCACCTACGACATGTGGTCGACCAGTGATTGTCCCAGCTGTTAGTGAACGAGGGCAGGTGCGTTCCGTTTACCTCTTCTACTCCTCCCCCGCCCACTTTCCCTCCACTCTCCAAGTGGCCTCCGTGTGACGTCAAAGCAAGGGCTGAGGGCAAGTGAGCGAGGGAAACTCAACCTGTTTTTGGAACGCAGCCCTGGTGTCAGTTACCTCCCAATTAGTCTGCATTCTGGTTCCTGTCTGTAGCGGATACCGAAATCACCAAATTCACCAAAATAAAAGTATTCACCAACATAATACTTATAAAATAAACATTAACTTGTAATACAATAAAAGCAAAATGTTAACTTAATGGCTCGGGGACTTTCTTGTAAATTATATTCCTTAAATTAAAGAGTTTTACCGCTTGGTGCTTTTATTTTGAAGGAAAGGTCTGTCTCTCTCGCCCTGGAGTCAACGGCCCCAGACTATGCAACAAGTATATTATGCATGCACAGAACGGCACAGACACGACGCGACGTGTATGCGTACGTTCGATCAAGCAGCAAGTATCGCGGCCTTAGCGGCCAAGCGCGACCCTAGTGACGTAAACGCATTGACCCCAAACCAGTGTAGTGCTACACGTGTGTTTTTATCTCTCTGATTTCTCTCTCTCTGCTACATTTTGCAGACTATGTTGCTGTGTACTCTGGTGACTGTTTCAGTACATGTTCATTCATGAGTTATAATACAGAGTAGCAGTTTTTACACAGTGGTTTGTCCACCACTGCAAACATAGGCCAGTGTCAGACATTAAAAAAACAAAAAGAAACGTGTATAATTGTCCTAGTGCCTGTTGGAGATTGTTTCATTTACATAGTTTACTTGTAAATGATGTATCACCTGCATCGAGTACTGATGTCAGTGGCTAGCTGATAATTGTGGGAGAAAAAGACTGTTTTTCAACAACATTTCTATTTTGGGTTCACCCCGAAA
This sequence comes from Trachurus trachurus, assembly GCF_905171665.1. Classification (NCBI taxonomy): domain Eukaryota; kingdom Metazoa; phylum Chordata; class Actinopteri; order Carangiformes; family Carangidae; genus Trachurus; species Trachurus trachurus. The sequence continues at coordinate 35,345,103 of NC_139900.1, forward strand.
CCCACCCTGTCCTCCTGCACATAATCCAACCACCCACATGGTGGCAGTGTTTGACAGCAAACCCTCCCCCCGTCTGTCATGAGACCTTGCAGAATCTCTTTTGTATTTAACTGCAGTCACTAGCTCAGTGGAGAATGCAATAGGCCTATTTGCTTTTCACATGTATGTTTTTCTAAGACATTACTCATGTTAATGTAAGGTATGTGCTGTTTTATAAAAGGACAATTCAAGATCATTGATACATTAACTTGATAGTTTGCTTCAAACCTACACCAGGTTTACAGTGCATGAGCAGGAAAAAAATAATTGTGAAGTTACCTTAGTGAGTATATTTTTCTACAACAGAAAGACAAAGAAATTAAGTATTTATGTTGATGTTCTTAATCTTAATTCTTCTTTAATTCGTAAAAAACATAACCATACCAAAGAAAATGGAACAGTGGTCAGTATGATAATGCAGTGAAGGCCGAGTTTAAAGAAAGAACACGTGAAGCTGATGTGGGAAAAGGACAGAGAGCTGAGAGAGACGATGATGAGCGAGGCCATCTCTGTTTTATCTGCTCCTTTAGTCCCTTCACCACTTCTCCTTTCATCCTGGTCGGCCCCCCAGGGGAGAACACTGGCCCTCTATCTGTGTGTGTGTGTGTGTGTGTGTGTGTGTGTGTGTGTGTGTGTGTGTGTGTGTGTGTGTGTGTGTGTGTGTGTGTGTGTGTGTGTGTGTGTGTGTGTGTGTGTGTGTGTGTGTGTGTGTGTGTGTGTGTGTGTTGGGAGAAGAGGGGGTCTTGGGGTCTTGCCAAAGGATCCCCATATCTTGAAAGGGAGAGATGACAACATGAGATAATGGTGAAAAGAACTAACAGGGGTGTGTGTGTGTGTGTGTGTGTGTGTGTGTGTGTGTGTGTGTGTGTGTGTGTCTCCTAAACCTCCTAAAATACCTGTGATATTCTACCTGCTTGCCCCCCCACCCCCCACCCACAGACACACACACACAAGCAGCTGCTAAGCTGCTATATATGTGTGCGTGTGTGTGTGTGTGTGTGTGTGTGTGTGTGTGTGTGTGTGTGTGTGTGTGTGTGTGTGTGTGTGTGTGTGTGTGTGTGTGTACACCAATAATATAGTTAAATTTGGGTCCCAGCTCAGCTTTATTCTGTATGTGTGTTTTTTTTTATTAATGTTTGAATTTTCTGTTTGACAGGGATATGGAGACAGACTGGAGAGACTGGAGAGAAGCAGTCACTCTATCTCTACCTCTATCTCTACCTCTATCTCTTTCTCTATCTCTATCTCTACCTCTATCTCTTTCTCTATCTCTATCTCTACCTCTATCTCTTTCTCTATCTCTCTATCTCTACCTCTATCTCTATCTCTAAGAGTCGACTGAGACCTGCTCAAGAATGATCATGTCAGTATGCTAAGCACACTGACCACTTGCTCCACGTATGTAGTGTCCTATACAGTGGGTATGGAAAGTATTCACCCCCTTTCAATTTTTCACTATTTGTTATTTTGCAGCTTTATGTTAAAATCGATCAAATTTTCCAAATTAATTAAAGGGACATTGTGTAACTTCTCCTCTTATCTATTGACAAAAATTGATTATTTCGTTCAAAAGTGTGTTTTTCATTAATCAGTAATCATCAACAAACTGAAGTGTTCTGGTAATTATCCGTTCATATCATTCATATCTCCATGGAGCGGGTAAGCTCGGTGCTGGCTGCCATGTCGTGTCGCCATGTTTTTACGTTCGTAGCGAAGCGGCGCTACCGCTAATCTATCGTTTTAAATCACCGACTGAACAGCTGCCTGTCATTTAAAAATGAAATGGCGGACATTGAGACTCACCGTTACTGCTTCTGATCACAGCGGCACCGTTCCATGAAGTCCTCATTACGTAATGAGCTGCTCCTCTAAACGAAGAAGTCTCCTCTCCCGGTGTAAAACTACTATTACATCAATATTTTCCGGCCGCTTCTCATCCGAATCGGCACCTTGCAGAGTTTGAGCTGCTCCTCAGTTTCATTTGTTTTTTATTTGACAGAGTTTCACACAGAACTTTCTGGTGGAGTTTTTCCATGTTTCTCTTTCTGCGTCAGTGAAACGGAACAATTAGTTTGTTCATACAAGATGATTGTCTCATAAAGTATTTGATTTTTTTTATTTTATTTTATTGAAGGACTGTTAATTACCCATCCCTAGTAAACAGTCTTTTGAATGGGGTGGAGTGGTGACATTCATGTAACCGATTGCTTTCTTTTCACATGATTAGTATCTAATGAAGTTGAAAAAAAGTATCGAATGAAGTACTCAATTGGTATCGGTATCGTGTTAATGGTACTGGTATCGGTACTGGTATCGAACATTTTTAAACGATACCCAGCCCTACATTTTAGTCACAGAAGTCGAGAGAAAGCCGGTAAAACATGGGTCAGGTAAACAATACCACATCACCATGACAACATATTTACACTTGTTTACATAGAGGCTTGTTTATGCCGTTACCTGCAGCTGCTGTCGTGCGTCGGCCGTCCAGCTGTGTTGAGATGAATAGGCCTTACAGCTCATTTGCATATTAAAGGTCAAAGGAACTGCCCCCAAGAGCTCAGGGACGGTAGTGTAGCACAGATCTGGACTAAGAAAAAGAAACCGGTGGCACCTGAACGACCTGCAGGAGAGTCACAGCAAAAGGTGTGAACACTTACATGTATGTTTAGGTGATATTTCAGTATTTATTTTTTAATCTATTTGCAAACATTTCAGAAATGATGTGTCTGTGCTGTCATGATGGAGTGGTGAGTGTAGATTCATGATGGAGTGGTGAGTGTAGATTGATGAGGAAAAAAAGGATTTTTTTCGATTTCAACATAAAGCTGCAAAATAACAAAGGGTGAAAATGTTAAGGAGGTGTGAATACTTTCCATGTGATAGTTGAGTTCAGTGGTCAAATATTTGAAATATTGTCAGCAACAGTGAAATTTATCATTGAAATGGCAAATCACCATAGCAAGGAAAGTGTTTTTTTTTATAAAGAATTGTGCCAAAATCAGATTGTTTGAAGTGAAAATTAAGAACAGCCACAGCCATTGGTAGGAAAGAAATTTGAATAGTGTAAGAATGTAAATAGTCTTGATTGAACCAAATTAAGCTTCATGTGTATTATTTATAATTATAAATATTATAAAACTTTTATTTTTATTTTTAATTGGGAATAAATGGATCGTATAAAACAACAACTATAAAGAACACTTTAAATCCCAGGTGGCAAATAATTCAAACACAAGCACAAAGGGACCAACAGGAGGCTGCAGCTCTTCACATGTGCTGGTACTTTCGTAGCCTATTGTCTGTCGTTACTGACACACTGTTCAAAGCAGCAGTTCCACCTGGTTCATGCAAAGCAAAACAAGCAAAGTGATGCATGATCAGTGTTCACTGGTTGATCCTGAGCTCGTATCAACATGTTAATCCTCACTGTGTGGTGCAAAGGGAAGACAAACTGTTGACATTAGGTGGGGTGACAGATAAGAACAGTCAGGCTCCACGCTTTTACACATCTTATCATGGGCATTGAGATGGGTGGGCTCCATGGCATGACACTGTGTGGGGTTCTTGCACCGCGGATGAGAGCGGGGCGACTGGTTTATGCTCTGTCTGATCCCCCATTTTGGTCAGTGGGAAAGGGGCCAAATGCTGATTGTTAGCGGGTCGACCCACGTTTAAAAAACCTGCGTCGACCCGCTAATTTTAGTGGGAAAACGGCTCTAGTTTAACTTAGAGTGACTGAAGTTGATATTCATTTATCACATTTTGTAATGTAAAAGGTTGACAAGAGATTTCAGGGTAACACATTAGGTAACAGAAAAGCTTGTTTGAAGGTATAGCTAATCTTTCCAAAGCTTGACTGTAAAATAATGTCAGGTCTTGTTTGCATGGTACTTTATGTGATTGCTAAAGAGCTCAAGGAAAGCCCAAGAGACACACACACACACACACACACACACACACACACACACACACACACACACACACTCTAGACACCAAAAAGTATGAACCTTCAGACATCATCTTTGAAATGCCAACAACTTTGATTAATGAAACAAACATTTTGAAACATGTCAGTGGCGATTAGAGAAGTTCGTGTTCAAGAGAAAAGAATATAAAAAATGTTTTCTTGAGATTACAAAAAAAATACATTCAAAATCAAATAATCTTTGTAGAGAGTTTCAACCTTTTTGTGAAATTTCATCTTTACACACTTGTTCATAAAACTTGTGTTGGGATGTTTGGAATCGGGGGCATCAGTATGAGCACAGGCACTGGCTGCTTCTCACAGCGGGTTCACCAACCATCTTGTTGTGTCACCATATACAAGAAAAACATTGTTTTGTTTTATTTGTTTTTTTTTTCCATATATTTTTTAGTTAAAGAAGATGGAAAACTGTGCTTCTAAAAACTGTCTCACAACTCTCTGACGCTAACTACCACCACTACGACCCTTAATAATAATAATAATGGTGATAACAGTGAGAGGCTGGAGCCTTAACAGTCAGATCTATGAGCATCCTTATGAAGAATGAGGATATTGCACACTTTGCTCCAGGATATCCTTCAACCTTCAGTTAATGTTTGTGAATGAATCATTATTGTTCATTTTACAGTTCCTGCCTAAAGATAAAGTCATGATAGGCGCAGCATGTTTACACAGTCTCCTGCAGAGCCCCCTGTGGATTACCTTCAGTAATCAGATGGTAACACTTCAAACTGACTGAAGGAAGTCTATATCCTGATCCCATAACCGAGGTGTTAGTTTGTCAAAGGGGAAGAGTCTGCTGTTGCTGTTATTGTTGTCAGCATTTTTACAAGCAAGTGGGTAAACTTGATGCTCTTACTCAAGCAAACAGTTACACAATGCTCAGTTAAGGGAAGCTTAACACTGACAGGGATTATAGCTTTAACATTTGTACACATACGTATGAACACACCCACTGACACACAGAGGTCCATTGAGAGATTACAGCTGTCAGAGTGGATCAAAAAAAGCCTTGGGAGTTTGTGCAATCAGTGGAAATCATTTTAAAGATGAATATCAAAAATAACCATTATTCAGCGTCTTGCTCAAAGGCAAAGCACCGATTCTCTCTAGACTTCACCTCTTAATGTTATTTAATCACCTCCAGAGTAGTTGGAAGCTGCTGCTGTCAGTGCTGTGTTTGTCCAGCACGATGAAAAGAAAAACATTCTAACTTGTGTTGGCTGTCTCTTATATACCACCACTACGACCCCTAATAATAATAATACAACACTACAACACAATACAACACAAAACAACAATGCAGAACAAAAACACACAGCACCTAATTGTCCCATAACTTCAGGGTTAGTGGCACTTTTGATCCAATATGTATATACCGTATGTTTAGAGGAACACAAAGCATGTTCAGTGGATATTGTTCTTAGGCAAAATAAATTATTATATAACTTTGAGTTTAAAGGAATGGTTCACCAAAAAATAAAATTCTATCATTATTGACTCACCCTCATGCTGATGAATACTCCGGAGTAGTTTTTTATTCCTCAAAGTACATCTGGAGACCCGGGAGGGGGGTTCGTAGTCCAAGGAAATCCTTATATGAGAGTCAATAGCGCCCGACACAAAAAGGTCCATAAAACTACACAAAAACCTTGAAATATTCCTCCACACTGCTTGTCCGCTGCAATCAAAGTGTCTTGAAGGGATATAGTCCAGAGTTTACTCGAAACAACATTTTTACAGCCTAAACATATTGAATTTTCCTGGTGCGCGCTCTCAGGTTCACGCGATTCACATGTGCATCAAATGTCCTAAATGACGTTGTTTCGAGTAAACTCTCAGCGGACGAGCAGTAGTCCGGAGTATTCATCAGCATGAGTCAATAATGACTGAATTTCATTTTTTGGTGACCTATTCCTTTAATTCATGTTTTTTTTTTTTTAGTTTTTAATTTAGTTTTTAGTTTGCATAATGAGCTGGTAGGATGCTGAAGGCCACAGAAGGACACAGGGCCTTTCTTGGACTGACAAGTGAACCTACACAATCAGGTTCACTGCTGTTTGCTCACTGTGATGCAACATCAAACATCAAATCAACGGGTTAACCCTAACCCTAACAGGTTTGTACAAGCTCATTGTGTACAGAACCACAGAGATCATCTGTCAGTCATCTTTAGTCACATGATCTATATTATATGTAGATGAGATTGTATATTTGCAACATTTTATAGCAACATTACATTATACATACTGTATGTGTTTGATCATACAACTGCTGTCATATTTGTCTTACTAGCCTGCCTGTGTGTTCAATTGTTAGCAGGTTGGGGGTTGAAGAGGGAGGTGGGGGGTTGTTCCCAGAGTCGGGGGTGAGCTGAGGGATGAATGGGGCCAAAGCAGGGCTGTCTGTCTATATGAGTTGTGTAGCTGAATAGATGAGAGCCACTGTTGCCTCAGGCTCTACCTGACAGGCTGGCTGACTGCCGATACCTGCACATCACTCTTTGGTTGACTGTACTCACCTGTTCAAATACATCTCTGAACAGAGGGGGAGGGGGGGGGGTCCACAGATCAGCTTGTTTTGTGTTTATTGAACTTGTTCCACAATCTTTCTTTTATCTGAATTCCTTTACTGTCCCCACAACCCCGGATTTCCGAGTGTTTCTTGTTCCGTGAAATCCTCTTTCTCCTCCTGCCTTTCTACTGCAGCTGTCTTGTTTCTATAGTGACAAACTAAAACCAAATAAAGGCATTATTGCGTGTTTGCCATCCATTTAAACTTGATTTGTTGGTATTATGACAGCTGTAAACCCTGAAGTTAATGTTTGGTTTAATAAGGGAATTTCTCCAAGTTTAATAGTTGTATTGATAAATGTATTCAAGCTGAGCCAAAAGAATGCTAGAGGAAACAATTTTCCAAGTTTTTATTTTTTTTATTTTTTTTACACATGACTAAAAACTAAACTAGATAAAGTATCATTTCCTGATGGAAATGCGTGTGAATGCTGAAAGCAGCTGAACGCTGTTGCAGAATTAGCAAATAGTGCAAGCAGTGATCACCATACAAATGTTTGACCGGGGTAGGAATCGAACCTACAACCTCACGGTCAGTAGACTTTCACTCCAGCCCAGCAAGCTAACCACTAGGCTACAGACAGGGACAGTATGTGAGGGGCAAAGAAAACCTCAGAAATCAGAAAAAGTTAAATATTTGAAAAACTATGAAAAATTTGAATACATCCCATAAAGTCCAGAAAAAGCTGCACGTTTTGATATATGAATTGTTGAAATAGCACAAAGTATGAAGGACTAGAAGAAGACCGTAAAAAGGCGGAAGAAAATGGCCTAACAGAAGAACAATAGTGTGACTGCTTTCAGCATTCACACTAATTAATTTTAAAAGTATCATTTAAATATCATTACTGTGAGAAAGTCATTACATTGATCCAGGTGCAGGCTCAGACCAATTTTGTTCTAGTAGTACACTATAATGAACAGATAATAAAGCACTATATGCAAAAATGACATGTTTCTTTTCACTCTATGTTTCATGTTGTGAACAAATCACAGCGGACAACAAAAGACAACAGAATCGATCTTGCTAATAAGTATTGTCAATGTCCTAAAAGCCTGACATATTTATCCCTCAGACACCGGCTCCATTGTTTAACATGTAAATGACGTATTACTCCATTATCATGATGGAGGCACTAAAGCTTAGTTTCAGTAAATTCCACATAGTTTATGCAAAATATGAATGAGACTACAGTACAACAGAGCTCAGTGAATAGCTGTACTTTGTCAGTGAACTCCATCTCCTTTTGTTCTTTTTTTTTATCAGTTTCTCTCCACACTGAAAGTAGAGTAACGTTAGGGACAAGTTTTACCTTTCTGGTGATTTATGTCTAACTATGGAGAACCATGAAATTACTGTGAAAGAGTATTCCCAACTTGATTCAGGATGCAACAATTTACCTAACAATACATTCTCACGTATAAATAGCCCTGTGGATGTTTCCTTACCGAGTAAACAGGGGGAAAAATATGCCAAATGTCAATATAAAGTATAGAGACTGATTCTCTTTCGCTTTCTTTGAAATGACTTTGTAAATATTACTCTTCATTATTCCTATCTGGGGGTTTCTTTTTGTTTTTTTTCCTTTTTCACACAGCAAGACTTTCCAACAACTGCTCCACAAAAGGAAACCATTTTCCTTTTCTCTGTCCTTCAAACATGGCGTGAACACACCGAAGCTTAGTCTCCCATCGTCTTTCACCTCTCACTCATGCACTCTATCCATCTTCCCCCAGCTCTCTCTCTCTGCCCCTGCATGGAGGCAGAGGGATTTTGATGTTGTCCCAGACAAAGGACAATTTGGGTGATTTCCTGTGCACCAGTGTCATATGATTTTGTCCCGAGGCTGCGCTGTTCCAGAGCCTTTTGTCTGGCTGGCCTGAGCCATGGAAGTCAGACTTCCCTCTTTCTCTCCTTCCCTTTTCATGTGGCCTGTGTGAAAGAGCTGAGTCCACAGCTATTGTGGTGTGATTTAGTGATTTATCCACTGGATCCTATGACTGAGGGTTTGACGTGCAGTGTTAACTGTGTATTTGATACTACCAGCCAGGTCTTTCACAGGGATAGTCTCTCCACATAGGAAAGACTTGTGCATTGTGGGAAACAATAGCTTTTGTTGCATTGTATAATAGATATGGTTTTAGAAAGGGTATTCATGTTGCTGTGGTGATTAGATGGATTTAATATTTAAGTTGCATTAAAATGACGATAATCCTCCCTTTGATTTCAGTGACGTCCTCACTGTCACTTTTTTTCCTCCTCAAAGTTTAAGTCAGATGAGCAGTTGCATTTCAACCAGTCAAAGTCGATTATATCACCATCACAACTAAGCGTGTAATTCGCACAACATGATTTGCCTATTGTGACTAATTTTGATGGGGATGCCTGTGTAGACCTGACATGTCGAGCTACTGAGCAGAACTGAGGAGGTATAATTGACAAACGGAAATGTGCGTAATTGTGTGAGTGAAATGCCAGGTGATAGCCTGCACTGACATCGATGGTTGAAATGATCTTAATCAGGAAATGTCAGCTGTAATGTAGGGATTATTTCTGTCCCAGCATGCTCCTGTCCTGAGGAAATACAAGAGGCATCAGTATGTTACAAATGTGAGAACTCAGCCTCATATTCCAACCTACTGTACTGTATGCAGGTAGACTGGTTAGGGTCGGTGCAACTGCACGAATAGGAACAAAGCAAATGGAGTGAGACAGAGCAGCTTCATAATGAATGTAATAGAAGCTGCAGGTGAGTGGTTGCTCCTTCATATCATTTACAATGGAAAAAATATCAAGCAGTGTTAATAACAGATAAAGTCAATTACCATAACTAATCAGTCAGTTGATGTCATGCATCTTTGTGTTGTATCAAGTACTGTGGCCATGTCTGCTTGTAAGATGTTGACGAATGTTGGTCAAAGCCCTGGTTGTGTCTTTAACCTGTAGTCACGACTCAAAGTGACTGAGAGCCTGGGTCTGGGTGAGTGAGTGGTGAACAGGGATATGAGAGGAAAACAACCAGAAGCAGGTGAGAGGTTGGTGACATGGCTTCATACTAAATGATCTGACCAATTCAAACAGAGGGAGTTTAACACAAGGACCCAACTTTATCAGAGTCTGTCACACTACGAGTTGAACCGGCAGAGGGTTAACGTCTTGGCCCTGGTGTGGCCCAGGTTTGAGTCTACCCCTGAGGCCCTTTGCTCCTTGGCAAAAAAAAGTGGTCTGTCTCTTCCAATTTGTGTTCATAAGTAAATGCAGCTGAAATCATAGCTCAGTCTTTGTCTCTCTTTTATTAGTTTGGTGATTTTTACACTGTTATATTTGACCATAGGCAGTGGTCCAACAACATACTAAGTTCTGACCTAGATTTGCCTTATGTATTTATTTGGATCAACTATCAACTAGCAAAGAAGCAATTATTCATCCTGGGTTCCATTCAAGTAAACATTGCATCATATTGCAAAACAGAAATGTAAATTAAAGTCCCAAACCAAGGGAACTAGTAGTAGTAGTAGTGCTGGTAGCTGTATTTCATCATGCTGAATTTGGACTTGACTTTTAAACTGAATTGGGCTGAATACAGCTTTTGAATATCAGGCATGTCAATCTGAATATGAGAATCCCCTAAATAAATACATACTAGAAAAAAGTCTTTGAGATTGCACAGCTTGAAACAAACTTTTCACAGTCAGTAGTGAATATATTTCAATTAAAAAAAAAAGTATTTACTTGCTATCATATGTCAATGGCCAGGATTTTCTTTCATATGAATCAACACCAGTAATTGCTATTGCGTGACTGTGTTGTCTGAATGAATGCTGGCAAGAAGATGTGTAGATCTGTAGAGGAGTCAATAACAAGGCCAAATATTTATGCTGGCAACAACCAGAGGTTACTTGCAGCCGCACACAAGGCGTTGCATCGTCTTATCTTTGATTGCTTGGCCCTTCGGTGACATGCTCTCTACATACTCTACAGATCCTGGTTTGGAAAGCACTACCGCACTAGCAGGGAAGTTTAGGTGGAAGAAAACAGGGATCAGGAACCAAAATATGAACCAGGTCCCTCTGGTTTAAGGTTCCTGCATCCTCATGCAAGTTTCCTGTCTTTCAGGAAAAGGTCCTGCTGTGGATAAGTGGCTACTCTGATGGACAGGTTTACCAACCTGTCAGTCCACACTGTGGAAAGTCAAACAAAGACATGTTACCAAGGAGACGCCAAAACAAAACGTGTGCTCGGCTTTGATTAATGTATTTTTATGCCCAGCAAAGAGTTATGAGGAAAGACTGAGACCTGAACGGAGAGTTACCTGGTGCTTTCTTTCTACCTGAACGTTTCCTGTGTCTCTGCAGCTCTGTCTGTCACCTCCTGTGACCTCCAGTGAAGACAGACCTGTTGGCTTTGATCACAAACTTGTTCTTCCACCCACACAGACATATATACACAGACAAAGCCGGTCTCCATAATGCGTGTCCTTCTTCAAGATAAGCTCCATCGGGTTATGTTTGGAACAAAAACCATCCATGCATGTGTGTGTGTGCGTGCGTGTGTGTGTTGGAATTGGATCTTCTTATAGAAGTTGGTTGTGAGTGAAATTTAAAAAAAGAGAAAGAGTGAGAGAGACAATAGAGACCTTATCTTTCATCAACCAACTAACCAAGTACATTTCAGTGTTGTCGGCACCATTTTGGACTGATTTTCCAGTAAAGGTCAGTGAGTTTTGTTACAGTCTGGGTATTTTAGTGGATTATGTTTAGGAAATGAGGAAAGCTATAAGGCTTCAGTCTGTGTTCAGGACAAACAAAGACCATCACTTCATGTGAGATGAACGTTTCTATGTTTCCTAACAGTGCTAGCCAGGTTATTACGGTGGTGGCTCACTTACCAGAGATACGCTGTTGCCAAAGAACAAAGAACAGTTCAACAACACATTCATGTTGTTATTATTATTATTATTATTATTAGTCATGCACACACTTACCAAGGAAGAGGTGAAATACAAACATCAGTTGAAGAATCACGTGTTAATACTCATGCTACCGGCTGCAGCATCTTGTGTAGTCAGGCAGGATTTTTTTTTTTTTTACACGCACATTCCTCTGTCTTTTGTTTTCATACATCCTCTATATAAAAAGGGACATGACATGGTTAAAGTCACTTCTTATTTCACATCCTAAGGTGATTGCTTGAGATTGGTGGTTTTTTATATTTGTTGCAACCTCAGAATACTTTATGTCACACATGAAGCCAGTAACATAGTCAATCAGCTGGTGCAGGTTGAACACTTGAGCAAGTGCAGTTAGCTCTGCACAGTCTTGACAGTGAGAGTACAGCATCCAGTGTGGACTGTGCTGGTGTTGTGTAACTTAATTACGTGAGACGTCTGAAGTTGGCGAATGTGTCACCTCTGTCATAAGAGAACCTGATACCCTGAAATAGAAAACTGCCGCCTTGATTGCAAACTTTAAATCAAGATGAAAGGAACATTGTGATTTAATTTAATTTCAACTGATCAAAATAAGTGACAAGATTTATTTTTCTCATGACCTGACATGTTTATCTGATGGAGACATTATGCAATATTCCTATGTGATCTGGGCATGACACATCAAGAGAAAGGTTATACTGCAGACTGTTAAAAAAACAACTTTTTTTCCCCATATTATAGAAAATCCTGTGATGAAAGACAGTTTGAGACATTTGGAAGAACCCAAGAGAAGATTCAGAGAACATTCAGATGCAGAGAAAGAGTGGTGAGTTAACCTGGCGCACATGAGCCATCTCGTAACATTACCGCTGTTGGTCTGCCATAAATGTAAATATCATGTGAGGCTCTCTCCACCTTCCTGTCATCAGACGTGCAGAACTTTGCCCAAGCTATTGTGATGTACAGCCAACAAAACAAACTTTCCCTGCCTAGCTCTGGTTGAGATACACAACATTGCACAACTCAGACAGGGCAGTTGTGAAATGTAATTTAAGTGTCAGGATTTTACTACACATTTGATCTCTTTATCTAATCAAACCGACATGAATGCGGGTTAAACATCAGGATGTGTGCTCTCATGTTTTTATGGCACCATGCCTTTTGGACTGATATACCATTGTATTGCTTCTTAAAGACGCCCGCGGGTTGTGAAAGTGTTTTGTATGTTTTTGTGACATTAGACCCATCAGAAGGTTTTGTTGTTTTTAACTATATTTTGTTTACGTTTGCAGTCACCTTTCACATCAAGCGGTTACAACATGGACACCAGAGTCACCCTCATGTGTCAGCGATCATTTCATTGGTCCATGAAAACACGTTCACATTCTGTTTTTCCCTTGATGTCATGTCCATTAGTTCCATCTGATGACTTCATAGCCACTTCACTGTCAAAGCACCGCACCAGTGATAAACAACACGTTGGTAACAACTGTCCTTGACAATAAGCCATTCAGAGCTGGGGAGTGTTTCACAGATGGAGGGTTAGTGTTCCCAAAAGAAGTCTTTTATCATAATTTGGTCAATTGGTGCAGATAGAAATCTAAACTGGTCTAATACAGGGGCAAACAACCATGTATACAAGCACCAACAGACTTACGTAATGCTTGGATTCTTGCCTAACTTGTGTGTGTGTCTGTGTGTGTGTGTGTGGGGGGGCATGTGTGGGCATTCATGTTTCTAACAATTGCACAACTACACCCAGGCCTATTTGCATATTTTTAATTAATCAATTAATATTTGACGCAGTCTCAATACCAATCTGCCATGAGCCAGGGATTTCAAATGAATCATTATTCCTTTTTATTAGTTATTATTTATAGCCCCTGTCACAAAAGGGCTCCCTATGTGCAGGAGTGATGTGCATTTCTGACACTGACCACCAGAGGGCAATGTGTTTCAATGTTAATTGAGTAAATTTGGTCCTCAACAGTTTGATAAGATGTAGCAGTTTGGGCCAGTGAAAGTTAATTAGTGATGAATCAGAAAATACCACATATATGTTGTGAAAGTCCATCAATAGTTCACCACATATAGTTTTTTTATTCATAATTTAACTTGCAGTAACCCGGAAAAAAAAACCCCACAGCAAATCATAAGGTGACCACTTCTGCTTTTAAAGCAGCAGCGATTGTGTTCAGTTCTTCAAGGTTGCTCAGTGGATTTACACTGCCTCAGTGTCTCCTGTCTCTTCATGTCCCAGCCAATAGATACATACTTCTTTATTATTCCTTCATTTTCTTAAAGGTATAATGTGTAGGAATTACCTCCATCTAGCGATGTGGTTGCACATCGGAACTTATTCTTGATGTGGCATTCACGTGAAATCGGGCAGACGTCAGACAGACAACAGACGCTGCATGTAACAGGATAAACAAGCGTCTGTGTAAACAAGTGGTCTGACAACATGAGGCAAAACAATACAGGTGTGACAATATGTTGTCATGGTGAAACTAATGTCGTATTGTTTACCTGACCCACGTTTTACCGTCTTTCTCTGGTGGAGTAAAATGACATCCGGTTGGTTTGCTGACGGCGTCATTCAGATGCCTGACTGCACCTGAATGCAACACCAGTGCCTCCGTCCTTCCTCACACTACACAGTGGTGACAGTTTTAACAGGCCGTTTCCGTGGTTACCTACGGTCACGCTGCCACTGAACGTAAAAAATGGCGATGCAACATGGCCGCCTCGGTTCGGTGCGTCGCCCACTTATGTATTTGTAACGACTTGTAACAACTCATTCTAAGGTACGAGAATAGAAAGCTTTCATTTGTATGCGGCTGTGATTCGACTTCAGTGAAATACGTATTTATGAAGCAATATTTGATTTTTGCCAATAAAAAGCCAAATAAGTTACATCCTGAGGCTTTAACTTTGTGGCCCAACGTGTTCTCCAACTCTTGAACACCACTGCTGTACTGAAAACATCTATAGTTGTCTATAGGCTACTGTAAAACCATACAGCCATTAGTTGACAGAGTTTGGGTGTTGGGAGGTACAAGGAGATTGGCAGTACGAATCTGAATCTGTAATGTCAGCGATACTTTAATCTATGACACTGCCACATCCTACTTTGTAATGTTATTGTCGTCCTGTCTTTATTTAGATGTATCTTACACACCAGGGGCCTGTTGTTCGAAAGTAGAATAAAGATATCCAGGATAAGTGGAAAAGCCAGGTTGGACAAAGTCTCATAAGTCCATCCTGGCTGAATTGGTTGTTGGAACGCTGATCCAGGCTGAGGAGGAGCAGCTTTGTCAAGCCAGGTGTAACTAATTCTCTCGTCAGTAGACCACAGAGATTGATCACAGATTCACCGATGAGAGGACAGGTGTGGCCACTTTCCTCCAATCAACAGCGGATCTTAATGCTGACGTCAGGTGACACACCTCTTTCAAAAAAAAAAAAAAAGCACCGCTGCTGTCGTAAAGCTCAGAGAGAGTGCAGCAGACAACTGCGGACAAATTTAATAATCCAAATTCCTTTCACAAATTAACAGTTGGTGCACTTTGCCTTAATGATGAGCAGTGGAGGTTGATTCATTGCACAAATCTAAAGTAAAGTTTATACAGCACATGGCCAAAAGTGCAAAAGGTGAAAATTAATTAAATATTAAAACATTATGCTGTTTGGTGCTTCAATAAACTGCTGATAACAATGATGAGGTCTATAAATTATTTGGAAGGTGCTCACACTCACTTAATTTTATTCTTATTTTCTTACCTCAACCAATATTTAGACACATCTATTTTGTAACATATTTTATGAAAATAATTTTGAAGGCCTAATTATGAAAAAAGAGCCTAATAAATATTGTAAATGTTTCGTGTTTTTTGAATATTGTAAATGTATTTTATTTGTTTATAATTCAGGCCAATATGTAGAAGAACATGTCTGAAACACATAGATTTCTGATCAGAGTGACTGCTGACTTCACAGATAAAGACAACAGAATCCACTAAGCCTGGCTGTTATTATGGTCTGGAGCAGGCTATAGCTGCAGAGAATAAATCACCATAGTAACTTGACCAGGATAAAGGTATCCAGCTTTCGAACAACCGTCTTGAGGCTAAATTAGGCCAGGATAACCAACATATCCCGGCTTCATCCCTTATCTAGGTTTCGAACAACAGGCCCCTGGTGTCAGTGTATGCAGACAGATAATCACCCGGATGCACAGGTATTCATATGAGTGTCTGAGCACGTTTTCCTCTCTGTCCAGAGACTCCTCTGCCTCTTTGTTTGTGTATGGCATGGCCTGTGATAACCTATCAGAGTCCTCCAAGACGGGCTCGTCGGATGTCTGAGTAAGTGTGTAATCGTGTGTGTGCATGTGTGCGTGTGTGTGTGTGTGTGAGTGAGCTGAGGTTAACTCATCACGTCTCCTCTTCCTTATCAGTCAATTATGTTTATGAGTTGTCTGTATGGACATAAACACACACACACACACACACACACAGACAGAAACGTATCCTGTACCAGGCAGTGTCATACTAATGAAGGCAGGTTTTTTTTTTTTTTAACTTTATCATCAAATAGTATGAACAAGTGAAAAAGGAACAAGAAAAACAAAGCGACAGAGATTCCAAGACATGACAAAGGTTCACATCTAAGTGATATAAGGACAAACACTATTATATTTAGATAAATAATATAAGAAATATAGAAAATATAGAAATGACAAAATAAGTAAGTGAATAAATTAAACAAATAAATAGGTCTAATAACAGAAATAAATTATAAAAAGGAGATTAAAAAAATGTATATATATATATATATATATATATATATATATATATATATATATATATATATATATATATATATATATATATATATATATATATATATATATATATATATATAAGGCAAGTTAAACTGGCAGACAAGTTCACTGAATGTAATTTGAATAAAATTCAATAGCTGATAAACATTTTTTGTTGGATTCAACGTATGACAGAGACTCAAAATATATTTTTAATTCAATTAAGAATAATGGGAATGAAGGGGTTGCCTTGGACATTTGACTTCATGTATATGGAATTTACATATATGAAGATATGAATTGTGTTAAATGTATTATTGTGAGAGAAGGAGCCAATAATAATAATTTTCTCATCAAATCGTTACCTAACTGGGGCGGTGCGTGGCGCAGTGGTTAAGGCGGCCGCCCCATGTAGAGGCTACAATCATCAACGCCGGTTCGAATCCCGCGTCCCGCAGACCTTTCCTGCATGTCATTCCCCCTCTCTCTGCCTCCCCCTTTCTATCAAATAAAGGCAAAAATGCCAAAAAAAAAAAAAAGTGATACCTTACTGTAGTTTTAGCGAAAAGAAAAAAATCCAAATCTTTCTAAAAGGTGATAGAAAATGGACACTTACAATAAATGGATGATACTTTCTGTATCTTTTTTAACTAATGAAGGCATGTTTCGGAGGATGAAGAGGTGTGTATGAGGTTTATATGTATTTGACCCAAACTGATGGACCTTGTTGATGTGGTGTCCTGAGGGAAACGGCGACAGGACATGAATCACTGGGACACTTGAAAGCTTTGACTAAAACAACACATGACATGGAGATAGATATCAAAGTGTTAGACAAACAAATTGACTGTTGAAGTTATCATCAGTATTTATGCTGTTTGATGTGGAAAGCTATGTCAAGCATGCACAGACTGTATACTTTCCGCTCAACCTTAAGACTTCAAAAAACAGTGGGAAAATGAAAAGAGTGAGCAAGAGCGAGGGGACGACGGGGATGGAGAGAACGAGGTCAAAAAAGAGAGGATAGGAAAAAGGAAAAAAGCAATAACAGAATTCTAAATGCTGGATTTCCTAGATGTTTGATAGTGCTGCTGTGGTGCCACTGCTGCAATAGCATCTAAATAGAAAATCTCCTTCAGCAAATGAGGGTCCCATCTGGGGCCTTTGAAGTTCCTCGGCAGCGAGACCCAACACTTCCTCTTTGCATTACAGAGCCAGTTTGCGGTTGGTTTCTCAAGGGAATTAACAATACGTGCCTTGATCCATGCATGCCTATGTGTGTTTGTGTGTTTGTGTGTGTGTGTGTGTGTTTATATCATAATCCTGAGAGCCAGAATACGCTGGACTGGTGCCACACTGCTCCAAACTGGAAAGTTATTGCACATCTCTGCTTGTCTGTCTTCTTTTTTTTCACATTTGAATGAATGAATGAATGAATGAATGAGTGTTTATTTCGATCACAGCATCAAAATTTCAACAAAACAAATTCAAGGTAGTAACAAATACTATACCGCTGGTCGAAAAGGGTTGCGGCTGAAGCAAAGCTTATAGCTGCCGCACCCTCATTTCTCATTTCATTATTAAAAACCATAAGCAGTCTGATCGGAATGACGCATATACATACACCCCACACACATACATACATATACCTACACAGTACGTCCCCCACCGACCATCCTATATCCACAAACCTTCACAACTCAAAAACAAAACAGGTCTAAATTTCCTAGTTTACATTACACATCCCATATCAATCCTATAGCTAAGAAACAGTCCGAATCAAACAAACAAGAAAACTTCATGTTTGTTGCAAAATTAAGTTAATTATTTCCCTTTGTTGTTCTCTACATTTTCACTTCTGTACTTTTCAAAAATATTATTTTTAAACATTGTTTTTAAATGGGCAACATTTTTACTATCTTTAATATCTTCTGGTAAGCTATTCCAAAGTTTCACTCCACAGACAGATATGCACATACTTTTCAACGTGGTACGAGCAAAAGGTTGCTTTAACTTCCCTCTCCCTCTTAGGTTGTACCCTCCCTCTCTTTCCCCAAACATTTTTTGGATTTTTCCTGGAAGTAGATTGTGCTTTGCTTTATACAAAAATTGTGCAGTTTTGCAGTCCACTAGATCTCTAAATTTCAATGCTCTTGATTTTAAAAACAATACATTGGTATGTTCATGGTACCCCACATTATGCACTATTCTTATTGCACGCTTCTGCATGACACATATCTTGTGTAAGGTGCTTTTATATGTGTTACCCCAAACTTCGGCACAATAGGTCAGATAAGGAAGAACAAGAGTACAGTACAGTGAGTATAACGATTTATAATTAAGTATATGTCTTGTCTTACATAAAATACCTATTGTGCGTGAAAGCTTGGACCTAACATATTTAATGTGAGGCTTCCAGCACAAGTTGTGGTCAATGATCACACCTAAAAATATATTCTCATATACTCTTTCAAGCTTAACTCCGTCAATTTCTACTTCCGTCTGTATATCTAGATGTTTATCCCGCTTTCCAAAAATCATATATCTGGTTTTTTTAATATTTAAAGATAATTTGTTAACATCAAACCACAACTTGAGCTTTTCTAGCTCTCCCGAGACAACCTTCAAAAGTTGATGGAGGTTCTTCCCAGCACAGAAGACATTCGTATCATCAGCAAAAACCACACTGTTAAACATATTTGAGACATTGCATATATCATTGATATATAAAATAAATAATTTTGGTCCGATTATTGACCCTTGCGGTACACCACATACAATTTCTGCAAGAGTGGACTTCGTGACACCCATCTGTACAAATTGCTGTCTCTTTTCAACGTAACTTTTTAACCACTTTAACCCCACCCCTCTGATCCCATATCTCTCCAGTTTCTGTAATAAAATTGCATGGTCAATAGTATCAAACGCTTTCTTTAAATCTATAAAAACACCCACTGCATACTTCTTGTCATCTATTGCACTTGTTAACTCCTCAACCAGTTCCATCAATGCCATTGCTGTTGATCTGCCTGCTCTGAAGCCATACTGACTTTCCATGAGCAACATGTGTTTATCGATGAAGCTGTCCAACCTAACCACAAAAAGTTTCTCCAGTATTTTAGAGAATTGTGGAAGCATTGATACTGGCCTATAATTTGTGTACAGGTTTTTTTCCCCAGATTTGTATAGTGGAATTACTTTAGCCACTTTCATTTTGTCAGGAAAACAGCCTGATTTAAATGAGAGATTACATATATATATTAAAGGGTCCACAATAGTATCGATCACTTGCTTAATTAAATTCATGTCAATTCCATTACAGTCTTGCGATGTTTTGTTCTTGAAATTACGAACAATGTCCATTATTTCATTTTCGTCTGTATTTCGCAGAAAAATTTACATTTACACGCAAACACAGCACTTACTGCAAGTAATGCATTCACAGCAACATGATATAAAGATACAGTAAAACACATAATGACTTTAATGCTAATTTGCTCTTGTGCGTAATGTAGCTTAACATCAATTGAATACCTGATAAGAGAGAAAACTGAGCACCATGCAGATAGGATTCCATTTACAATCTTGTTCAGTGGAGTCAGTTATGTCTACGTACGGACTCTACTGTTAGTGTGCACCGTGCACCGTGCATCTGCACTGCCTACAGTTTTTTTGAATGACAGTGCTGAAAAGTTTGGATTTACAGAAGTATCAGTTAAAGTCAGGAAAAAAAGAGAAACTTCTCCCTGTATCACAATACAGTATTCTGCCATGTATTTATATCGTCCGTGTGTTACAATGAATAAATCATTACATTACATTAAAGGACATGGATTGCATTATTGTATATCACATATATTCAGGAATTGTAGAATAATAATACAAAATTCATAATAATCTAATAGAAACTATATGTTCTTCAAGTTAATTTACAAGATAAAAGGTGTTCTTGACTTTGATTTGATTTTTTATCTCACATTTTAACAACTTAAACAATTTTAACAGCTTTAACATGTCCTTGTCTCTGTCTCTCCCTCTTTCACCCCATTTCCTCACTTATTTCTACCTTTATCTGATTCATTGATAATTAAATAATGAAGGAATTGGCCACAGGGGTCCATTAAATAGCTTTTGAGTCAATTGTCCAATTACTTTTGGTCCCTTTAAAATGAGGGTAGTACATTTTAAAGAGTTTCAATTCTTACACCCTTTCTCCAATTTAGATGTGGACATGCATGTGCACTTCTGGTCCACATGCATTGACTGTAATTTGAATATATTGACTGTAATTTGAATATATTTTACAGGTAAAATAACAAAACTTGTGTCAGTGTCCAAATATATATGGACCTAACTGTATGTCTGGGTCCAGATCCTGACAGTAGTTTGCCTATCGCTGTCATTTGTTCTACAGTATATCTGTGTAATTGCCATGTAAACACTACATTAGTCTGACTCTGAGTCCTCTAGCCTGTCTGTGACATTCACATCATGAGCCTGCGTGTTCATGCTAAAGACGTAGATTCATAACAGCTCCCTTGTCGAGGGCTTTCTTACTGTGTATCTTCAGCAGCAGGGCTGTGTGGCATTAACTGAAAAGGCCATGTTTGTGCAAAAACAAAGAAACATGTCAACCTGTGCAACAGCGTGGCTTGTTGATGTCGTTTAACAGTTGTAGGACAACAATGGAGCACTGTGCTTCCAAGGAAGAAGATATTATCTGGCGTTAGCTGCACAGCCAATAGTTGTTAGTGGGATTAGTTTGTTGTTGCTTTCGGTCTTTGCATAAGATATTTTGCCAATGAGAAACATATCCAGTATCAGACTCTTCCTTCAGGCTGGTGCTTCAGTGCTTGCAATGCAACATCAAAGTCGCTGTTTTGTGGAAAGTACATTTAAACCTGTATATTGTGTATATCATTACTCACAATCCAACCCTGTCTCAGGAAGCGGTTTCCCTGTGGCAGTTTGTCACATTTGTATCATTGTGTAAGAGAAGATGTCCCTGTGTTCTTTAATTGTAAACTGGTCTGGGTTATAAAAACAATATGAACGTATCAAAGTGCTCAGCAAACAAAAAAACTTCCAGTGTGTATTCAGAAACTGAGCCTTAAAACAAACAGAACTTCTGTAGTTTTGTGATGTCACAACAAAGCTGTGAGCACCGTCAGTCATTCCTCAAGCATGGCCCATCCCGACTGTGCCCACCATCAAGCATGGCCCACCCCGACCGTGCCCACCATTAAGCATGGCCCACCCCGACCGTGCCCACCATTAAGCATGGCCCACCCCGACCGTGCCCACCATAAGCATGGCCCACCCCGACCGTGCCCACCATTAAGCATGGCCCACCCCGACCGTGCCCACCATAAGCATGGCCCACCCGGACCGTGCCCATGCACCATTCAATCTTTTTGGATTTGGATTCTCTGAGTGTTTACCTGCAACCTGCTGTATTTCTCTCAGAAAAAAGACTCTCATCTCCACTTCTTAAAATCACAAATGAATCTTCTTCTATATCAAGTAAAACCCAGAACAAGTGTCAAATATCGGACCTTTAATTCATGTTCTCAAACTATCTTGCAGTACCTTTACTACAGCAGAGTCTGAATGATGGACAAAAACACCAAAGTTATCTGAATGTGGCTGTGTGTCTGCTTGCTAACAGGACTCGGTGCTCTTTGTTTGCTCTGCTCTCCACATTGTGCAGGTGTACCAGTAAACACTACCCAGACGTCTATAATCATTCTTGGCTTGTAGCCCAAACTCATATCTCTTATCATGTTATTTTACACTAGATAGCATAAACTCTGTCCAGCACCTGTTAGGAATGACATGCTGTGTGCTTAAATGTCAAACCATAACAGTGTAGGAGATAATGCAATATTAACGGGTTTGGCAATTCATCCCACATTGCTTTAGTGTACTGTGTATATAATGAACAATTAAGTTGCCGTTAATAAGAGGCAAAGTTATCGCTGAGAGTATAATAGCTAATGCAGCACTTGGAGGCTTTTCCAACAGTAATAGCTCACCTGGTGTGCATGCTGGAAAACCACAATGATTGTATAATAACGACTCAACTCCGTTGTTCTTCCAATTTGATTCATTTTCATGTTAGTTACAGGTCTGCTCATAGAATCTGGCTGGACGTCAGCTCAGTTCAGATTTAGGGGCAGTTCCCGAAACCTGTCAGCTTTGAACAAAGTCTGCGGGCTTAGGCTTCCTTAACTTGAAGACGGATATGATGACTCATTGTTCTAAGTTTTCACTGTCACGCAGGCTATTTCTGGTTAGTCACAAACACAAACTGATCTAATCTAGCATCTTGGAGCACGCAAAGGCAGACACAGACTGATTTGCATAAAACACATCGGACACAGAGCAATCTGATCAACACCTGTGATGGGGATGGCTGATTTCCTTTTGACATGCCATAATTTGATACGCCAAATGAAACCTTTCGACCTTCAAGACATGTAGGCCGTGGTAAACAGTTAACAATAGTATAAGTTGGTTAATAATAATGTAACATATGTGATGAAGCAGACAGGTCCTAAAAACTACAATACATCAGTTGCTTATGTTAGGCTTAGGTATGAGCTCACTATTTGGCAAGCAACAGGTTACTCTTGCCCTTTTATCAGCTTCTAGATGATTTACAAGGAGTTATCAAGCTCATTAGACTGTCATAAATCATTAATAAGTCCTTTATGAGGGTACAAAATAGGATGTTTTTATTTCAAGGGATAAGGAGACATTTACAGAGAAATGATTTGAACCCAAAACAAAAACGAGCATTTGGATGTTTCCGCTTCGAACAGTGTTAGTTTAACACTTGCGGTTAAAACATTTTTTTCCTGCAGGCAATGGAGGATGAACTTGTTTAACCTTGCGTTTCTGTTGAAACTTCCAAACCCTCATTACCCGTCTCTCTCAGCGTTTTGTAATAATGATTAACAGTCATCAGGCTTTGTAAGTTCACGTTTGGTGTTGTAGTCTTGATAATGGGGGAAGGGCGGGAACCTCTGGTAGAGCAGTTGAAGAGATCCTGACATGTATCTCTCATAGAGACAAAGTACATAGAAGCAGCTTTTGTAGATTCAGCTCCCTTTGACAATCACTGCGATATTATTCAGTAAAAACCGATTAAATGGAAAGACGCAGCTCTTAGGATATCAAAATATTAATCAATAACAGTGTCTGTTGCCTTTTCTTGTCCACACAGGTGCGTGCCTCCAACACACACAGCTACGTATGCCAAGCGGCTCAGTTTAGGTTGCCACACCTTGGCATGATAAGACCTTGTGACAGATAAGGACAGATAAGATAAGTGTTGATGCTGTATAGTAAAGTTGATATTCTTGTATCAACAACCTGCATTTTTAATTTCCAAGTTCACCTTTAGGTCACAAAAGCTCCTGTAAATGAGCTTGTAGTAGCAGTTTAGTTTTTGTTTATTTATTTGTATTAAATGAAAAAGAGACTGATGTTGGATGGTGAATTATTCTGCTAAAGTGACTGTTCAGACTTCAAAGGGCCATCCGGTCCGGTTCCAATCTGGATGGGCTAAAAATCGGATTTTGTCTGGCAGTCTGAACAAGGCCTTAATGTCTGCACCCATAAACCACACAGTAACACACTTCCTCCACCGACTCTGTCCGTCCCTCTGTCTGTCTGACTTGTGCCATTTGTGCCATTTCCACACCAGTGGGAAGTTGGGAAAACAAAGCAGCTCAGTTTCCGTCTTTGAGAGCTAATGGTACGACTTGGTAATAGCCTCCAGAGAGGCAGCATTTCCTCCTCTGAGGGAAGTGTGCACACACACACACATAGTCACAGAGCCAGAGTAGTTCCGGTATCCCACAAAGGGATCCAGTCTCCATCAGTTAGCCCCAGATTATTAAGAAGGGCCAGTGGGGGCTAGTTAGTGGTCTAGTCTGGCCACTTCTCATCTTTATTGACATACAGTGAGCAAAAGAAAATATGGAGAGGTCAATGTAACAGAGGTTTTCTCTTTATTGAAATTTCAAGGCCTTTTTATTTTTAAGGATGTGGGTACAGTGTTGAGGTTCAGGTCAGATTGCGGTTTAACATGGGAAAGATTACATTTCAAGTTTCGAAAGATGTACTTTCTATGGCGGTTATGAGGGTACACCATGAGTAAAATGTGAGTCACCATGCAGCTTCTGACAGACAGACTAACGTAGGGATTGTTTGTTCTGTCAGACATGTCGACAGACAACAGAAACTCCTGAACAGACATGAAAATGTAATGGTGAGCAGTTTTCTCCTTAAATAATTAAGCCATTTCTGTTTTAGTTGAACATAGATATGATGATGTGTTGATAAGCAGGTTTGACACCTCAGTTTACACTGACTCACTGAGGAGCAGAAGTGTTGGTTAAGGGCTTCTCTGTTACATCAGCAGGTTGAGTTTTAATGCACAACTGAAAGCCACTTTTTAAATGTAAAGTTTGCTGCAAATGACATCCCATCACTGATTTCCTCACTGGAGAATAGTTCATACCGACACCCATAACTATTGTTTTTCTGAGCGTTCAGCCTTGATAATGCTGCTTCACATTAACATTCAGAAACGTCTTGTGAGTCTGAGGACCTTTTGAACTGGGGTTCACAGGCCACACAGGAAGTGGGGATTCCAGGGGGTTTTTCCCTCCACTTTCTACCTCCACGGTTGAGGTGAACAGTGGAGACGGGAGTGTGTGGGAAATATAATCTCATTCACAGCAACACAGCAAGTTATGGGTGGTACACGACAGAAGTCATGAATCTGAGATCATATCTTTAACATGATCAAATGAAGAGTAAATGATTGAGTTCCTGCTCCGTCTGCAGTGTGGCGTATTACATCCTTGACTTCTACTTGGCTACAAAGAGTTTTGGACATAGAGGATATAAGAAAGTAAGCAATGGCTGATCAGTGATCCCCCTGTGCAGTGATTGTGTCATAATGTCATTGACTTGAATAGTTCAAGGATAAATGATAAGGTCTCCACCATCTTTGGACAATGAGAACCACTGAAGACTGAGGGAGATGTGTAATTATGACTGAATTATCAAAGCCATGCTTAGATGAACTCTTCGTGTTCTCCAGAACTTGATCAGAATGGAACAGGAACCATGTGACTGTTGCTTTTCAGTTAAGGAGAACTTGGCGAAGGGTTCATGTGTCCAGGCTCAATGAATTGATTTCAGGTGAAAGTGTTTGTAGTTGTGCAGGTCTTAATCCAATCCATTCCACTTTATCTGTATAGCACATTTTAAAAACAACAAGGTTACCAAAGTGCTGCACAACAGATACAAAACAGTAAAATAAAGAAAGTTAGACATGACGTGTAGACATGTATTAATAAGGTCAGTAATATACTGACGTGACCATTTAGTGACTTAAAAACAAACAATAACATTTTAAAATGTATTCTAAAATGGACAGAATTGAATGAATGAATTCATAAACAATTTCAACTTTAAACTTTATTTATTTATATAGCACCTTTCATACATTTAAAATGCAACGGAAAGTGCTTTACAATTAATCATATCATTTTACGATTTGTTTCTGTCTTTCAAAACATACTCTATATGATGTGACAATACTGTTGTCTGTAAACAGTAGTGTGTTAAAATCTGTCATTGCTTCCTAATGGATATGGGCAGGACATCCACAGCCCTGGTGCATTCACTCCACATTCCTGCACTTGACCGTCACATTACTGTAAGGCTTTCCCTCAAAACCCTGCATTTCATGTTTCATATTTGACAAATCCAATGAGGTTAACATACAAATTTAACTCATCAATTACATTAAGCTGCTTGTATGTATTTATTTACAATTTTTCTTTTGACATATTGAAAAAAAATTGAGCAGCTAAATGTGCCTCAACCTCTAGTAATCTCACAGCAGCACTGTTTAAGATTGAGAATCAAATGGAAGGAGGAATCACTTTGCCCTATCATAATAATTGTGGCCCATATGAATGACTTTGGTTTTCTTCTTCCGAACACTCGCTGTCTTGTGTTTCTAGATAGTTATCCCATTCTAACACTGTGCAGATTCAAAGACACACATCTATGTCCATTTTCTGTTTGTAGCCTTGCAATAGTATTTGCAAAACTAAACATAATTCATACTTGAAAGCCAAGAATATGATGAATATATTCCCATGTGACTGAACAAGTTAAGAAAAGTAACAGCGCCATTGACAGAGGGTTCTCAACTTGGGACACTAACAATTGTTGAGGGACATTGTAACACAAGTATATAAATGCTTCTATTGGTTGGGGAGTTTTGACCCATAATGATCTGGGAACAGATGGTTCAAAGCCAGAGGCAGCCTGAGCATAAGAAGGATTCACTAGCATCAGTTTCAGTTGTTTCAGCCCCTAAATAAATGTTTTTTTAAATACAAGAGATACAATTCTCTCCTAGTGGTCATTCATATTATGACATTAAAAAAGAAGCCAGGAGACAGTGTTACAGAGTGACGGCTGTTTTGACAAGAAATCAGACTTAGACAGAAATGACTAACAAATGCTTTCCAGATGACATGGACAAACAACATTTTTTGTTTTTTAATTTGAAGTATAATTCAAGCTCAAGAGGCCACCAATTAGTCAGAAGCCACAGAGGAGGAAGTTGTTTTCATAATTACAGCATTCAAACTGCTGATTGCTTTTCACCGGTAAAGGAACACCTCATACTCTTGACACCTGTTGCTGAGGAGCGTCCCAGTATGAGACACGGATTAGGACGATAAATATTGAAACTTAAGGCTGCCGCTAATTTTCTCATCCTACAGTATAATTGCTCACACTCCTTCATCTGTCTGATCTGTTGAATAATCTGAATGACCAGTGTTGTTTGTAAACATAAGACTCATGACATGTGCATGTGCTGTCTTCAGCATTACTCACGCCTATTTTTTCAGTTAAACAAAAGATATAATGATAAGAGTTTATCTACCCTGCACTTACACTGATTAAGGATGTTATGCCCAACTGCATCTAAATGTATTTCCATTGAAAAAACGATACAAAAAAATGCATTATGAATATAAAACGGTAATCTGTCTAAATGATGTCCTGTGCTTTCTGATTCTGATTCTGATTGTTGTGAGCAGAAGAAGGTGCGACAAACCAACAACACAAACATAATGTAGTGTTTTCAGCAAGGTAAAAACAGCTAATGAAGTACAGACCCAGTTCTGAAAAACACATGTTCACATAAGGTCTGAAAACAACATGAACGCCTGCAGCAACATCTGTGCACTTTGTTGATGTTTTTACAACAAATTGGAAATGCAGCTTCTTGCCACAGCTGAGCTAGACAGATCAACAACTAAACAACTTTAACAAAACCTGTCAATTAAAGCAGAAGTAAGCGGAATGTTTAAGTCTTAAATAGTTGTATCTTCCGACAGCAATCACTTCTATAGAGTGTTTGGTCTGAAACACGGGTCTGTCAGTCCCCCTGCTCTGCTCTGAGCCGAGGGGAAAACTTTCCTTGTATCCTACAACCTTTATCCAATGAGGAGAGAGAACGGCATAAAGGGGCAGTCCTCTCTGTGTATGCAGCCAAGGGATGCGTGTAAATGTGGTGACGTAGGGACGAGGGCGGGAACTGCTAACTCCATCTGCTGACAAGAAGTCAAAACGACCGGATCGCTTACTTCTGCTTTAATTACAGAAATAATGAATAAATTGACATGGTCGTATTTAGATTTGAAATAAAGAATTATGTTATTACTATGTATATCATGAAATTACTAGGGCTGTCAATGGATAAAAAAATTAACTAATTCCACATTGTTTTTTAAATAATCGCGATTAATTTAATTGCATTTGTCCACTGAAGCTTATAACAAATATTTATGTAAAATCGTCAAATTAATGTAGAATAAACACAATTTAAATTCAAAGACTATTTTAATGGCTTTCTTTAATTTTCTATAACTCGTTAAATGTTTAAAAGTGATTGCCAAAATGAACATGTTGACTTTGACAGCACTAGACATTACTAACTTTATTCCCTCACCTTGAAGGAAAAAAAAACAAAAAAAAAAACATTAGTGAACAAAAACAAAAAACAAAAACAAAGTTAAATCACACTGAACATCACAGATTTTTAGACGCCAGATGAAAACTGATCAACCTGTGCTTCATAAGAGGACATGTGTTATGTTACAGTTTGGTTGCAAAGTTAAAAGTATATGTTAACATAAAGATACGTTTGTTTTTAGTATATTTTCTGGGGCATTTTTTGCCTTTATCTGATAGCATAGTTGAGAGAGAAAGGAAATGGGAAGGCAGAGAGTGGAGGAATGACATGCAGTAAAGGGACACCCGATACGGCATTCGAACCGGCCAACTATACTATGGCCTCTGCATGTGGGGCGCCTGTTCAACCCACTGCGTCACACGGCGCCCCACCATACATTATTTTTTTGATGATGGCATTGGATTTTGTTCTTGTTAGATATTAATGTTAAATTTGTTCAGTCATGAGTCATGATTTATGTCATTATAATCTTGGTATAAATGCTTAGTTAACAGAGAGTGATGTGGATTATATCAAATATTGTAAACTTTAATGTATTGTATTGTCATCTCACCAAACCCTAGGCTGAATATTTATGAACCTTGATTTTCCTGATGCGCCAAAGTCTAATTGAGTAAGAGCGGTTGGAAAGAGATGCAACATGCCCAAAATCACCCTGACACACTCCTCCAGCGTCGTCTTTGTTTATTTTAAATATTTCTCTGTCACATAAAACTTAGAAATCTGGCACACCCATTTGACCTACAGGTGGAAAATGTCAATCACCACTCCTGTGTGAATCTACTGAAAGAATTTGTTTTCAGCTGAACCACACCTTGCGACAAAATAGTGACTTTTTTGACAAACCTTAGTAACTTTCCATTAGAAGGAGTTGCCATTAATGCCCCATTAATGGTGTGCAAGTCGCTTAAGTGTTAAGGCTTGAGCCTTAATGGACTCCATTGTAGAGAGTAGAGTAGCAAACAGATAAAAGGCCAACACAGACCGAAGAGGATATGGTGCTAAAACACAAAGCGACTATCTGAAACATTGTGCCTACACACAATGAGAATAGACAGAGTCAAATGCAAGTGCATTTAATTTGTCACACTGAAATTGAAATCAAGACCTTGTGTACAAGTGGGACCTGAGTACAGGAATATAAATAAAAACAAAAGAACATTTAATAACAGAAACAGAGATTTTCAATTGTTTTAAATGTACATTCAGCCACTCATGATGTCATGTGAGTTCAGAGCAAAACCATTGGAGTTAAACCTGAACTTGGTGGTGATACAGCTGAGACATGTGGAAGAAGCCCTCTGCTTGTTGTCATTGTTGATTTTAAGTCAGTTAATAACTTTATTAAGGCTGATAATACTTTACATTTTATATCTATATTTCTGCAATGCGGCCTTATACCGGTACATAAGGTTTTGGAATTAAAGGTGGAAATCGTAGTACTATAGCCAAAACATCCAGACTTTCAGTCTTTACCAAAATCACTGGACTCCTGCTGATTTGTTTTAAGACATTGAAAGTAAAATCTCTGAATCACATGTTTCAGTTCCAGAACGAAGATTGTGGAACAACATGTCTCCAACACTCTTTAGATGGTACAAGTGGTGATTATGGCCTGCAGAATTAGCAGTACAAGTAATGATTACCCGTTTATTATTACTTGTCTGAGGTACATGTTAGTCTGGTATTTCTATGGTGACTTAAAAATAAATTGGACCATCTGCAGCAGCTTCTTTGCCACATGATTGTTTTACATGTCACACTGTGATGAAAGACAATCACTTTCACCTGTGGTTTAGTGAGTGAAAGCTGATGCTAAAGTGTTATGAATCTTTGCCTTGGCATGAAGTCAGAGATTCTGCTTCGACAGCATTTTTTACAGTTACACGCTTGTAACAACAGGCTTTAATGCGTTAATACTACTTAATACACAGTTAAGAGCACATTCCTTAAGCCTTACTCGTCGTAAATAAAAACAAAGATGAGTATAAAATATTTAAAATCAAGAAACAAATGTCTTCATGTGTGTCAAAGTGCTTTGTCTGTGAGCTCATTAACTGCTCAGACTCAGTTTAACAGACCACTTCCCCTCTGGACAAATACCTGAGAGGTGGAATCTAAGACGGATCCATGGCAACTCTCTTCAACTGAACACTGTCATTACTGTGACCTCGGACAGGATCAAGGACTCAGAGTGAACTGGGATCACATTCACGTGTGAGTGTTTGGGTGCCAGTGCCGGTGGGAGTGCCACAGCAGGGAATGGGTGTTGGCTTGACGTAGCTGGATGAAGACGGGTGCAGCTCATCAAACAAACCAGAAACTCGGCTCCTGTGGCTTTATTTTGTTTAAACAATATACAGTATTTATTAACATTTTCTTACATACACATACACTTGTATTTACATACATGTCGTTATATCAAATACAGTATGTAGACCTGTGCTCCATTAACGAAGGCACCTGTTACGGTACAAGTGTTGAAAACTACATACACATCACAAACATCCACTTCTATAAAACGTTTTATGCATAATTTAAGGGCTTACAGTAATACAATCACATTAATCCTGTTATAAGGTTTACATGACTACTTATTCCTCTTCATTATCATTTGCTAAATCGATACCATTAACAAACACATTAAACTGTTTCCATATCTCTTCGAATATGTCTTGCCTTCCTTTTCGTACTCTCTCCATAGGAAAGG
This sequence comes from Trachurus trachurus, assembly GCF_905171665.1. Taxonomy (NCBI): domain Eukaryota; kingdom Metazoa; phylum Chordata; class Actinopteri; order Carangiformes; family Carangidae; genus Trachurus; species Trachurus trachurus. The sequence continues at coordinate 35,376,251 of NC_139900.1, forward strand.
TTGTCAGCATCTGTTTCACCCAATAGGTTGATGACAAGTTTTCTAATTTAAAGCTCCATCTCATGGCTGGTGAACCAGCAGGGTGTTCAAGTCTACTTTCTCCTTAATTCCTGTGTAAACATAATTTTAGAGTCATTTGGGTAACAGTTAGCGGTAGCAGGAATTTTAAATGACTGGAGCCATTTGCAATAAATTGACATGTCAGGGTAATTATAGTTTATGTTGAAGGGAGTTTACTCACCTCTTACCTGCTTCAAAACTGCTGTTTGCTTATGTGTTTGCATTGAGAAGTGAAAGGACATGACATGCCATACCATGAGAACAGGAAACTACACTGAAGCAGTTCCTGATGGGCCTGAAGAAAACATCTAGTCTTATCACGTTTGTTGCATTGTCAGAGGTATATTTGTCACAGAATTTTTTGGAAGTACTTTTGGACCAAACTGTTTGTATGTTTGATGCAATGTGGTGTATTCTTACACATACTGTAAAGACTAAACAACTAAGATTATAGCACATGACAAGTCTAACATTTAAGATATACCTGTGAAAAATGGCTGTTTGCTCCTAACCCCAACCAAGCAAACATTATGAGGCACATAGCTTAATATAAAGGTTGGTCGACAACAACAAACTAAATCTGAGAGCGAAAGCAGAAACTTCACAAGTGTGCAGATTAGCAGCCTGAGTGAGAGGAAAAGGAAAAGAGACTTCTTAGTTCTGCCCTTTTATTGGATCAGTTTGAGGAAGTGACCGAGATGGGGACTGGGAGTTGAGACTTACTCCTGGGCTGGATAAAGATTGTTTTTCCAGTCCCAAGGAGTTGAGGAGTTTAATCTTTTGATGATGAGTATGTGTTATGTGTTCACCCATGTTTGTTGGTTTTGGGGCAGATCTGAATAATTCACAATTACTTTGAATTTAACATGTCTCTCTAGCAAACTTCATGCAGAAAACACGAGGCAGGCTGAGAGAGTTTTACATAGATGGGAATGTAGTTTATTTGGCAGGTTAATATTGTATAGCCTTGTTTTTTTTATGCTGTTTTATCAGAATTTTCTTCAATAGAACAAGATCCTATAAAGTTCAAACATTTTTGCAAGTCTTAAGTCCTATTTTTCCTATGGTTTGTGTAGTTTGATGCTGGCCTTAGTGGAGCTCCACGCTAGTTGTATCGTTAGTCCATTACATAAAGGTGTGATGAGCTGTATGTCAGTCCCACTGGTGGTATCATGTTGTGTAACTTTATAAACAAAGGAGTGTGGTAATGCGGTGCATTTTAATTCCTTAGATGGTTGCATAGTGTTCTAAGCAGCGAAGGACCGGCCCCTGAAAGACTTTAGACTTGATTTGGACTTCCAAAAAATGACTTGTGGTCACCTCTGGTGAGTGACAGTCATTGCGTACAATAAGTTCAACTTCAGAGTAAGTGATGAAAAGCAGGAAGGGTGAAGGCAATAAAATCCTTCATGGTGCAGAGAGAAAAACGTTTCTGACGCTGGTGTGATGTTTAAGCTTCGGCCAAGAGCCACAAAACTCAGGAAATGTAAAAAACCACACCAGAGTTGAACTGAAGCTCATCTCTGTGAGAGGTCAGCTGAGAGTTTCCAGCTATTGAAGCTACCGGCTTCACTACACTGTTCCTCAACAGCATTCAGTCAGAAACCATGTCCTGCTTAAATCCCGTGTTTGCAATTGGGTTATTAATCATAAGGTAACAAATGATCCACGTGTGCCCTCTTTCGTCTTTTTCGCTCCGCTAGATTTATGTGTGTTTTCACAGCTGGCTGTACTTTGGTTGTGTCACTCCACTGTCATCATTCACAGTAACAAGGGATGACAGGGAAAAGAACTAGAGGAAGGAAGAAGGAAAGATGTGGACAGAGAGAGAAGGGAAGATGAGGAGTGGAGCAAATTCAGGAAACAGAAGAAAAAAAGGGCTTCGTTTTCCTGGTTGCTGCATTCAATAGAAATGTGAGAGAGGGAAAGGGAGGGATGCAGGTTGTTTGAGATCTGACTGAGGGCCTTAAGTGCAACCACCTCATGAGTGAAGGGCACCTACAAATTATTATTTTTATTTGAACATTTTCACTGATATAATAAATGTAAGTCATTATAAACTAAGGGTGTGCATTCAACATGTTGCCCAGGTAACGCTACAGTGTTATCAACTAAATGTACCGAGTATCACAGGTAGACTTCGTTAAGCAGAGTAGGCCTTACACAATCATAATATTAAGTGCATTTTAGCACCAGTGGTGGACAGCTGGTCAGGAGCACTGGGACATCTCCCACTTCTCCCTTTAGCCCGATGATTCAACATGACAGCCTTAAAGGGATAGTTCAACATTCTGGCAAATTGGCACATTGCCATAATCCCTATAGTTTTAGGAGTAGGTTCGTTACCTTTAATTGTCGGTGCAAGCTATTTTTAGAACAGCGGAGCAGAGCCGTGAGCTGCTCAGAGCTACGCTACGGAGGCTCATGGGATGTCTTGGTTTCCCTCATCAAATACACAATCCAACAACTCCACAACGCTCTGGTGGACAAGTTGTGACCTGCACATTCACCACGCTATGAGATAATGATGGAATGTCACCAGACAGTTGTTTTAGAGGTAAATTCATGCAAAATCGCTGATGTGTGTTTCCGTCGGGGGCAGTTTTTCAGCCAGCAGTCTCTGCATTTGCCTCAAAAACAACTCCGTCCAAGAAACCAAGAAATCCCATTAGCCTCCGTAGTGTAACTGAGAAGCTCACGGCTCTGCTCCGCCGTTCTAAAATTAGCTTAAAGGTAAGGAACCTACTCCTATGAGACTATATGGATTATCCCTTTAATATCAGTTCACCAACCTCCGACATCACCTCACTCATGCATGTGACAGATGTGTGACTCACATTGTGTCATCACCTCCGCACCTTCACTACTGCAGGTCATGCGATCGTCTCCCTGCTCCCTTGCAACCGATGAAAGAAATGTTGTGATGATATTGTCAAATTGTGAAATTGCCTTGGTTGGAATAAAAAAATAAAAAGAAAGAAAGAAAGAAAGAAAGAAAGAAAGAAAGAAAGAAAGAAAGAAAGAAAGAAAGAGGAAGAGAAGACTGTTAGAATGTAAGTTTACAATAATGCTTTCTGTTGGTGATTTACTGGCTGATGATAATTTGCAACTAAAATACTCCCCTGGTCTCATATTGACATCTCCTTTTTCCTAATACTGTAACTAACTGGGCAAGAAATACTACAACACTTGACAAATCTCTTTTGGGTCTTTTCTCTTTCTTGTCTACAATGAGGTCGGAGGTCGGGGTCAGCTGCAGAGTAGCAGCCCTGCAGCTGTTGTTGAGCAGCTTAAAGACAGGTCAGCATGTCGGATGGCAGCAGTGATGAGAGCTTGAATCCAGGGCTGCGTCCCCCCCCCCCCCCCCCCCCCCTGTGCTCCTGACTCTACACAAACTGTATGTTCGTGACAACTGACACTATGAATTTCATCAGGCTGTTAGCATCGGCGGCGCTAGGGCAGTAGGAATGGGAAAGCTACGGGACAAAAAAAAAGAAAGAAAAAAAAAAGTCTTTACCTATAGGCAGATAGCTACTATATCATTTTGATTATGTTCATCAAACTGAGATGCAGCAGAATGATTCCTTTCATTCTCTACTTGTTTTATTATTTATTTTTTTTACTGTTGTAGTAGCCCATAATTTATTAATCACGGGGCGTTTGTGTCATATTTCTCAACTATTTCTTCAGGTTTAAATCCTCTTGGTTGTCGCTCTCGATGTACGGAACCAACAGAGTTGACAGTTCCCTATCTGCTGTGCCATAGTTGTCCCCATCCACAGGTGTCTGGAGTAGAGATGGGATTTATGGCTCTTTGAGGGGAGCCGGATCTTGGTGAGCCGTTCCTTTCAAAGAGCCGTTCAAAAAACTGGCTCATTTGACTGATTTTTTAAAATATTTATTAAGTTTTAAGAAGCCAGCCTGGTGGTAACTCATTTTATCTTGGAAATAATGGGGTGAGATTTGGAACAAAATAATACAAAATTAGATATCCCACTAATATCTGAGTTTGCACGCCACTTACGTAGCCAATGGAGCAGCTTCAATTGACTGTTATGAACACACAGAGATGTAGCCTAAAAAAATAAATTAAAAAAAGAACGGTTCCCAGCTGTGACTCGGTTCCCATCGTTCATGTTAACGAGCCGTTCAATAGAATCGGTTCGTTCGTGAACGTCACAGCACTAGTCTGGAGGCAGGCTGGTGACTGGAGGAGAGAGGCAGCAGGTGTTCGGGGGCCCGCGGCTGGAGGGAGGCAGCCGGTGTCATGATGGAGGCCAGTGGCAGGAGAGAAGCATCGTGGTCGGCTCTTGCATGGGACTCTTGGACTCTTTAATTTTGATAATCATAAAACTTCTAATGTCCATTTTACCGGGCTTTTTTATTTTAATTTCGCTGGACTGTCGGTGACCATAGCTAGCGAGGAAAAGGGGTAAGCTTCTACGCTGCGCGTTGTAGCCTATGTAATGACGCAACCAGTCAAATAGCCTACGAAATAAAAAATAAATAAACCATAGATAATACTTTTAAAAATGTGTGTTTTAATGTTTTTCCCTCCTCTTTCTAAAATACAATTTAAAAACAACAACGAAAAAAAACATTATTTTATTTTTTCATTTTATTTGTGATGATTTTATTTTATTTTCTGTGACAATAGGCTATTGCTATAGCGCCGCCTATGGCTGTTAGTGCTGATTCTACATGACCTGTTGGACACCTGAGCTGATCTTAGTTCTGTCACGCTGCAGCTTTGAAGAGGATTAACACCCATCCACACCTCACACACACTCACTCACATGCACACACACTCAGACATGTGTGAACTTACACACACATCTACTGTACATACACAAGTAGAACTCACAGAAATACAGACACAGCTGCCTACACACACACACACACTGGACATACATGCACATGCACATGCAATCTTTCACTTGCTAATGTCCCTGTATTGTAGGCCATGTACACACATCTAGATGGATAACACACACACACACACAAGCTAAAAAAATTCTGGTCAAATCCCTTGTATTAAAAAGTATATAAATAAAGACGCTTTAGTCAGTGCAAACAGAGAGGATCATGTCCTTTCATATTGACACAACGTATTGTATATTGTTTCCTTTTAAACTCTCTGTTACTTTAGCACTTCTTTACACACCTTGATCCCTGCATGAGAGATTACCGTCAGCACTCGCTGTTTATTTTGCTCTGTCTCTTTAGCTATTGACAAGTTGGCTGACGCATCCTGAGTTGTGGCTGCTTTGTTATTGCTGGGTGTGTAAATATGTCAGGCCCTCTTCAGCAAATGTGGAGGGACAAGTTTGGGCTTAAGTTATACTTTAGTGCCCCATTAGCGCGTGTGTGCATGTGTGGCTTTTATCTACCTTAGGTCAATTCACTCATTAAATAGCACACGCTCTTTAAATGTATTGATGGATAACGTGCCTGTTGTTTTTTGTTGCACAAAGATTAGAAGGCTGTCACTTTTCTATTTGTATGCTAAATATGAGGCTGTAGCCAGCTAAGTATAGCTGAACATAAAGACTATTGAGAAACAGCTAGCGAGACATGTAGCCTAAGTTTGTGAGCAGTATAGAGTTGTAGGTGGATTATATTTCTTATGGACACGGTCTGATTCCCCCTTTTTCTAAGCTAACATGTGCTGGCTTTATTTTGGAATGAGGGAAAATAAAAATATTTCTCTAAGTGTTATAAATGTTAAAATAAAAATGACCTCTCAAGTTGAAAGACGGGCCCTAAATGAAATTTCGATATACAACTAAACTATGGACCATCTTTAGAATAAGAAATGTAGCTCAAACAATATGAAAAGTAAATGGTAAAATAGAATGAATGTACTCAGAATTAAAAATACTGAGAGGGATGTACAAAGTATTCAATTTGTGCTTTGGGGTTTCTGGATGTAAATGTAAATTAGCACAGTTTGTATCTTAAAACATTGTATTTTGTCTTTATTGTGCCTTTTGTAAGTGCTGTGGCTCTTCTTCCCTCACAAAACCATAAATCAGCAGCATAAACAAACATTCACAAAAAAAAGAATTCTTTGGAGGGACCCTTTAATTTCCAAGTCCCCCCCATTTAGCACGCCGCTTTACTGAGCACAATGCTTTATTCACCGCAATAAACAAGTCCTGACAGACAGACTGGCTGTGTGAGTGTGCTCTGCCGGTGTGTGTGTTCTCTCTCCTGCAGTGTTATTTGCTGTTATGCCGAGACTCTGGGGGTGTTTGATATCATCCCCTGCGGTGCCCTCTTTAGACCCTCTTTAGCGCCTGGTGGGGCGGCCCAAAGGCTAGGGCAAGCCTGTGATTGTAGCCCCCTGCAGTGCTGGGAATGAGGGGCCTGCCTCCCTCCAATTACACCAAACCCAGCCCCATGAAACGCAGGGCTTTACGGCTCTTATCCAATACGAACCCCAGGCAATAGAGGGCAGGGAGAATAGGGCAGCAGCAGGTAGTAATGGAGCTTAAATGGCAACAGGCATTCCACAGTGTGAGGCCTCTCCCACTGCAGAGGCAGTTAGGACGACAGGTGAGGGATGGACGGCACAGCCACAGAGAGGGTTCACGCACAGGCACACGTGAACAGTCACACCAAAGCATGACCACGCAAGTGCTGGCACGCACACACAAACAGCCAATAATAGCCAAATCCCGGAGAATTTCAAATACATTCATGTTTATAGAAATTTCTCGTTATATTACATCACATAATAATGTCTGTAGAGATTAGCTACATAAAGAAGATGAATCCAGTAAATTCAGTAAAGGAGCATTATTATTTTAGTTTGCACTATCCAAAATTGCCTATCACTCAGATTTTTACTTATTTAATCTCCTTTCAGGCTTGTTACCTATGAGATCTGGCACCTATAAGGCCCAGGGGAAAGGTTTGGCCACATACCATAATATCTGGTGGGAAACACATTTGGCAGTGTGTGTGAAATGGTGCCATCACCACATTGTTAGAGGATTATTTTACAGTATATTTAAGCCAAACATCAGATAGTAAATTGAGCTGTAGGCCATCCATAAATAATCATTGTGATTTTATGGTAGGAGAGTTCTCAGGAAAGGGGCTGGACAGGTATTGTAGCCCCTGCTGTGAGGCCCACTGGGCATCCCCATGAAGCACAGCAGTGGCAGCACATCACAGTGAAAATCAAAAGATTTTTAAAGAGATTTTTTTGGTAAACTTCTTTTTATTTATTTATTTATTTTCTCTACCTAATCTGTTTTAAGAGCAGATCAGGGAAATTGTTGCTAATGATAATGTTGGCAACATTTCATTCTGATACCAGCAATAATATTATCTATTTTAAATCTGCACAACTTTATAACAAAAAGAAAAAAAAATCCTGTATTATAACAAATTACAGATATGACTAATGTTGTCTACCTGTGTTTATTGTATAACAATCTTGCATAATGTAGCTTTAAGAAAACCAGTCTCCTCAGAAAAAATAAATAGAATATTTCATTGTTTAAACATCCAAGTATCGATCCTCATGCCTGTGAGGGAAACGGTAGAGAAGGTAGGGGGAACAGATTGACAGGAAAGGTGTTGTCCAGGTATAATTGCCCCTGCTGCTAGCCCACTGTGTAACCCCATGGGGTAACCTAATGGCACCCCAGCCCAGCCACCTAGTGCAACTTGCATTGTTCACATTTTACTAGATACATTTACTGAGCATTCCTGTACTAAACAACAAACTGTAACCTGAGCTGCAGGAATTCCCCGAATAACAAATGTGATTTTATTGTTGGAGGATTCCCAGACAAGGGCCTGAGACACAACAATGACAGCTCAGTGGATGTATGGTGTTAAAGTCACATCATACCTTTTTTCATATTGATGTTTGGGATTCATATCAGAAATAATCTCTATCAAAACAAACACACCTGAAAATGCATCATGTGAGCCATTCACCTTCATTGGGCATATCCATACTGGTTGTGCAGCCTGAGCAAATTGAAATGTGTTGTCCATGTTCACCACTGGTAGTTGAGGCTAATGCTGTCTCTGCTGTTTCAAAAGTTCCCTTTTTGTCCCCAAGGGATTTTAAATGCCTGGAAACTCTGCAGTGGGTGAACTCGATAACCATAGCAAAGATCTCAGCACTAAAACACACATGGATGCAACCCTGACTGTTCTGAATGATGTTAAAAATAAATAAAGTATAGAAAACTGACAATCTGACTCATGGACAGTGTTCACACCCAGGGAGGGAGAGCGCTTGTCCTAGTTTCAACCACTTCAGACTCATCAGTTCATTTAAAGATTGAAAAGATAATTGAACAGTGAGGAACACAGTGTCTTTCCCAGAGCTGTGGCCTCCATCACACCCATCCCTGGATACACGCACATACACACGCAGCAAGCATTGTGACTCACAATACGCATACATACACATACACATACACATACACAGCAAAGACTGTGACGCACACGTACTTCCACACCCATCTTCACTCTCATGCCCCTTTTCCATTGGTAAAAACCCTGCTAAAACCAACGAACATCAATCCACAATCTTTGTCGTCAATGTACAAGAGTTCAGTTTGGATTCACACCTGGTCAAAAGACTCTGCAGTTAGACAGCCCCATCTCTGATCTCTGATCAGCTCTGATCAATTAAAGCCCATTCTATTCTATTCTATTCTATTCTGTTCTGTTCTGTGCTGCAGTATAATGAAACATTTGTATTGTAAATTAATAAAAGTAATTTTACAATCCTAATAAATTAAATACTATTTATTTAACCAGTTAATAAATAGATGATTAAATATGGTTAAAAACAAATGTAACCAGTTCATTAACTAAATTTATAGATATTTATATGTTGGCATGAACATCTGCAAATAGGCTACTTCAAGCTGCAGTCTCTGCCATGTAGCAAAAGCAGCTCATCACAGTCATTTAACCCGATAAGTTTTAATTGTTGTTTTTTTCTTTTCTTTTTTTTGTTTCTCTTCCAGGTCAAGTGTTTTATGAGTATTATGGAAAAAGCATTTTACTTTTATGTCATTCAGTCAACAAAGCGAGTCAAACGCTGTGCATGTCAGGTCTCCAAGAGAAGGGGAAAGTTTATAATATATTTATAATTTAGTGTTTTTGGCATATCCCTCTGCATGACAGAAACTTCAAACTAGGTTTCAATTTATTCTGCGTAGTAAGCACATCACAAGCCGGTCCATTGTGCATGTTGCAGCTACAACACTGACTCATGTAATGGAACTCCCACAGTGTCAAGCGCACTGAGAAACTGTGCTTATTGTTTTTCTTTCACTGCAGAGCCACTGTTGGTTTTGGCCACGGATCATCTGCCTGTGATCCTTCTTTATGCCAACTGACCTCCAGCATCTGAGCTGCAGTTATAGAAGCACTTCCTCTCTGCCAGGAATTTGGCGGAGCAATTTACAAAAACTCTCTGATGTCTTATCACAGTGGCAAACGGTACTGTGTGTGTGTGTGTGTGTGTGTGTGTGTGTGTGTGTGTGTGTGTGTGTGTGTGTGTGTGTGTGTGTGTGTGTGTGTGTGTGTGTGTGTGTGTGTGTGTGTGTGTGTGTGTGTGTGTGTGCAGAGGTATTATTATACAGGTTATGGTGTGGCAGAAACACCAACAGTTACTTTGCCAGTCAAGGGAAACTCAGATCTGTGTTTATGAAGCTATGGACTAATTGTGTTAATAAACTAAAATGTGGTAAGACAACATCAGTTTGTTTTTGTAAGAGATATTATTCTGGGATATGTAAACTAAACCTTATCTCAGAATATGTTAGGGTACATGGAAACAGTCATTACAAGTATTTCAAAACATATTTTCACATCACAGCCAACATGCTGTCCTTCATCCTGTGAGCTGACCACATCTAAACATGGAGCAACACTGTTATCAAGGTGTATGAACATCGTAGAATAACCACGGTAAACTAAGCGTTTGCATGTATTGATGTTACAATCACAATTAGATTTGATTCTCCTGTTAGTTGAAGGGATACACCAGTGGATTTGGACTGTAATCTGACCTGTTTCAGGATGCCTGAGAAAAGTTTCTCCTCCTATCCAACCCTGATGCTCTAAGATTCAAGTCAAGTCGAGCCTTGACGCACCAATGTAAAAGTATGTAATTTTCATAATCAGGTGAAGCAACGGTTTTAATATGCTGACTCTTCCCTTCATATATATATTGTTATTTATCCAAATGTATAGTATGAAAAAGACGCGCCCATACGTCTGGCACTATTTCTCAGTTTGCGAGTGCAGCAATGGTTACGGTCTTGGAGTGCAGGAAGTGTGCAGCCCCATTTGTCCTGTTGCAACACAAATACAAAGGGAGGGGGCACACAATATAGATCAGTTAGTCATGCATTACTCTGAGGAATATGTTCGCTATGCTTCAGTGAGCACTGCACTGGCACTGCAATGTGCTCAAGATGCAACGTAACTACGGTGAAAGTTAAATCATGTCCCCACCCAAGTATTCTGTGCTCAATACTTTGGAGCAGATGGTACCAGATTGAAATGCTGAGGAATTACAGACATTATTGGAGTTCTGACTGATTAACCAGTGACATTGTCATCCAAAAAAAAAGTCTGTAGGCCGTAATTTAACTTCCAACCTTATTTCACTGAAATATATTGCAACAAAGAAAGACAAACAAAACGGGACCAAACTCAAAACCTCACCTAACTGAGGTCGGGAAAAGGTTTTGTGTTTATGTTATGGCAAAGATAAGCATTTGAGGGATCAGTATGTACTCTGTGTGAGCGTGCACAATCAATTGATGGGACAGGTAGTAATAAGCATGGAGCTGTACCTCTAGGCAAAGAAAGAGCAGAGCTGTAAATTAGCATCACACTGTTTTTGGTGGAGTCGACCCTCTACTTAACACATGAGATGAGGTGGGGTCCTGGCTCCCTTGCTGAGCTCAGGCGTGTCCAGGATGGGTGGATGGCATGGCCAATGAAAACCAACAAGTGGATGAAGTAGAGCTGTTTTTCTGAGGTCCGCTATCGGTGCATATTCTGAATGCCAAGACCTCAGCCCTGCAGGAATATACCACATACTGTACTAGTGTCAACAAAAAGGATTATCTATTGTCACCAAGCACCTTTTAAACTCAGCACAAATCAAAGCGGATAATATTATGGCAACCAGTTCACAAAATTTGAGAAATTATGTTTGTTGGCTGTTTAGTTGCGCAGAAATGTTCCATTTAATGGCTGACTCATCCTCCAATATATATTACGTTAAGAAAAACCAAGCCCAGTTCGTGAGCGTGAAGAATTTGACGTGACGCGAGTCACCACTGATGCCCTGGAGGGTGAAACCTCAAGATTTAGAGTCTGCAGCAGCTCTGTGAGGTTCTACTTTGCTGCTCTGTGCTGAATGCCGATGTTCGAAATGACTGATAACATGCTGGTGTTAGTTGATATCATGTTACCATGTTCATCATCTTAGTCTTTTAGCTTCTGTGCATTTAAAGGTACGATATGTAAGAATGTGGCCAAAATTGTTGCTGCAGTCAAATTCAAAACACAGCAGTGCGTTGTCCCCCCTCCCCTCCCCACCAGACTCCAGGTTGCCAGACAGCGACGCGCTAACCTCCGCTCTGCTCACTCAGTCAGTCTCAAAGTCTCAAAGCAGAGTAAAAAGCTAAATATTCATCAACAACCTCACTGTTTTATTGCTCTGACTCACAGTAACTACGAGCGGAGTTCACGTCACTCAGGTGATCTGCAAGTTATTGTTACATCACCGCTCCGACGCTGTGTCTGTGTGTGCAGCGCTGACACACACACACACACACACACACACAGACACACACAGACACGCACACACAGACACACACACACACACTGTAACCCCGCATCTACTGGAGCCTGTGCGTGTTAATCACACCGTAGATGAGCCAACATATGAGACGTCTTACCACAGAATAAACGACGCGAGCCGCTCCGGTTCTCCTCCACTTTCTGACGTCGGATCATAAAACATGAGGACCGGAGACAGGCGACCTGACCGGGACAGACTCCTCTCATGAACCGCTCCACACGTTCACAATCACTTCATTTACCATCGGCTCCATTTCGCCACATTTCCTCCCTCTTTTCTAACTTTCACTTCCCTTTAGCTTTAGCGTTAGCAGCAGCTAAAACTAACTAGGCTACATGCTCACAACAGCAAGCTGTGTATCAAACGGCAGAGCAACAAGCCGCTTATTTCTACCGTGTGACATCATGGAAATATGACCAATAACCGATAATAGAACACAATCTTTTTTTTTCATGATCTGGTTTTATCTCCCAGCCGTAGTTGCAGCTCAGTGGAAGCTAACTGGCAACCCGGAGGCTGAAATGCCACAGACGCTGTGACAGGGAGAGAGCGCTGGGTGGCGACACCATTGCCAACCATAGAAATTCAAAACATAAACATGATTTGTGGTCTGCAAAAAAAATGTTTTAATGCGAATATTTTGGCTGTAGGATTGTTGTTGGTGAGTTCAGTATGTTATATGAACATTATTCCTGAGTCTCTAGGACATATTAGGATGATTTTACAGTCAGTTGCTTTAGATTTCTTACATATTGTACCTTTAATATTTGTCATATAAGTTATGTGGGTATGTCATCAGATTTGCAGGTATGTGGTCATTAATCAAAGTACAGTATTTTTTCAAATTAAATTATGTCACTGACATTCAGGGAATCTTCAAACTCAATAAGATATATCATCTGGGGACCATGAATGACTGTGCAAAGATCTCTGCTGATTCATCAGGTGGACATTGAGATATTCACTAAATAAGTGAACATATTCACTCCTACCTCCTCCTCTTCAGAGGCTCAGAGTTACTGTGACATTCACTGTCTGGGCATGATGGATATGCGTATCTGCCATGTTTCAAGGCAAGCCATGTGATACATGTTTATTTGCAAAAAAAAAAAGTTCTGACTACTGTACAGTGGTTTGGCCATTGACAATGAAATCCATAAAAAGTTATTTGGCCTATATATCTTAACCTGCTTTCACTGAAATATATTGCAACAAAGAAAGACAAACAAAACGGGACCAAACTCAAAACCTCACCTAACTGAGGTCGGGAAAAACAGTTTTGTGTTTATGTTATGGCAAAGATAAGCATTTGAGGGATCAGTATGTACTCTGTGTGAGCGTGCACAATCAATTGATGGGACAGGTAGTAATAAGCATGGAGCTGTACCTCTAGGCAAAGAAAGAACAGAGCTGTAAATTAGCATCCCACTGTTTCTGGTGGAGTCGACCCTCTACTTAACACATGAGATGAGGTGGGGTCCTGGCTCCCTTGCTGAGCTCAGGCGTGTCCAGGATGGGTGGATGGCATGGCCAATGAAAACCAACAAGTGGATGAAGTAGAGCTGTTTTTCTGAGGTCCGCTATCGGTGCATATTCTGAATGCCAAGACCTCAGCCCTGCAGGAATATACCACATACTGTACTAGTGTCAACAAAAAGGATTATCTATTGTCACCAAGCACCTTTTAAACTCAGCACAAATCAAAGCGGATAATATTATGGCAACCAGTTCACAAAACAAGATTAAAGACAAGATTTGCGAAATATTTTTGATTGACAGTTATGCAGAGTTACACAGAAATGCTATAACAGTTGACTCATCCTCCCACAATTTATCTATTACAGTAATACAAACCAAGCCCATACACTGGAACAGTTTGTGAGTGTAAGTGTGGTTTCCAGTATAAAGGGTTAGGGTGTACTGATGCATGATCAGGACATCAGGTGTGCTACAGATCAAACTGCAGGGTAGCTGCAACTCATTCTGTAGGTGGTGGCAAGGTGCTGCAGCCATTGAGTTTTTAATAGAACAAGTATTCTATTGATTATTTCATAGATTTTCTGGTAATTGAATAAGGTATTTTGCCTTATAAAAACTGAAAAAAGGCATGTGTCTAAAAATGAAAAATTAATTATTGTGATATGCCTATGAATATATCTGTAATATTTGTGCACTTGAGACTCCAGTCTCTACCAGCTGAGTGTGTATGTGTGTCTGAGTGAGTGAAGGGAAGTGCCTGTATGAAAAGAGGAGTGTATGTTCTTGTGTGTGTTAGGCTGACAATGTGGCCAATTTCAAGAAAACACAAAAACACAAATTAAGTTTAGGCTACGCAGCTGCATTTGATGTTGTATCCTTGAGCTGAAGTTAGGGACATAAAGAGCCATCAGTATCGACTCTTTTTCTTAAAGCAGAAGTAAGCGATCCGGTCGTTTTGGCTAATGCTGCGTTCCAGGCAGGCTTTTGAAACCGTAAATTACAGCTTCAAGTCACAACTTACGACTTTGTAGCGTTCCAGGCAACCCACTCGTGTTTTTCCGACCTGTTTTACCGGTGAAAGTCACTATAACGGCCACTCGTAACTTCTGACCTGTGAACTCGTACCAGATCGAACTGGTACCACTTCACAGGTCGGAAAAACACGAGTTACGAGTTGCCTTGAACGCACCATAACAGTCCTCGTCCCTACGTCACCACATTCACGGCGTCCCTTGGCTGCACACACAGCCCTGCATGCCGTTCTCTCTCCTCATTGGATAAAAACTGTAGGATACAAGGAAAGTTTTCTCCTGGGCTCAGAGCAGAGCAGAGTGACTGACAGACCCGTGTTTCAGTCCAAACACTCTATAGAAGTGATTGCTGTCGGAAGATACAACTATTTAAGACTTATATTAACACAAATATTCCGCTTACTTCTGCTTTAACTAGCCAATAACAACAATTACTGTGTGTCCTTATTAGCGGTGATCTTAAGTCACAAAATGAACAGGTTTACGTTACGTTGTCTTGTATTGTGTCAGCTCTGATTAGTGGATTTGAGTCGGGTGCTTTCAGTGTAAGGAGCTGTTATGGGGTTGAGAGTTCCATTTCACAGTAGATGCAACTTTCCTGCCTCATGTTTAAATAATCTGTGTTCTCACTCCGTGAAAATCTACCTGAAGAGGGTCCGTGACCGAAACGTTGTAATCTGATTAATTGACTTTTATTGCAAGTGCAGACAGTGTGCGGGTATTCTCCTTTTTTGACTTTACAGTAGAAGCAGCTTGAAATGGTCCCACAGCTTTGACATTGTCCTTCTCTTCTAAACGCCGTGCATCAGTAATAAAGATCCATGTGAAACAAACAAAGCTTTGATTCAGTTTGTGCACATGCATTCATCAGTTTGCTGTGGAGAAACTGTTCACACACAGAGCAGGGTTTTTTTTAACCCCACCACCACCACCACCCCTAGTGGGGACCCTTTTTTTTCTCTTTTCATTATTTTTTTTTTTTCATTTTAAGAAAAAATTACACAAATAATCAGGTGGCAGTAATATACAACCCATCAACATCACAAACATAAGGGAGGACAGAAAAATAGAAGCAAACACAAAACAAACCAAAAGGACAAAAAAAGCACAACAAGTTGTAACAGGACAATATAAAGCAACAGAAAAAAACAAAGACTAAAAAGTACATGTGCAGACAATTGTCCTCTCCACCCCTCAGCTTCAATAAACTTTTACTGCTCGTCGGTAATGAAACCCTCCAAGATAAAATGATGTTTAACAAAACGTTTAAATGCAGAGTAGTGTTTGTTCCACCCAGACTTTCAGGTGAATCATAGTCCTATGATATTGATATCCTGTCAGTCAGTAAAACCTTTGTGCAGACAAAAGCATCTAGCCGTTGCTTCTGAGTTTATTTTCAACAAAACAAATAAGAGGCACATGTTGCTGCATCTACAGAGGCAATTTGGTTAAACTTATTAACATGGACTGTTGGTGCTAATGTAAAATTATGGAACAATCAGTAGTGATTCAGCAAGAGGTCTAGCTCTGTGTGTGTATGTGTTCATTTCACTTCCATTCATGTACTGATGCAGCCGCAGCCGTGCAACCTTCTAAACACACAATAACACTAACAGCGACTCACATTTGCCCTTTCAATCAATGAGATTTAATGACTGTATTATTCTCTCCTTCTCATGGCACTATTCATACGTATCACCGTGTGTTTTGTCAGCATGCAGTGTCCCCATGAAGTGTTTCCATCCATGATTTCATTTGCAGGAGAGTGAAGCACTTGTAGCAAAATGTACCTGGGCACAAAACTCTCAGGAAAATTACAGCCTGAAATCTGAAAGGATTTTTTTTTCTGGCTTGTTTTCATCCCGACTGCAGCTGGACAGCAGAATGTAAAGCATATGTTTTGTTTAGAAAATTGTCCTGTGAAGGACAAGAGGTCCAATTACAGAGACGACAGTTGTCTGGCTGTCTCATTGCAACAAAAGACTGTATGTGAGAATCTTTGTAATTATTCTCACAGACTGTTACAGATACAAATTCATGATGCTTTTTAAAAAACATAGATTGGCTACGAAACCTTTAAACCTCCAAAACCGATTTTGCAGTTTTTTCAGTGGAAGGACAGACATAGGTGTTATAGTGACTCAGATGTTGATGGGTTTTTCTTCCCGGCTTGCCCCATGAGGGGTTAATCACAATGCAGGTTGCACATGCAGGTTCCTGACACACCCCAGGTCCAGGAGAAGCACAGATCAGATCAAAGGTATCAGTGATGAAACTGCTCCACCACTTGAGCCCTGCCACGCTCCATCTGTGCCGATTTCTTAAGAGAAGCCAAATTAAACAATCAACCCATTTTCTGTCATCAGGGGATTACAGAAACCTGTTTGTCCCACGCGTTTTTCCCAAGGAGCACGTCTTGACACTGTGTTACAGTTTGTAATCAGCCTTTTTACATGTGCATGATATTTCATTTCATTTCATTTTATTTTGATTTATTTCATTCATGGTTTACATTCTCACATGGTTGCACATATTTACATAATGTACACATTCTCTTTCACGATGAATGAAAAGCAGCAGGATGAAGAAAACTTCTAGTTCCTGCCCCTCTCTGTTGTTATAGTTACATTGGCTTACTTCAACACCAATATTATTCTCTGTTTCAAAATATGATGAAACATAGTAATGACAAGAAAACAAACAAAATAAGTTATTTTAACGGTAGACACCACTCGTCTATCTATCTTTTCTTTTTTCCCTTCTTTTTCTCTTTCTCCGTCTTTTTTGTAAATGCTTATCTTTTCTTTTTTAAACATTTTCTTAAACTGAGACATACTTGTACAACTGACTTCAGCAAAGCATGTGAACCAGCAGGAAAGCAGAATGAGGAAAAAGAACTAAAGTATAGTAAAGTATTTCCTATGGCAATGCACCTTGTATTTGACACTCCATCAAAAAGATCACTTAGCAGTGTATAAAAAGCTAAATACTGACTGTTTCACATTTGCTCACTCTACTGTGTTATAGCCTGGTTTGAATTTGAATTGCAAAACACCCTGATTGGCCGTGCTAGCCTGGTAAAGTTATGCAAGCAAGAATGCTTATTCGTTCAATTTTTATGACCAATAACCAATCCCCAATTTTAAAATCTTTTATGATTTTCTTTTTAGTTAAGGAGTCGTTTGTGTAAACAATAAATAAATGGAGCTCTCCAATGCAAGAAAGAAGTGCGTGTGTGAGAGAGTGCACATGCTCCATATGACTTTATGACCAACAGACTACTTAAGAGCTTTAGGATTCCTCTACTTCCGATTGGCCTGACATGTGAAGGCATTCTCTTTGATCCAGGGGCTCACCCCCGAGAATACAGCAGAGCAGGCGATGACACTGACGGACAGAGCAGCCCACTGGAGAATGAGAGGGAGAAACAAAGGGAAGTAGAGGGAGAGAGAGAGGTTTGGATAGATCATAGTGGTGAAAGAGAAAAATGGAAGAAGAGGGAGGGGGAGAGATGAAGGAAGTGGGAGGTTACTCTGGAGGGCTTTGGTTACGTAGGTAGAGAATACAAAGTGTCAAGAAAAAAAGGATGGAGAGGTAGGTCCATCTAAAACGCTGCATTTTACTGTCACAGGGTGACAGGTGAGAGGGCCCAGGAGTTATAAAGGGGTGTAGCAGAGGATAACATGTCACTGAGGGGTTGTACTCCAAGAAAAACAATGAAAGGTCAGTACCTTTGCTCAAAGGAACACTTCCTCAATGACAAGATGGAAAATGATCTTCCATTTTAGGATAAAATATTTGGTAACACTTTATTTGACGCCTATCTCTATACAGTTATAGCACTGTATACCTATAGTTACAAACACTCAAATGATCATAATGCTTTATAACAATAATCATAACACACTATAAAGCATTTTATCATGACTTTTATAATATGTTATAATTGTTAGTAACTCGCTGACAATGCCCACATCGATAATGCATCATAAATGTGTTATAATGTGTTATAATTGGCTTATAAACGTGCATAACTATCATTATAAACACTCAGAAATTATCATAAGGCTTTATAACAATAAGCATAACACATCATAGAGAATTTTATGTTATTAATCTTACTTGCATACAGCCAACAAACCCCAACACATTTAAACATAATATTTTTAATAAAAATGCCAAGTTAAATTATTTAAGTGTTATTATAATTATAGCTGAGATATCACAAAAGATGCACATAAACATAAGTGTAGCCTATATGAAATATTAAGTTTTGTAATTTCAGCATATCATAAACTGTTTTAGACAATAGAAGATCAAAGGCACATCCTACAGGTATAGAGGAGTTTAAAGGGCACGTTGCTGGACTATGTGAGGTGTCCTCTGACTAACTACTCGCACCGCCTCAGGGCAAGCTAGGTGTCGAGAGGGCAAAAGTCAAGGCTATCAGTCAGGCTCGGGTGAAACTCATTCACCTGTCTCAGTGAGCCTCAGTCACTCTCATAGCCACATGGATGCCCTGGTTGGCATTCACCACCTCTTAACGCTGTCTGGGAACGACTACCTCTTAGCTTAGAAGCTTTGAGGTTACATTTCTGCATTTACCACACAAACAAAGGATCATTAACTGATCTGGTTGAATGTGTGTGAGTGTGATGAATATGTTGAAGTATAAGACAACAAAGTTCTGTCTCTCACAGTCCTGAAAACCAGCTTCACCTGGATATCCAGTCCTGACTGCAGTTACTGTATCTCCATCCCACCTACCCCCCCCCCCCCCCCTCACACACACACACACACACACACACACACACACACACACACACACACACACACACACACACACACACACACTCACTTTCCTTTGGAAATAATCCAAAATTAGCTCATCTTACAAACAGCAGTGAAAGGTAACAGGCTTCTGTTACAGCTAGTGTGTTCGCTTGTGCTTGCACCCGCACACACACACACACACACTACCGCACAGTTCCCTGTTTGTGCTAACCTGTGTGTTGGGGGGTGTATGGTTTCCAGAGTGGATGAGCTCCCGTAGGAAACCAGTGAACCATCTGTCTAGGGAGGGCCTGAGGTGTTACACCAGAGAAAGGCTCCAGCCACAACAGTTAGCTGCTCTGCCTCTGGGGGATGAATGAGGCTGCAGCAGCCTAGGGTTAGGGTTAGGGTTAGGCTCATATCACATCTGTGGTATCTTGGTCATCACTTACCTGTCTTTCTGTCTCTGCCCTGACTGGATAACTTTCTATTTGGGATATTTCCTTGTGATACAACTGGAAACTCCACATGTCCTAAGTTATAATTATATATTATGGTATAATTCATGTGGTTTTAATTCATAGCTTGAAGCACATATTTTCACTCCATAGCAGTATCACTACATTCATGTTAACTTGTAGACACAACAGTCACACCTTAAGTCACACGTGCAGACGGCCGTCGCTAACAAACCAGAAGTCATTTTAGTCACAGAAGTCAAGAGAAAGCCGGTAAAACGTGGGTCAGGTAAACAATACGACATCACCATGACAACATATTGTCACGTGCTGACGGACCGCTTGTTTACATAGAGGCTTGTTTATGCCGTTACGTGCATACGATACGATTGAGTTGCTTGCGATATACAACCGCAACCGTCAAAACATGACATGACCTTCCCTCTGTGAGACAACACTTGTGTAATGGACATCATATCTTCAACAATCAGCTGTTTCGACTGTTCTCATGACTCGGATTATCTACTTTCAATATCAGCTACTTATCTTGATTTTTGTAAAACAAAAACAAATCCCTTTAGGGTCTTTTTTCCTGTAATTACCAAGAACCGAAGTTTACCAGGAATGGGAAGCATAATAAAACCAAAAGTGAAGCCAAAGCCTTAAACCATTTAGTGATATCCATCATTTATAGCGTGATCTGACACGAACATCTTTGTTTTTTTGATCAGCTTCTCTTTACATATGTTGCTACAGGCTGTGGTTCCCATTGGTACAACTATGACAAGACTAACTTGAAATTATACAGTTACCCACTTTTCCCATGGAAGTTCCAATTTATAAAAATGTGACCACTGGCTAGTAGTAAGACAACGATGATGTTTGAGGAGATGGACAACTGAAGTGGATGTAGTTATTGTACTTTATTAGCTGCTGTTTACTTAATTCAATGATTAAGTTAGCAGTGTTTTCCAGACAAGACAAGAGATTGATGAAGACAAGACAAGAAGACAAGAATTGATGAATAAGTTCAAATCTAGGAACCTTTGTTTCTCTCTTCATATACATTTTTGAGCAAAAATCCCTCTGTCCCCCCCTCTTTAACAATGTTGTACTGTGGTTATTCTAACATTTTCATTCTCTGTCTCAAGCAACAGAGAGAAACCAGACTCCACCAGTTTCAATGTCTATGAACCTACAGGGGCTGCAATGAGCTGTTGTAGCTTTTATCTGATCCCAGATCAGCTGGGCCACTGAAGTATCAGAGACTTTTCTCTTGCTTTTAGTGTTTAAATGCAGTTATTCTCTGTTAATTTGTTAATAGATTTTAGTGAATAGCTTTTATCGTTGCTTATCTGGCTACTGGAGATACACACAGTGCGTTGTTTGTAATAAAAATGAATCCATCACACAGGCCACACATAAAAGTCAAATGATTGTAAATGTTGGTTATCCCGACAAGTCCGAGATTTTGATCAAAAATCCCTGTTTTCTGGTAACTCTTGTTAGTCATGCATTTTCATAGATGGTAGATGCATTCAGACAGGAAAGCAGATAATATATCCCCAACTTACATTTTCTTCCTTTGAAATATTCACCTCCACTGATTTTCAACATCTGCGGTGACTCATCATTTTCAGATGTGAGATAAGAGAGATGATATCCTGGAAGATGACTGTTCATACAGAGTATTTGTTTTCAGTTTCCCCTCGGTTTTTTCTGAAAGAGATGTGCGGTATGTTTCAGCAGTGAATATGACAGAGGGATGGAGGAATGGAGCTACTGGTCTTTGAACACAGCAATGCTCAGCCCAAGAGGCCATAGAAACTAGCATCTAGTGACTGTTGTGTTATTCCTACGCATTTTGCACTTGGCTGCTATGATGTAATGCCTGAGTTTTGGTGTTGAATGAATGATATTATGGATTTTACTGGTTGGCTTATCCATGCGGACACAAACAAATCATTTAAAACTCTCAATTTGGTAACACTTTATAATAAGTACACACTATTAAGCTTTAGTCAAGCATTAAATACTGAATTCATCATTTATAACACATGAATACTCATTAATATGTAGTTTATAAACAAAGTTAAAAATGTTTTACTCATCATTGATAAGCACTAACTGTATTTATAAACTATAGATTAATGAGTATTAGTAGTATAAATGAAGAATTCAGTATATATTAATGCTTAACTAATGCTTAAGACTTTTACTCAAGTGATTTTCTTATGGGTGACTTTAACTTTTACAGAAGTTTTCAAGTAGGCCTACTTTATACACCTTTGCATATAAGCATCTACACTTAATAGTTAAGTGGTGTAGTCAGGTGTTGTGGACAAGTTCAGGCATGACCCCAAACGCATCCTCAGGAAGACTTTATACAAAAGTTTGGCATTGATTGATGCGTCAGATGGCATGGCCAAATTTTGTCAAATTTTGGCCCCATTTTAGTTTGAAAACTCTAGGTTGTGTAAGCCCCAGTAGCTGTATGGGTGTCACCATAGATATACATTCATTCAATTTAATTATTTTTGCCTATGTAGACCTATTACCACTGTAATTCTTGAATATTGATGGAAAATAATCAAAGTTAATCAAAGTTATTGTTTAGTTTGATGATGCTTTTGGATTTGGCAACATCAGCTTGAGTTGCCAAATCCATTGGGGCAAACCTGCTGATGGTGAAATGTCATGACAGAAATCTAATTAAAACTTGGCCATACAAGCTGAACGGATTTCTGTCATACTTAGTAATCAGTCACAGTGTCAGATGATTGGCAGCCGCAATTAGAACCTTCTTTGGATATTGATTTATGTCATTAGTTGCATGTCAATAATCTTCATGTCTTTTGTGTCCTCAAGACAGGAAGAGGTAAAACACTTAACTGTTTTTCTTGGTAAATATATAGAACATGTAGTGTATGGAGTGTGTATGCAGGTGTATGGTGTCTTACGACCTCTGCGCAGGGGGATTTACAGTATACTGACCTAAAAATAGTCAGAGTCATGAATGACTTTTGTCTTGCAGAGCGAGGCTGAAGCCCACCACGTTCCCTGACTGCGGCCTTTCAGGCATTACCTCCTCCCACCACACAGGGGGCAGTCATTGTCTTCAGCGTAATATTATACAAACTATAACACTGTAAGAGTCATGTTGAACAATTAAAAAACTATCATTAATCAATACCAATGCAGCAGAGTCAGATATATCTTCTTTTTTGTATCCCACGTACATGTTTTGGTATTTGGTACATGTTTTGGTATTTGGTACATGTTTTGGTATTTGGTACATGTTTTGGTATTTGGTACATGTTTTTCCTTGTGAAATCCTGGTGTCCACATTTCCCACAATTCAACTCACAGCTGACAGTTCGATTAAAGATTCTGGTGTGTTGTGCCAGCAACATCTAATTTAGCCTTGGGCCTCCAGGCTCAAACAGAGATGAATGATAGATAAATGGTAACTATACGCTTTTATGTCACACACACACACACACACACACCGAGATACACTGGGGTCAACTCTAGGTTCAGTTTTAAACAACACTTTGTCCTGCAGACCGGAGGAGCTAATTACTATACATTCAATTTATATCGGAAGTCTGTATGTGTCAGAAGCCCTGTGATAGGCTGGTGACCTGTCCAGGTTGTACCCCACCCTCGCCCTACGTCTACTGGGATTGGCCCTCTTATGACACGGCACTGATAAACAACAAAAACAATGGATGGATGGACAGATGGACAGATGGACAGATGAATAGATGGACGGACTATAAGTGACTATATCTAACTTCATTAACAGAGCAGCCGTCTTGAATTGTGAGCTCTGGGTTACAGCGATGGAATGCACCATGACACCACCAATAGAGCTGCCACAAATGATTATTTTGGCAATCGACTAGATTTTGTTTTTAATGTCTCCTGTTATGCAGCCTATAATGGGAGCAGACAGATCTTAGGCTGTTTAGGCTATTTACATCCGACAAAAACAGACAAATCTCAGATGGCTATTCAAACATACACCAAGGGGTTTGTTTACTTCTTTGTTTGTAAACATAAGATCCATCCACTCCCATTATACGCTGCTGTGGCGATGCATGTTAATCTTCAGATTAATTCTTTTAGAACTAAAATATTAGGAAACTATAGCTCCAGGTCGAATTTGCCTGGAATTGTCCTTTAAAGCCACAACTGCCCGTGTTGCTCCATAGTGTGTTCTCCAGCTAACAATGTTCAGAGTAGAAAATGTCCTTCCTGTTTACACTGGTATGCATGTAGTGGTGCAGTGTGGTGTACACTACATTCAACTTGCCAAGCCTTTGAAACAGCTGTCACGAAGATGGGGCTGTTATTAAAGCCATTATGAGATTTAGTCCTTGAACTGCTGCAGGGCCTCCTTCAAACAGAGCCAGAGCCAGTGTTAGATTCTCACATGATGCAGCACACCCTCATGACAGATTCAATCACACACATTCAAGGTACCTACACTAATGCACAAATATGTGCACAAAAAAATTCAGAATTTTCTTTCAGACTGAATTATATGCAGTTGCACATTACATCCAAAACAAAGTTGACTTAGTAGAGAAGAACATCATTGACGATTGGTAGAAATGTATGATAAAAATAAACATTAAGACTCTGACTAAGTCACAGTTCAGCTACAAAACCCCAGAAAAGATTCCATGCAAATAAGCAGAGATTTTTCAGAACTCTGGACTTAAGTGGCAAGATACAATACTCCAAAACTTTTTATAACTTTTTTTTTTTTTTTTTTTTTTTGCTAATGTGGACACTGGCTATGTAGCAACTGCAAAACTTTAAAATATCTGATGCTTTAAAGAGGCCAAAGAAGCAGATTTGCATAATGAATTAAATACTTGGTGACATATTCAGTGTTTTCTATATTCTCTGTGGGAATTGTGATTTTGGGAGAGACAGTTCACAGGAGTGTAAAAAGGCATGAGCTTTTTGTTGGTATGCTACTCAGTACTATATTGTCCTTCTGGGTACGCCCTGCACTCTCTCAATGAAGTAGTTAACTGACTTGTATCTACACTGTCATCAAGAGAAAACCACGGATGCTCCACTGATAATGGAAGGGAGATTTACTTTGTCAACTCATCTTTGGGCACCGGCCATTTTTTTTTTACCGTTTGTTTGTTTTTCTCAGAAAGGCTACTATTTAAGTCTTAATTTCATTTTCCTCTGGCTAATGATTCTCTCTCTTTTTTTTGTAATTTTCTACGAGCTACAGATTTCCTGACAGGTTAATCCTCTCTGCTGTGTAAACGTCTCGAAAAAAGCATGCAGTGGTCTTTGGGTGTTTTAAACAAGGCTTAACTGATACACATTTATCTTTTGGCTTTTCAGATCGGCTTGACAAGTTTTCTAACCCCTAATTTGTCATCATATGTGCTCACTGACTTTGCTAAATACTCCCATCCCCCTCACCTGTCTCACTCAGAGGGGCTAATGGGGTCCACTTCAGATAACTGTTGTTTGACCAAGTCTGCCTCCAACCTTTAATTGTCTGTTCCAACAAGTAAAGCACCAAAAACAAACTTGAGCCAGAGGTAATATGCACTACACTATCAAAGGGCTGCACACACTCATGGACACTGCACAGAAACACACATACATGTAGTTACTGGACTAGTTTTTCACACTGAGTTTTGAATGTGGTAATGGAATTATTTATGAAAACGTGATGACATGTTTTCTGTGTCTGCATCTGCCTAATAAAAATAATTGCATGTTGTGGCTGCTGTGTGTGTGTGTGTGCGTGCGTGTGTGTGTCTGTTTCAGTACAGTCAGTACTTTAATCTGAACATCCCTTCATGCACTGTACTTTGTATTTCTGCATGACTCAACACTTTGTTTGCATGTCTTCAAGAGGCATTTATGTTTTACCGATAGTATGCTTTCTTTGTAATCCCTTTTTTTTATTTTGATGATGTAATTTTTTTGGATTTGTTGATAAAATCATGCCATATGATGGAAGACTTGTAAACATGACAGAGCCAATTGACATGTGCCGTGTTTCTTCCCCTTTTCTGGGTGTCATTGTTTATTTCTAAGCAGATTTCAACAACCCCATGCTCTTTTCCCTTTTTGTATGTGTCTCTAACTATTACTGCTCAGCTCAATGTCACGCAAGTATTGATAGGAACAATTCATGAGGATCCTGTAGGTGAGAAAGTTTCTGCTCATCAGCACACAGTGCTTTGTCATGTCTTCCAAGAATCCTGTGTGTTGATCTGTGTTATCAACTCATCCATAGAGTCTATGCAGAGGGCTGGACAGTTCTTCACAGCTCTTATCAGACTCTGGCCTCTTGGATTTCGGTTAGAGAGAAGGCGCTATCTCAGCTAGCTTTCTAAACTGGCTGGGCTGGCTGTGCAGATTAGCAGGGGAGACATTCAGCCACAGGCTACTGACCACTTTAAAAAATGCCCCTCTGCCTCCAGTCAGTCATTGGTTGTTTATCTTTTTAGTTTTTAAAATCAGTTTAATGCTATTTTTTGTTTGTTTGTTTCATTTCGCTCAACTGTTTCTTCTACTTTAACATTAATATGTTATTTGATTTCATCACTTTTCTGGGGTTAACCTGTTGTAACAGGTGCTGGTTGTTGTCCTTGCCCCTCTGATGGGTGCTTATGTAGATAAACAGGCTTTCAACAACTTTCTGCAGAATTAGTTTGGAAAAATGACAAAAAGACACTATCTTTGTGAAAAGAGAATATTATCTCTCTCAGATGCAAATCAAGGCCCACATAAACTGCATTTACACAAACAGGGTGAGGTCTTATCTTTTCATCTTCTCAGACAGGTTCTGTGATGCTTTCAGGAAGCATTTTGTGTCATCATTTATGTTTTCTTTCTTAATGCACATTATACAATACAATGATTTCTCCTTTTTTTTTAGGAGATCAGGGGCCATATTTATTAAGCTTCTTAGAATTACACCTACGAACACTGCTAAGAGTTGACTTATGAGTAAAAAAAATATTTGCTGAAAGCTGCACTATCAAGCGTGTTAGACTTTTAGTGAAGTAGGACTGAATCTTACAGGGATAGTCCAGATTTTTTTGACGTGGGGTTGTATGAGGTACAAATGGCCATTAAGTATACTACTGGCAGTAGATAGTAGGTCTCCATTGAATGAATTGTGCATTTGTGTGTATGTAGCAAACAATCAAATGTCTTCTTTATGCTACAGCACTGAAGCTTCATTAAGTGATATTACGTGCTTGACTGTAGTCCATGTACATGTTGTTTTGAGGCAACCGCCAGAGTGGTTATATAATACAGAAACTGCTGTGACTAGTCTTAATTGTTTTGGCTAAACCTGCAGTTACCACAGTGGAATCACAACTTGGGCATGTTTATAATTAGTGACGTTGCACAATGCACGGCTGCATGTCCAGAGGTGTAGCTGCATAGTGATATTCCAAAATAAAGCATGTTATATAACTCATGTGGTGTATAGTTACTTCATGGTGTTTAGTCAACACAAGACGAATACCTTAAAAATTCAAAACATATCTGATCTGAGTTATTTCTATTGAGGTTTTTAAAATGTGACTCAAGTTCCAGTCATGTGACCACAATAACAACAGTATCTTCATTAGCTGATTCGGAATGAAATGCCATTAGAGGAACCAAAAATTGTATTTGTTGTGATCATAGGTTGTACATAAAGATGGAAGTCCATCACTCAGATTTTGAAGAAGAGTTTTAAAGCTCAGAATGAGCTGCTCTGCTGTCCCCATCTCGGCAGCGCCTGACTGCTGAACTCCTGCCAAACTGATAGATGTGGCATTAGTTGAGACATTGTATGCCAACTCATGGCAAGCCTAGGCTCATCCACCTGCCGATCAAAGCAGCTGCAGCCTAAACTATGCAGAACTTTATGACTTCAAATTTAAACTGATGGGTGTTTTCTGCTGTTAAGTTGGATATTTTAACTTGGAGTATATGGGCTTTAACTTCCAGCCTCAAATTGTCATTGGAGAATCTGCAGTTTGTTTCAGCTTCTGAGGCTCTCCAACTGACAATTTATTGCTATTGATCATTTTCTTGATCACTAGAGAAATCAGACAAGAATGAAAATATCTGTTTATAGCACAAATTGTCTGTTTATTTGTCTGACCAACAGTCCAAAATACAAAGATCACTTTATGATAATATTAAACATTGAAAAATGTCATTCATTCAAAAAGCTGAATGAAAAATCACACATTAAGGAAATACACATTGAATCTAAAGGAAGCAATGTGTGTATCCACCCACCC
Organism: Trachurus trachurus; assembly: GCF_905171665.1. Lineage (NCBI taxonomy): Eukaryota > Metazoa > Chordata > Actinopteri > Carangiformes > Carangidae > Trachurus > Trachurus trachurus. Next base: position 35,404,221 of record NC_139900.1, read on the forward strand.
ACTCATTAACAGCAAAAGCCACCACTCCAGAGCAGTACGTCACAATTGCTTTACGAGACCACACATTCTGCCAGGGCAGATTGGCAGTTGTTTTGTTTTTTTTCCTATTTTGTTTTCTCCCTTTCTATTGGTTGGGTCCAGAAATGGCGCCTGTGGTTTGCAGATAGTATCGCTCGCTGCAGCCACATGAAGAGAAAGACCAACAGTCAATTACACCATTAGTACTGATGGAGCAGGAGCAGGGAGATGACAGATGGCAGTGATGAAATTAAGTCTGCTGTGTCATTGCTGGCTTGCACACACACACACACACAAACACAGCACTGATATCACCATGTTCACATGCGTCGATATATTCTTTCACAGAGTTCTCATGAGGTGAAATCATGTACTTCAAGACATTTCACTGATATTCTGACACAGTGGGCAAGTTACTGAAGATTATAATTAGTCACTGTTACCAGTTAATTCTTTCAAGAGGTAATTTAATCACCTAAATAACTGCTTCATAAAAGAAATGAGTTAATTGGGGAAGTAACTTTTGCATTATTTTTTTCTTCAGTTTTCTTATTAAAGCAGAAGTAAGCGATCCGGTCGTTTTGGCTAACTTCTTGTCAGCCGATGGAGTTAGCAGTCCCCGCCCTCGTCCCTACGTCACCACATTCAGGCGCATCCCTTGGCTGCACACACAGAGAGGACTGCCCCTTTATGCCATTCTCTCTCCTCATTGGATAAAGGTTGTAGGATACAAGGAAAGTTTTCTCCTCGGCTCAGAGCAGAGTGACTGACAGACCCGTGTTTCAGACCAAACACTCTATAGAAGTGATTGCCGTCGGAAGATACAACTATTTAAGACTTATATTAACACAAACATTCACCTTACTTCTGCTTTAATGTAAACACAGGGTGTTATTTTGGTGCCACTGTGGAACAGTGTGGCACAAGATAAGTGTAAAAGTTTATCTATTACAGTACTGTATGCTCAACCCTGAACAGTCCACCATTGTGTGGACTGGTAGTGTTGTGACTTGTGAATTACATCATACCCACCAAGTTAGCCAATCAATAATGTTGCACGATACAGTATAGCAATCCTTTAAAAAAAAACTAGATTTAGATATGCTGCAGATAAAATGGGAGGATAGTTGTATCAGTGGGTGACAGTGTCGGTCTGTAGTGCTCTGCTTCTGTTCCTGCCAGCGTAGTGGACATGACCACCATTTGTCAACAGGGAGGACACACAAAGTGAAATATTGTGTTATTTCATTTACATAGCTGCCAATCAGCACAAACCCAAGGACACTATAAAAATGTTTTAAACCTGCACAGACCAAGGAGGCAACACGTCCAAGTTGGCAAAGCATCTCATGGAAAGATACTAACCTAGTTAAAGCATTTAAAAAGCCATCCTGCCGAATCTTTCACATTTCACCAGATAGGAACCTGTGGATTCAGGCAACAAGCTGCACTTCACAACAAGTGTTCAGCACATCAATCAGGAGGTTTTGCTCCAACAATATTTCGTTGTAAACTGCACAATGACAAATAAAAAAATCTTAAGCCAAAACCAACTTTTTGTCATAGATAAACTAACCACAAAAAGGGAGTGGTGAAAACACACAATATCTAATATGCAAATCTACATTCAAAACAATTCTGCATTCCTAAACAAACTCCTTGCTCTTCCTTCACTAAGGAAGGGAGCTCCCAGCCTCGTCCCAGTCACTCATCCCACTCTGCTTCCCTTTGTCTCTGCAGGGCAGTTTGGAGGGTGTAATTGGCCGAGCCTGCTCAGGTGAAAGCAGACCTCTTGTCTGGGGACACAAAACCGTCTCTCTGTGTGTCTGCAGCACCGCAAGGTCAAAAGGACATGCTGTGTTCAGTCACACACACACATACACAGATGGTGCCCTCTTCACTCATCCTCGAGCCCCCAACAATCAGTGCAGCTACCTGGGAAAGGTAATTATTTGCTCTCGCGTCTGTCTTCTAGCTTTCAGAGCTCTCAGCTGCCAGGGTTGAAGAGAAACAGAGAGAGGAAAGAGCTTTCACTTCTACGTTGGCTACGTTACAGTTTGTTATGGCTTGTAAAATTATTGTGTTTTACTTAATCTTGTGTTTATGTGTTCATAGCATCCCGCACTCCTTTGCATTCTGCAACCACGCCAAATGCTGTATCCACCAACACAAGTGTGTTCAGCAGGATGCACATGTTCACACACTGCAAGTTGCATAAGTGTAAGAACATGATGTAAAAATGACCTGGGACCAGCCAGAAACTGTACCTGGATCTGTCCAAAGGTTCAAAAACAGCATGTGATGGGATTAGCAGCTCATGTGGATATGCGTCACACATCACATTGACGGGGCCTCACCACAATGTCCTACCAGACCTTGCCAAACCAGAAATGATGAAAGCGGAGGCTGACTCATGAGTCTCTGACTGAGAATGAACAAGCTTAGTTATACGACAATACTGCAAAAGAAAACTCACTTAGTGTTGTAACATTGCTTTTAAAGGGACAACGAAGAGTTTGTATTTGGTTATAAAAAAGTCTCATATTAATGTGGATGAATCTACGTTACCCACACTTGTTAATGGGTCCATTTTCAATAAATATATTGTTTTGTCCTTATCGTTATTTTGTTATTATTATTTAGTGGTTGACTCGCCCAGCATTTCCTAGTTTCGGTTTCTCGGCCGCTGCCCGGCGGGTCATGGGAATAACGCAGCCGAATCGCAGTTTATGGTCGGAACTACGACGGTATCTGATCGTCTTCAAACCTCCGACTTTCATTCTTGATAAATGAAAACATTCTTGGCAAATGTTTTCGCTTTCGTCCGTCTTGCGCCGGTCCAAGAATTTCACTGTGCGCGCAGAGGCTCATGGGAACTTTCCAAAACTCCCCGTTGTCCCTTTAATCATCCTTTTCACAGGCATTCAGAGTGAAATTAATGAGAAGCTATGTGGTTCACCACATATTACCAATGAAATTCCAGTGTACGTAATGAACTTTCAGTTGACAGTAGTTGAGGGTGTATTCACACCAGGAAAGTCCGATAGTTCACTTGCTTTGGTGCGGACTACATTTCTTTTTACTTGGTGCGGTTTGTATTCACGTTGCATTTTTTCACAAGCGGATCAACTTTGTAAACAACAGCACGTGTGTCCCACAGTCACTCAATCATTGGATAAAAATGATCAGCGGGATCTTCCATGAAAAGAGGTCATGAATGCGTTTCTTGCTGCCTTTAGTATTTCCAGTTGCACCTGTCCTGTGCTTCTTCATCACTTGGAGGCTTTGTGGCCGTTATGCAGCCGTCCCCGTGACGACGGTCAGACAACAAACACACAGACGTCAACATGTGCGTCTGAAGGTTGCTGCGCTAAAAAAGAAAAAAAGGACTGCACAGCAAAAAACAAAACAAAAAAACAGAATCATTCTCTCAGGATGTCGCGTTGCCGATCGGCATAAGCCTCGTCACATTTATTTCTGTTAACGGTTATTAATCGGATAACGACTTTCTGTTATCAGTTTAAAAAAATATGAAGAATGTGCATCGTTAACGGCGACGGGTGCGTCCTCGTCCTCTCCAGCATCTGATAAATGTTTTCCACTGACCAGATATCAAGGAGGCAGCGTGTCTATCTGTGCTCCATGTCGACCCACGGCTCATTGTTGATAATTTCCACATTTTCTGACAACAACGGAAGCCTGATGAATCCAAAAAGGCGCTTGGATTTTGCATTTGGTTCGGGAAAGATTCGGTTTGCATTCACACCGTACGCGAATCGTACCAGGGTTCGTTTCGGACTCTGGTGCGGATCAAACAAGTGAACCGAGTCCCAGCTGCAGAGGTGGTCTCGGTCCACTTGTTTCCGCTGGTTTGTATTCACACCTCCCCAAAATGTCCGCACCAGAGGAAAAGTCAGTTTCAAGCGAACCAAACGAGCCTGGTGTGAATACGCCCTTAAATACGGTGTGTCGTGTCTTTCTTGTCTAGCATAGGACAAAGCCTGGCATGAGTGGCATTCATCAGCCACTCTGTTGACTCTGCACTGTATCTCACTATTGTCTAAATGTGTCTTTATGTGTAAAGAACCCTGCAGTAACTTCCTAGAGGTTAACCAGCAGCACTAGATGATCTGAATGATTATTCCTTACCCTCTGCACTGACCCTAAAGCCTGAAGGTGATGTTGGTGAAAAATTGTTACACAACCATCTCATTTGCACTTTAGGTTGGCTTTGAACTTCCCAACTGGCCAACAAGCATGACTCACAATGTTTGTTGACTATTTATTTCAGGCTCTTTGGCTTAAGTGAAAGAATTGCGTTTTTTTGTACTTTTCATCATCACAGTTGAAGTCACAGTCCAGTTAATGCACCTGGAAAGATCAAGATAAGAATTTCAGAGTTCACCTCAGAAACCTCATCTCTTCTATTCACTGCGTGTATCTGTTTCACTGTGTCCACATAAACAAAAAATAATGGAAATCTCACTGGAACGGTTCTTCATGCATTTTTTTTTTTTTTTTTTACATCATAGTAATACTTAACTAGCTGTTTTTCAACACAGCATACGCTATCTTTCTCCCTTCAGAATATACTGCATGGTAAATACAGTACGCAGGTAATGCATCTAATATTCATAATCTTACTGGCACCCAAAAATATATTTATGTACAGTCGAGAATATGTTTAGATTCAAGATTTAACAAGCAAATTTACATCGTTCTGTTTCTGCACATAGAAAACAATCACAATTCTCAAGTCAACACTGACTATGTCTTTTGTTCTTTTCTATATCTGTAAACTGGTGGTGGTGCTAGTAGCTGCAGTCAGGCTGTACTCAAAGGGCCTCGCTGTAAGTTTTCTCTTCCGCTGCATGTGGTTTTATGTCAGAAGCAAATGGTGGTTGTCGCTTGAAAAGAGCTTTAGCCATTGTTGTCCTTACGGCCCAAGAATACAATACAAATAACTCCTTTATCTACAACAGTGCCTTTAGCAAAATAGCTCTATTGGCAAGCTAACATACAATGATAATGCTAAAATTCTGATTGTCAAAATCACCAAGTTATCTATATGTTAGGTTATCATGCTAAATTGCAACAAATACAAAGTACAGCCGAGGTGGATGGGAATTTTGTTAGTTTTGCATCCAGTGTGATGGATAAATGTAATTTTGGGTGATGGTGCTTGATAAAAAGTTGCAGTATTATCCAAATTAGAAAAGCAATTTTTTACTATCCCCACGTTCCTGCACTAAAAATTTCCATTCATCCCACAGTTCTCAAACACTAATAATGGTAGAGCTACAAGGTTTTAGTGCTAAGCTACGCTGCTAGCAAAAAAAGAAGCAAAATAAACCATCTTATGGAAACTGTACAGCAGTGAGCAGGGATCGCCCTCCAAGTCCTGCATATTTCAGTGACATCAGTCTTTTCTAATAGATTTATGATCTGCATGGGTGGCCCCGTCAGCAACTGAACTCCTTACCCCACCACGAGACACCATATTGACACTGAATACACAGTGTGTTATACACAATACATCACCCCTTGGCCTCTCACTCACCCACGATGTGCAGCGGCCTTCTTCAACTTCTCCACGGCCCATGACAGAAGGTAAAACAACGAGGTGTTTCAGAGAGCACTACGTCATTTGACATCCATCACAGATATTTGAAGTTCTCTTGATTGCTATGCTTGCGACTTTCTGAAACGTTTAACAGGTTGGATTAATCATCATCATTGAGCTCTCAGGCCTGACACTGAAGTGGTTCCCAGGCCTTTTTCCTCGGTAATCACGTCCCTATACAACATGTACTGAGAGGTTTGGTCTCACCAAGTTTCTCATGCTTTGGTCTGAGGATGAAACCAGTGCCAATGTGGTCTAACAGCGAGAAGGGCATGCGTAATATGATTCACACACATGCAGAAATGAACACCATTATGTGTTAAATAATAACCAAAAACGTCAAGTTACAAACGCACAACAATGGATGCTATTTTGTCCCTTTGTCATGTGTCTCTCTAGAGTATCACCACTGGCGAGGACAGAAACGCAGCTCAGTGACTGAAAGATGAGCTAAGTGGAGCAGCCAACAGGGATGAAGAGCGATCGCTTATTGCCTAAGAGCATGAGGATTGCTCCTGAACAGAATATAGGCATTATGCAGCAACAGCAACCCTAAACCCTCTCACTGTTTTAGCACACAATGTTTCTCCCGTTACCTCTTTAATGACGCCTCTATTGTCAGACATTTTCTTTAAACAGAAACCCACTTGTAATGATATAAGCCGGCTATTTATGGCACAAAGTTGGACGACTAACAGCGGTGTCAGGTCCCTGAGTTTATGACCAGGTCTTGTGTTTCCTGACCTTTATAGAATAGAATAGAATAGAATGTTTCTTGTTTGCTTCAAATACATCCTGTGTTATCAAAATTAATTTGCAATGATTCTGGGTATATACCAAAAGAAGGAAAATGTAATTTAAACATTTGTTTATCTGCACTGACACTCTACATTAGTGTTCAATAGAAACTGTGACTTGTTAGTGTTGACTGATTGCTGTGAGTGTGATAGCCTGGCCAGCTCTACAACAGCAGATTTAAAAGACTCAACACACAAACATACACACACTAACTACACACCCATGGGAATCTCAGCAGTGTTGTGTTGTCGTTGTGTTGTCCTAAATCAAAAACTACTGGTTTGCCCTCATGGGACATTTCTATGATCACAATAACATTCTCACATTACTTTTACTTTGACAGTAAGCTTGTTAAAGCTGACATTGCATACATTGTACTAGTGTTCATAAACTGTTGTATGATATCGGCCACTGCCATGGGAAACAGCCAATATCTTTTTTTTTAAAAACCCTCAACCTAGACTTATGAGTGGGAAAGCATCTTTAATTATTTTTTATTTAAACATCATGTCATTATATTGTATTTGATGCCAACTACTGCAAGCTCTTAGTAACTGTAACCAAATAAAATTGCAAATTAATGTGAAAGTAAATTTCAGTTTGGGAAAAGTTGGTGTTCCAGAAAGACCTGGTTAAGACGGGTTTCAAATAAGAATAAAATGGTTTCACTTGGCTTCTCTGCTGTGTGCGACCTTTTGATGTTATGCAAATTTTGTGTGGTTTGACACTGCACTCCCACTTGTATTTCAAAGGTAAAAACTATCTGCATGAGAAGCCTGGCTGCCTGTCTCATGTCTGCCAGAGAATGGGAAGAACCCGTCACACGTTTGGCTTCAAGGTACAAACTAATTGTGCTTCCAATCTAGAAATGTTCGGTTTCTTTTGGTGCAACAGTTTATATAAACTTATCTCAAATTGTTGCCCCATAGTGCAGTTTCGTTGTGATATTTGCTTAACTTTTCAATTAGATGTCAATCTCCCCAGAGAATATTGTATGCACTTCCTGTCATCCTGTATTGGTATTTTCCTGACTCTGCTCTTATTCTCATGCTTTTGGCAGATTTATTGATAATGTGCCATCCCTTTAAGTGTCTCACTAAAGTTATTGTGGTCTCTGTCCAAAAAGCAACTGTCAACTTGTTCTCCAAACCATCAGCACACTGCCATGGGAAACGTATCACACACACACAAACACACACAAAAGATGTCCCAACAGGTGGAACAGGTAGCCAAATGGCCCTTTAGGTAAGCTGGTAGGCAGAATGGGCCGACTCTCAGCTGCTGCTGCTGCTACAGGCTAATATGAAGAAATAAAGAGCTGAAACTGAGACAGAAAGAAGTGAGACTGGTTCTTTCCAGTGCACTTGAATAAAGTGCTAGATCAGGTAGAATAACAGCTGCTGGCCTTCAAGTTGGTATTTATGTGCTCAGAATCACATCTTCTGGTCCTGTGTGAAAATACAACAATTACAGTTCTGAAAAAAATAAAATTGCAGAGTAATTTTTTTCAAGATACTACTTTTCTATATGTAGTGTCACACAACATATATTGTCATGAAATAGCAGAAGTGACAAGGATATTGAAAAAATTACACATTTAGCATTTTTTCTTTATCTCAGGAGTGTATCCTGTATTTTATTGTCGCATAACTGTCGGACATCTCATTCACTCCAGTATCTAAACAGATCCATTTTGCTTGTTGTTAAAGACGCTCAAGCTACCAATTGAGCGCTAAATAAATATAGAATATAAAAAAATGAGTCATATGTCTGCCAAACACAAGTAATCCAACTGCAATATTTGGGAAACTGCTGCATAAAGTTGGACACATTGCTCATATTGTAGCCTACATCTTAAATCATAATGAACCTCCTTTGATTAAGTGTTCATTTCTGAATCTCTGCACTTCTTGATATATTTGCATGTGTGCAGACAGACTAATACAGACTATTGCTGTGTTTACACCTGGTGTCCACAGTGCTGCAGAGTTTTCAATCGGTTGAACCTTTTGGAAATGCTGTCTTACATGGATGGGCAAAAACAAGACAACATTTTTGAAAGTTATGACATGGATACCTATGGTCAAATTACAACTTCCTGGATTGGTGATCTCAAGTTTTAACTTTGACACTTTTTAAAAGTATTTTTGGGGGCTTTTAATGCCTTTAATTGATAGCACAGAGAAGAGAGACAGGAAATGGGGAGGCAGAGAGAGGGAATGACATGCAGGAAAGGACTATAGCCTCAACGTGGGGCAGCAGCTCTACCAAGGGAGCTAAACGCTGCCCCTAACTTTGACACTTTGACACTTTTCTGGTAACGGTGCTACAGCACAAGAAGCACCAAACAGTTCTCTTGAAACCAGGTTTTATGTAAAGCCCGATAAGAGCTGCTACTTGAGGCTTGAGATAATGTGTATGTGTTTATAAAACAAAAAGCTTCCAAATGACTTGAGACTAAACGTTACTCTCAGATTGAGTTGTGATAAGTAAAAAGGGACAAAATCAATAAGACATTGATTATGATAGTAATTATATCGTGACTTTTGTAGAGTGTACAAACAGTGATGAATCACTCTTAGTCTGTGTATCACTCTTCTCAGCGGGTCGTCGTTACTGCTCCGGCTCCTAATTATTTCTGATCCTGATCACACACACTCGATGTGTAAATCAGTCAACATTGTGCTAAGTATGTGCCAACCTGATCTCATTAGGCTAGCAGCTAGCTGCTAATGGCTTCATTAGTGCTGAGTGCTGCTAAACCATTTAATCACAATGAGCTTCACCTACTGGAAAAGAGATAAACCATTTAGCTGAACCCTATAGCAGGCCAATTATCTTTTGTTTGATCGGAGTGGCTTCATTTACATATGGGATTATGGTAAATCATTCCAACTCACTGCATTTTACACATATTGGATGTTTTTGTATCAAAGCACATGGAACTGATTTCTAACACAGTGTGGGTGAACATAATCAAACATAATCACTGAAAAGGCATCTCTCTTTTCTACATTTATGTTTACCAGATGAATAAATATCAGTAGAATGATGAATAAAAGAGGAATAATACATCTAAAACCAAATGACTTTAAATTGATAACTCCTGCAGTTATTTATCAGCCCACATCCCTTCTAACCCAGTTCAGTCTGGTCCAGTCTTCCCACTCAGACTGTTTGACCCAACAGGCGTCAAACTCTGGCCTCAGGAAGAGCAGAACTACTGATTACAGGGCCTCGGGCTGCTGTTGTTGCTTTTCTTCTTTCCCATGATTCTTCTCGTCGGTTTGCGTTTGTTCTTGCTTCCCCTGCTCCCCACCTCCTTTTGATATCTTTCTGGAAGGTAAGTAGCTCTCTCTCTCTCTCTCTCTCTAATCACTTTGTTGCTTTTTCATGCCATGCACGACGGCGTATTTATCCAAGATAAAAGTTGGGTTTCCCCTCACTTTGTGGGTGATGAGGATAATTGCCATTAGTGTGTTTGTGTGAGTGAGTGTGTGTGTATGTGTGTGTGTTTGTCCACATTCTGCTAAGTAGATTGTTCCTGGTTGTTCTGAGCTATAGAGGAACACACAAAAAGCACAATGGTCATGTGTGTAAATGCAAAACTCCAGGTCCCCGATGTGCCGCTGTCGGACTCCTGTGAAAAATGTCCTGTGTCTGTTCTGAGCATCAAAGCAAAATGTGAAATAGGACCTGTGAGACGCTGACTCATTTGTTTTCTCATAATGATGGAGGAGAACGTCATTTCTCCAGTGTTGAATCAAAGAAGGCAGAGACGAGAACAGATGAGGTTCAAAGATAGAGTTCGAGAAGCCCACTAACACATCTGATTGTCAATCCAAGAGTCAAGATAATGAAACAAAGCTACAAGACAGAAATGTGTTTCTAATGGAGAAACAGTTAAACAAGAAGAGAAAACAGGCTTTTATTGTGAGGTTTTCTGTCTGTGTGCTTGACTGTAATCTTCAGTTACTCTGTTTAGAAAACACTCAAGCTGGAAGACTTCCTCCTTTTTAGAGAGGAAAGAGACAAAAGAAGAAACCTGAGCCCAGGGCCATTCTTTATCTGTATCTGTCTCTCTCCTCTTGGCCAGTTGGTTTTTACATGACCTGAGTTTGATGGAACAAGATAGAGGAAGGCTTTCTCTGCATCGGAGCTCACAATGTGTCTTTTAGAGGGATTTTTCAGGTACAGTAAAACACAAAGCACAAATAGTTCACGAAACGTCAGTCAGCGGTAGCGAGGGCTGCATCACGTCTGCATCCTCAGTCCCTCCAGCTGAAGGTGACTACAGAGTGAAAGTAGAGGAAGCAAGTGTCTAGTTTTCCTCAGGAAACAGAGTCCATTTCCACTTGGCGCAGGGACAGAACCGGAACTTGTCCTGCGTAAGCCCGGCGGTGTTAAATATAGCCGGGTATAAAGGGAGAGAGCTGCAGGATGCTGCCTGTCACAACACCTGCAGGAGCTCAGGCAGAGGCAGAGAGAGTTTCTTTGGCTTTTATTGTAGTTTGGAGAGTTTACAGTAAATCAGACACAGATCAGATATGAGTTGTTGTGTTACTGTGGTTAAGTTGTTACATTTTATGTAAAAAAAAAAAAAAAAAAAAAGAGGGAGGGAGGGAGGGGGTTAAAGAAAGAAAGAAGTTTTTGTTTTGGCTTTGGGAATTTGGCTTTTGCAATATAGGCAATTTATTTTCCTAACTCTAGTTTATGTGTAAAAAATAATCGTTTCTATTCAACCTTTAATTTTTTCTTTTTCTTTTGTTTGACAAAATCAGTCACAGACACACAACGTGTTACATGCTGGTTTAGGTCAGACTCAAACCAGTCACTGTTTAAACCCATTTTAGCCTGTTAAGTCCTGATGTTACAGCTGCAGCATCAGGAAGAGCAAAGTCCTTCAGTCAGTTTCAGAATCATGTCGATAAACAGTTCTTCTTCAATTATAATGTGAAGGATGTGAATGTGTCAACCATCACTGTGTTTGGAACTGAGACTGTCCACAAGCTGAACCACTGACTGTCTCCAAAGTCAAACGAAAGTCTGATATTGTCCCTCTCTTTTCGGTTGTTCTCCACTATCGAGAGCCATCCACCTGTACATTACCATAGCAATGACTGCAGGCGACATCACGGGGCAGTTGGGGGGGGTCTGAAGGGGGGGCATCATTAAGAAACATGTAGTCCTTTGTTGACATCCAGATTAACAGGTTGTTTCGATGTGTCGCCTCTTCACACCTCTGTGTTTGTGTGAAACGTGCAGGGATCAAGTCGGGGCAAATTAATAATGTGTTTGTGTACCTATGTGTGCGCGCGCATTTGTGTTTGAGGGGTGAATGACACTGAAGAGACTCCTTCTCTGCAAAATAAATGTCTGTCAGGGAGAGCGAGACAATCTGTTGCATTCCAGAAAATATCATGTATGATTTTGTTTTTATATATTTCAAGAAAATGCACTTAAACACCAACTGAGAGCTGCAGGTAAATTAAAGGAGCTTTTACGCCCTGGAGCTCAGCTCTTAGTGCCAGGTTCAGTATCGCCCCCTGTATCTGCCTCTAGCAACATGTGGTTGATGTGGTTTCCCATCGCCGCAGAGTTCAACACCTTCATTCATACACCTCCACGTCAATCAAGGTAAAAACATGCAGTGAGAAAACGTGTATATTGTATTAAATTTAAACCATAAATCTACTACTACTTGCAGATAAATTTATATCCATTCACCAGCTCAATCACATCAATGTTTTGTTCGGTAACATACCAGGTGCTTGACGCACCTGAATGTGTTTCATGTGTTTGCACTGCTGGGGGGGGGGGGGGGGAGCAGCAGTGCAGGAGCGCGAGTGCGTGTTGGGGGAGGAGCAGAGGAAGAAGCCACGCCCCCCGGCGAGAGGCGCAGCAGCTATAAGAGTCTCCGTCAGCTCTGTTGATAATTACATCCTGAATCCTGGAACGATCCTCAGCTGCCACGACGCTTTATGGACAAACAGGACAGAGTGTGTTCTCAGTGACAGTGTCTTGAGTTGTTGCTTGTGTGTTCAGAGCTGACAGCATGGCCGTGGCTGAGGCTTTGATGCCTGTCGTGACTTCATTTCCAAGTGTTCAAGGCATGGAGGGAAAACACTTTGACAACGTAAGTAGAGGACTCAGCGTTTGGAGGTTGGAGATTGTAGATGTGTGTTTGTGTCCGATAAAGAGTTCCGAAGTTGGCAGATATGAGGCTAACTTTGTGTGTTTTTTCTCCGCTCCCCTACAGTTGTGCAAAATGGATGATTGTGCGCGGAGCAGCGCAACAGGTGGCGCAGACAACCCGCTCATTGAGGTGGAGTTCAGCATCGTGCAGTCTCCTGCTCTGCCTCCCAGAGACGAGGACGAGCTGGGGAAGTTCTTGGACCTCGAGTTCATTTTGTCAAACACCGTCAGCTCCGACGTGGTGAGCCGCAGCAGCATTTCTCCACCTCAGCAGCAGCAGCAGCAGCAGCAGCAGCAGCAGCAGCAGTGCGCGTATTCTCTGCCGGAGTCTCCGGAGAGCTGCACCGGTGGTTCGGTCCCAGACTACAGCGACCACCCCTCCCCTCACCTGGCCACACAGAGCTACCACAGCCCGGTCCGCAGTCTCATGGCGGAGCTCCTCACGCCAGACATGACCTACCCGGGAGACAGTTCTCCGGACAATACAGGCAAGCCGAGAGCCGGGCGGGACTACACCGAGCTGCGAGCGCTGAACCCGGTCCCCGTCCCAGCTGCTCCCGCTCACCACCAGCTGGCATCATCCCCACCGCCGCTTGGATACAAAATTAAAAGCGAGCCTGTGGGTCAGTCTTGCATGGTGGCAGCTGGTGGGGACTTCATGGGACAGATGTTTGATAAGCCCCAGCTGCGCACTATGCACCCAGCAGCTTTTACGCACCACCACGCATCAGTTCCAAATGGGTACACCATGCACCCTTCTCCTCAGGGACGCTCAGACTGTCATCTGGCACAGATGAGCTCTCACCCTCATCCCAATCAACACCATCATCTCCACAACCAGTACATGAACGCGCCAGTATACCAGCCACAGTACACGCACCAGAGCGTGCAGCAGCAGTTTCAGGGACAGTACAACATGCACAGAGAGCCGGTGCACGTTCACCAGCAGCATCATCCGGCCTCTTTGCAGGGGATGATGCTCACTCCTCCCTCGTCGCCGTCGTTGCTGGAGTTTTACGGGCAGGAAGAGGTGGGGAGCATCAAGCAAAAGCGAGGACGCAGGACATGGGCCAGAAAACGCGCAGCGACGCACAGCTGCGAGTTTCCAGGCTGTGGGAAAACCTACACCAAGAGCTCTCACCTCAAAGCCCACATGAGGACACACACAGGTGAGCACGTTTACTCCAGATTTTGAGGCCCAGTGCCTGATTTTCTTGTGATTTATTTTATTTTATTTTATATTAGATGTGTGATGTTTGGTCATATAAAACCTGCAGAATCTAATCAAACTCATTTCCTTGTGTCTCTCAGGTGAAAAGCCGTACCACTGTAACTGGGAAGGCTGTGGCTGGAAGTTTGCGAGGTCAGATGAGCTGACCCGTCACTTCAGGAAACACACTGGACACAGGCCTTTTCAGTGTCACCTCTGCGAGCGTGCGTTCTCTCGCTCGGATCATTTGGCTCTGCATATGAAGAGGCACATGTAGGCCAACACTGACCGTATGGACATGTTGTTTGTATGTAAATCCATCATGGGGTTGGTGGTCACCATCCCATAGAAGCACAAGCTGCCCCTTCACTGCTGGACTCTTTGTGCACCTGGCCAAAACCAGCCAAACTAAAAGCTCCAGTAGGGACTTGTGCATCCATAGGACACTTCATGGCATCTGATCCCGTGTTGTGTCACAATTTCACTCCTGTGGAAACAAGTTATGCTGGTGGTTTTCAAAAAATGATCAAGTCTCAATCAGAAAAGATAAAACACTGGTGTTTTTTGTACATATCTGTGAATATGTGAATTTTGGCTAAATTATAGTAGTTTGGTATTTAAGATGACTCCTGACGTCTCTTTTATAAGTTATTGATTGTTGGCGAGTGCCTTGACAAGACTGTATCTGTTTCCCAAAGAGGAAGACTCGCTGTGGGCAGGACCCATTGTACATATGTAAATTGTATTTTTGTAATGTTTACATCTTATGTCTTTGATACTACTCAAAATCAGGTCAGGGTTTTTATTGAGATTTTTTTTAAATTCTATTTTCTTACAGTTTTTTTTTAACTATACCCAAGATTTTCTAGATTTGCTAAGCATTGTGGGCCAGACCTACATTTCTTTGGTTTAGTGAAGGTATGCTTGAGCAGTGTCAACAAATTCAGGTACTACAACTCTTATTCGGTTGTTTTCAAGACATTAAGTGTCAATACACATCAATTCATGCTCAGTGTTTTTAGGGACACAACACTTTGTATTTTGCTATGGAAAAGAATGAAGAAATTGCAATGGTGAAAGTGTTGTACTTGAACAGAACTGCCTCTCAGATGTCTTGTTCACCAAGAACGCTACTGTTTTTATGTACTCAAGGGCTCAAAAATAAAAAAAAAAGTACTTTTGCAAATATACCTGTCATTGCCTCTTTTCAGACACCCACAGTTCACTCAACTCTACATTCATGCAAATAATAGCACAGTCTGCTCCTGTCTTTGCATGAAGGCGTAAAAAACATGCTTCAACTTGATAACTTCAATGTGCTTACAGGAGAGATTAAGAAATATTGAGTGGAATGTGATAACCAGAAATCTTTCAGCAGGGCTTCTTGGAACCAGTGATGTATAATCGTTGAGACTGTCTACAACAATAAAGTGATGTTTGGACATTTTGTAACGTTGGAGTCACCCACCAGACCAGTTTGTGCTGCTGCTTATCAAAGACTGCCCTCTAATGTTCACTCATATAACAACATTTGCCCACAGTTTTCAGTTTCAATTTAGTTGGATTAACCACTGACCACTACATATCCAACTGTGGAAACGACAATAGACTAAGGAATCTAAAGAGTTAAGTTTCAGTTATATAAGACATGCACTGACATAGCATGCTGTGTAGGGGCCACTCACTCCTTCTGCTCACAAAGACCAGCTTGGATCCAAACTCTTGTTTCACTCACAAAGAATCCCCAGCAAACAATTTTCACAAAAACAGAATTTAAGAATGAGTTTTTACAAAAGTTACACAAACAGCTAATAATTGCACATTAAGCAAAAGTGTCTAGAAAAACCGCTTGACAAAATAATGCTCAGGCAACTGGAAAATAAAGTGAAGTGTTATCAGAACTAGTGAGAGAGAAAGTAATCAGATTACTGTGTTCTGCATGGTAAAATATACTATTGCTACAATAATAAAAATATAAACATCATCATATTTAAACAAGAGTAAAGCTACAACATGCATGGGAAAATAAAACAGATTAAACTGTTTATGAGGTGATTAGGTTTATAGCTTAGCTACATTATACTCAATCAGTTACAAAGTGAGAGAAACTGAGTTTTTTTTTTAATTCAATGATAAAATGCTCAGATTTTTTTTTTCAAGTTAATTTTATGTGACCAACCAAATACTTTACACTTCCCCTGTAGATGTTTGTCCTCCTTGTCATTCCTGAGTTTCTCCACTAGATGTCCTCTGTGATTCAGTTTCAACTCGCAGTCTCTCACATGAGCTCATCAGGCTGATGACTGACACCTGTCTCAATTGGAAATGCTCATCACCTGTGTGTTCAGCCAGAGGAGATCTCCACAGCATTTCCTATCTTCTTTTTTTGACTCATGACTTTGAGATTTTTCTAAAGGAGGTGAACGGCACAGTGATGTGACCAGTGAACACCCGGTGTAATTAAAGTGCTGTCTGTTGAAAAGATGCACAACATATTAGAGTTTGAGTTGTGTTATTTTGCGTGATATATGTTCATCAGTAAAAATGTTTTGGAATCTCATCTGGAGGTGATTTGATGTGCTGGTTCAGCAACCAGCCACACGGGGGCAGTAAAACACCAGACTGGGAACAGGTTAGTCCTGAGAGCTGGAGCAGACATAGAGCAATACTACTCTCTTGTTTATATGGCTGGCGAGCCACTTCAAAAGTATCAAATGCAGCAGATATACATGTTTCACTGAAAGAAAGAAGAAGAAAAAAAAGCAGTTCTGTACTACTACAACTGAATAAAACATTTCATATCAGGAAAAGCTCAGGGGCAAGTAATTCCATGGTTGAGTCACCATGGTCAGTTCCAGGGCTCTGATAATAGTAGCTACACTGAACACAGCAGTTAGGTACTGTGCACTTGTGTGATTCTTTATTCATTAATGTCAAAATACTCTACTTCATGTGTACTTGATATCACACTAACAAATAGCATAGATTATGAAAACAAAACAAAAACTAAATGAACATCCCAGCTCTGTAGCTTCATTTAGCAGCAGGTTAGAAACCTATGGACTGGGTAACTGCTGTGTTTTCTGCTTCTGAGTAAAATAATTGTTGTTCAAATGTGTTGAACTTGTGTTTCTTATTTCAGTCATCAAAGAAGAACCCCATGAACTGCAGGATGAGGGAACCTGAAGTGCTAAAATACTCATTTCTGGGAAAAGTGTATAGAGAATGTGAAGTTACGTCACGCCGTGGGACGTTGGGCGCCATCTTTGGAGGATCGTGGATGTAAACACTTGCTCGTTCCCCTAAAAAAAGTTCCCCAAAGTCTCTTAAAAGTAATCATGGTGGGACAGTACTGCTGCCACAGTAGTATATGCACTAATACCAAAAACGAGATAGTTCACGATGTCTGGATAAGTCAGTGGAGGGAGTAAATCTGGGTCTTAATAAGTTGTAGTTTTTCTGTGTACCTTGTTTCTCGTTAAATTTGAGTTTATCACGATACGTTCCTCCTTCGTTTCCCTTCCCCTTCTCCATTTCTTTTTTTTATTTTATTTTTGTCCGTCTTCCTCATCTCTTTTTCTTTCTCTTTTACTTGTTGCTTGTTTTCCTCCGTTTTCCCCACTCTGTTTACGTTTGCGTTCCTCCAAAGATGGCGCCGACGTCCCACAACGCCAAAGCGGCGTGACGTCAGCTTCACATTCTCTATACAATGAATTGAAATATTTGTTTGGTTCTGTATTTTACTCCTGTTGACAGTTTGGTGAAGCGATGAGGCACGGGCCAAGGACAAAGCTCTCAAAGAACCTTTTTTTTGTTTGTTTGTTTTTTTCTGGCTGAAATCTAGTTTGTGTTGTTTGACACTGGCACTGTCAGGGGATTGTGCCCTTCTACTTTGTTCATTCAGGGGAAGGAAGAGGAAACAATACTCTGGTAGCTAACCCTGTAAACCACAGCCTTGTTTTACTTTATTGTCATGGAATTGTCTGAGGCTTTAAGCCTTTATATCACTTGCAATAATTTCATCACATTACACTGTTTTTACTTTCTATAGGCAGTGTGTTTTTAACAATGTAACACAGGGTTCTACAGCCACTGTCACATCACCGGAGCTCTCTGATGCTTTTGTAGACATAACTACTGTACTTCTTTCTTAGATGCACAGAATACACACAACATACAGGGTTGCAACAAAATGGTGGGGCAAATACTGAATATAGAGGCATAAAGCTGACCTTCATGACAGCTCCTCTAGCAGCAGGGGTGATGGGAGCTATCTACAGGCAGCTCAGTGAACGGGAGCTCAGCCTCCACAAGGAGGTAGAGAAACCTTTGAACCTGAGGAGAAAGACTGTAACTGAGCCTGTGGTCTTTGTTAATTCTGCAAACAGAAGTCAACATTTCCTTTGGGTTTCCATTCACCCAGCGGAGGCAGAGGAGAAACAAGCAGAGTGAGGCCTTTGAACAACAACCAGGGCAGACAGTATCTTTGAGAGGAGGCAGAGATGTAAGAATCATGTTCCTTTTGTTGAATTGAAACACTTGTATTTTCACTACTGAGAGAAAATAATATTGCAAATAATTTCTGTTGATCTTGACAAAGAGCACAGGCTTGTGTGCATCTTGAACATTGCTGTCATGCACAGCTGAGTTAAGACACTGTTCAAGTGTCTGTCCGAGCTCCTCAGGACTAAGGCAAAGATCTGGAGGTGGCAACAGTACGTTGAGAGGATGGACACCCTCAGCAAGAAGAGGAAGTTATCATCATTTGTCTCATGCTGACGGACACAGTAGGGAAACTGAATGATCCTCATCCCCAAGGCCTCTACTCCCTCCACCTCCATCCTTCTCCACTAACCCCAAACTTCCCCAACCAAGCCTATCTGTATCATGCCCTTGATGCAGGAACATTTGCACATCATACAAACTTCCTCTCAGAAGAACAGTTAAGTGATGCATATGCAGTTTTATGCAATTGTGGTATAGCTACTGCAGATACTCTCCTTCATAAGTGCAGGTACTTATCCACCACTCCAATGCAGAAGTGGATAAATATGCTGACCTCATGGTCTACCACTGACATGCAAAAAGGGCCTGGTAAGTAGGCTACCTATGCTTTGCACCTGTAAGGCAGCTTAGACTGAAGTAACCAGTAATCAAGTTATGCATGGACAGAGATCAACATGACATTTTATTGATGTAGAAAACTTACATTTTAGTTCTAGAAAAA
The DNA here is from genome assembly GCF_905171665.1 of Trachurus trachurus. Taxonomy (NCBI): domain Eukaryota; kingdom Metazoa; phylum Chordata; class Actinopteri; order Carangiformes; family Carangidae; genus Trachurus; species Trachurus trachurus. The sequence goes on from NC_139900.1 coordinate 35,423,292, forward strand.
ATGAAATGGAGAAATAAATTTCTCTCATGAAATTTCAGCCTTGTAGGCTATAGACATTTGATCATTTTTCCTGCGTCTAAAAGAGATTAAGGATGTCAGGCTGGAACAGTTTGTAACTCCAAACCCCAACATTATTGGTAGGCTGTAGCCCTATTGCAGACCATAATGATATAGCCCCAATGTGAACCATCAGGAGGGAATACTACACAAGTTAAATGCAGCATAGACACAGAGAACTGCATCTGGCAGCTGTTGTTGGGAGACACTCATCCAAGTTTACTACCGTAACTGTGACAACAAAGGTCTCCTCATCTGTAAGCAAGTAGGGTAGCTATCTTTGCTTGTAGGCTATCCCCTACCCTGCTGTTTACATAATTGTTCCTTTCATACATGTTTCAGCTCAGTATTTACATGGGGAATTTTAAAATATGACCGCTCAGGTATCACTTGAGAAATAATTACTTTTTGCATTAGTATGGAAATGAATAACTTTGGTAACATTTTCCTTTGTTTTTTATTCAACTTCTCATTTTTGTTTCCCGTTTGTGGTTAGCCAGACCATATCGTAATGAGCAGCCAATCAGAGCCAAGTCGAAGGTATTATCAAGGGGGTGGATGGAGGCGGCCATATTGGGTAAGACAACTTGCTCTGAGTCTGGCTGCAGCAGATGGGTGATTATGGAGCTATTATTGTTGCAATATTATTTGCAAATGCGTATCTCAATCTGTGTGTGCGTATTCAGATCTGTGTGTGCGTATTCAGATCTGTGTGTGTGTAATATGATCTGTGTGTGTGTATTCAGATCTGTGTGTGCGTATTCAGATCTGTGTGTGTGTATTCAGACCTGTGTGTGTGTAAAAAAAATCTGTGTCCGTATTCAGATTTGCAAGTGAAGACAAATCTGCAAGTGCATGCAAAGATCTGTGAATGTGAACACAGATCTGTAAGTGTACATAGATCTGTAAATGTGTAAACCGATCTGTAAATGCGTACATAGATCTGTAAATGTCTGTCATCACTTACAACTCAGGCAGGAGCTCTCAATTGGCTGTGTTTTTACACGTGAATTTTGCAACACTTCTGCCGCGGCAGATCTGTGATCTGAAAATGTGTAGAAATGAGATTTGTCTGTGACCTCAGTGTTCCTTTGCCCTGAGCTCAGGCTCACAGGCTCACGCTGCCTGGCTGCAGTAGCAGTACCGACCCGGTCCGTGTACGAAGTATAATTCAATTACGTTGTTCACTTTGTACCATGAGAAATGTCGTTTTTACCGGTATTTCCTGTTTGATTGACGTGAGACGTACAACGCAATTCAGCGCACCGAAGTGCCCGCTTGTTCTTTTCTCCAACTTGTACAATGAAAATTGAAAAAGGAAGTCGAGAGCCGGAACCAGCCTTCAAAGTAAAAGCTCCGCGTTTTGATGGCTACAGCAACGGACAATTTAAAAGAAAGAAGAAGAAAAACTCCGAAACGAATTAAATACTTAATTCACAACAAATCGCCTCCTAAACGATTACCATTTACCCCAGTAAAAACGACATTTCTCATGGTACAAAGTGAACGGCGTAATTGAATTATACTTCGTACACGGACCGGGTCGGTACTGCTACTGCAGCCAGGCAGCATGAGCCTGTGAGCCTGAGCTCAGGGCAAAGGAACACTGAGGTCACAGACAAATCTCCTTTCTACACATTTGCAGATCACAGATCTGCCGCGGCAGAAGTGTTGCAAAATTCACGTGTAAAAACACAGCCAATGGAGAGCTCCTGCCTGAGTTGTAAGTGATGACAGACATTTACAGATCTATGTACGCATTTACAGATCGGTTTACACATTTACAGATCTATGTACACTTACAGATCTGTGTTCACATTCACAGATCTTTGCATGCACTTGCAGATTTGTCTTCACTTGCAAATCTGAATACGGACTGTTACGACTGCCGTCGTTTGGCCTGGGTGATTATAAGGGTGCATATGTATTTCTGCCGTCGCTGGCTTGGTGTGTATTGGGTATGTGTGTGGGTGTGCTTGCGTGTGTGTTTATGTCTCTTTGCAGCTCCTTAGTCGGGTGGCCAGACTCCTCCCCCTCTGGTCCCGATTGGTGCTTCTGAGCTGGCTGGGGATTGGTGCGGCGCTTCTGAGCTGGCTGGTGATTGGTGCGGCGTCTGAGAGCGGGCCTGGGTCTTGGCATAAAAACCCCGAGTGGCAGTCGGCAGCTGGGCCAGAGCGAGGCAGACCACGCGTTCCTCCCCTTCACCCAACCAGCCACCTTTAGTCTTTGTTGTGTTCTCCCGTAGGGGTGGACCGCCATTTGAGTTATCCAGTTTTCTCCTGTTTTTGCTTAAGTCAGGGAGGTCAGCCTGTGTTATGTTGTTTTTGGTTTCCTTTGCAGGTTAGTTTGTCCCTCTGAGTTAGACCCTCTTTTGTTTGTTATTTTGGCCGAGGTCCACCCCGAAGTTACTGAATCCTGTCATTATTTAATTATCATTTATTCTGTACCAATAAATATTGGTTTATTTACTTCTGGCTCCGTGGCTGCTTGAGTTTTGGGGAGAGAATGTCACACGATCATGTTGCTCCTCAGATACCCCTAGCTGGGGTGTAACATGAATGGGGGCTCGGCCGTCTTCTCCTCACGTGTTTGTCCGTCGGTAAGTAATCGGTGAGTATTTAGCAGGTCTTCTGGTTGGCAGTTCTCTTTGTGTGGGGGGGAATCATGGAGTTCGTGAGGAGTCCTTCCTGGGAGGGATTAGAAGAATGTGGGAAAGCAGATTTGTTAATTATGGCCAGTTTCTATGAGGTTGCTGTGTCTTATGCGGCAGGGGAAGCAGAGTTGAGACGTGTGTTAAGTGAAAAACTGGTGCAAATGGGGGTGTTACCTGCTCGTGGTGCTTCTGGTGATTCTAGTGCGGAGGAGAAAAAGGGTGCGGCTGTAGCGGCTCCTGTAGGGGTGGCTTCGCCGGGGGGGGAGGCGAGAGCAGCGGAGGTTGCTGGCGTCCTCGCCGCCGAAGCGGAGTTGGCCTCTAGTTCCCTCGTGGGCGCTGTGTCCACAGAGGAGCTCCGCCTAGCCCTCCGAATAAAGGAGGTTGAAACCAGAAACAAAGAGCTTGAGGTGCAGGCCATGCAGCTCCGTGTGAGAGCTCTTGAGCTAGAGCAAAGCACACCTGTAGTCTCCACCCCTCGCGCTAGTCACATATTCTCTGCTTCCGCTGGTAACGCGTTTGATATCAGTAAAAACATAGCACTGGTCCCCCCGTTTCGTGAGGCAGAGGTGGACTCTTATTTCAGCGCTTTTGAGCGGATCGCAGCGGCATTAAATTGGCCTAAGGAGTTTTGGTCTCTCCTGCTGCAGTGTAAACTTGTGGGGAAAGCCCAAGAGGTCTGTGCAAGCTTAACGATAAATCAGAGTTTAGACTATGAGATGTTAAAAAAGACCGTGTTGCAGGCTTATGAACTGGTGCCTGAAGCCTATCGGCAAAAATTCAGGAATAGGGAGAAAACTGCCAATCAGACACACGTTGAGTTCGCGCGTGAGAAGAGCGTTTTGTTTGACAAATGGTGTCATGCGTGTAATGTTGCCACATTGGCTGATTTAAGGGAATTAATGTTGCTGGAGGAATTTAAAAAGTGCCTCCCGGAGCGAATCGTGGTGTATTTGAATGAACAGAAAGTGGTGTCACTCACGAACGCAGCGGTGCTGGCAGATGAGTTTATTTTGACTCATAAAAGTGTCTTCACTGGGCCAGTCCGCCATCTAAATTTTCCGCCTGATCGAAGACCGAGATCTCCGCCCGGCCGGAGACCTAGGTCCCCCAAATTTGCGCGGAACAGTGGACCGGTCCCCGCTGCCGGGGAGAATCGTGAATGTTATTACTGTCATGAGTCGGGTCATTTGGTTGCAGGGTGTCCTGTCCTTAGACGGAAGGGATACGCGAAACCTTATAGAGGTCCTGCCGGTGTGGGTTTTATTAAGACCGTGTCCGCACCTGAAAATTTACCTGACGCAGCCATAAAGCCGGTTATGCATGGCGAAGTGGACCCCCGCTTCAGACCATTCATTTCCCACGGCTTCGTGTCATTGTCCGGGGAGGCGGGAGGAAAAAAAGTGCCGGTGACAATTCTCCGTGATACTGCTGCTTATCACTCATTTATGTTGGATAATGTGCTGCCTCTGTCGTCAGAAACGTCATGCAATTCCGATTTGTTAGTGTGGGGAATAAAAATGAGTGTGTTAAAAGCGCCGTTGCACACGGTGCATTTGTGCTCGCCGTTAGTTACGGGTCGCGTAAAGGTAGCTGTGCGTCCGTCGTTTCCTATCGAGGGAGTTTCGTTCATTCTGGGGAATGATTTGGCCGGTGGGGTTGTGTTTCCTCCACCCGAGGTTGTCGATGTACCTGTGTCTGCCTCCTCTGTGTCTACTGTGTTTCCTGCGTGTGCCATTACGCGCGCGCAGGCTCGTAAGGTGGGTGAAGTCACTGACCTGTCTGATTCATTTATGGCTACCTTAGAGGAAAATGTGTCGCATGCTTGTATTAAAAGTGAGGAATCGAATGATGTGGGTGTTTCTGAACCGTGTGTTAAGTCTGAGCTGAGTTTGGATGTAACTAGAGACGCGTTGGTGTCTGCGCAGAGAAAAGACCCGTCTCTAGCTCATTGTGTGTCTTCTGCCGGTACAAAAGATGAATGTCAACCTGTTTCTTTTTTCTTTGATGATGGGGTGTTAATGAGACGCTGGAACCCAGACTCGTCTGCAGTAAATACGGTGAGTCAAGTCGTTGTCCCAGGCGAATTTCGGCCTCAAATTCTCAGCCTTGCGCACGATTCCAGTTTTGCTGGACATTTGGGTATTGCAAAAACTTATGATCGGGTGCTGCGTCATTTTTTTTGGCCGGGGTTAAAAGCTGATGTAACGAAATATTGCCGGTCCTGTCACACATGCCAGATTGTGGGGAAGCCTAACCAGCCTATACCCCCTGCTCCTCTGCAGCCAATTCCCGTGCTGGGGGAGCCTTTTGAGCGTGTGTTGCTAGATTGTGTGGGACCGTTGCCAAAAACCAAGTCGGGTCAGCAGTATTTATTAACTATTATGTGTGCTGCTACGCGCTACCCCGAGGCCATCCCGTTACGCACGATAAAAACCAAACCCATCATCAAAGCTCTCACAAAGTTTTTTTCCACATTTGGGTTGCCAAAAGTTGTACAAACTGACCAGGGCTCAAACTTTATGTCCAATGTTTTTCGTCAGGTTATGAATGAGTTAAACATTAAGCATGTGAAATCGAGTCCTTACCATCCCGAAAGCCAAGGCGCACTGGAGAGATTCCATCAGACGTTAAAGTCGATGCTGAAGAAGGCTTGCCTGGAGTCCAGCAAGGATTGGGATGAAACCCTTCCTCTCTTGCTGTTCGCTGTGCGAGAGACTTCACAGGAATCTCTGGGTTTTAGTCCGTGCGATTTGGTGTTTGGTCATACCGTCCGTGGTCCTCTCCGGCTTCTCAAAGAGAAGTGGCTGTCGGAGAAGCCTAGTCCCGAGCATAACGTCCTTGATTATGTCAGTTCTTTTCGTGAGCGTCTCCGAAATGTTTGTCAGTTGGCTCAGAACAGCCTAGCAAAAGTCCAAGGTAAGATGAAACGGCGATATGATAAAAAGTCTGCGCTCCGTGTGTTTCAGCCGGGTGAAAAAGTGCTGGTGCTGCTCCCGTTACCGGGCTCCAGCTTGCACGCCCGATTTTCCGGTCCCTATGAAGTAGAACAGAAACTCAGTGACACTAATTATGTGATAAAAACCTCTGATCGTAAAAGAAAGTCCCGTGTGTGCCATATTAATATGTTGAAGAAGTATGTTACCAGGGAAGGCTCCTCGACACTGCCCCCTGCTGCTCCGGTGGTCTGTGTGCGTCCTGCTGTTCCTGCCGGTCCTCCACCGCTGTACCGACCAGCTGATGACGGGTTAGTAGAAAAAAGCGGCTCCACGCCAGCGGTTCGGCTGCCGAACACTGAGGTCTTAAATGACCTGGAGTCATTCTTGTCCCATTTGTGTCCTGCCGCTCGGGCAGATATCATTCAGTTGATTCACGATAGTCTGTCCCTCTTCTCTGATTATCCCCGTCAAACTTCTGTATTGCACCATGATATTGACGTGGAGGGACATCGGCCCATTAAGCAGCACGCATACCGACTGAACCCTACAAAACGGGCTCTAATGCAGCAGGAGGTAAGTTATTTGGTTGCGCATGGTTTAGCTGTTCCCAGTACCAGTCCCTGGAGCTCACCTTGTGTCCTCGTCCCGAAGCCTGATAACACCGCTCGTTTCTGCACTGACTACCGCAAAGTTAACTCCGTCACTAAACCTGACTCCTTTCCGTTACCCCGGATGGAGGATTGTATTGACCGTGTAGGATCTGCCCAGTTTGTCACCAAGTTGGACCTGTTAAAAGGTTACTGGCAGGTGCCTCTCACTCCGCGCGCCTCCGAGATCTCCGCCTTCGTTACACCAGACAGTTTCCTCCAGTACACGGTGATGCCGTTCGGGTTGAGGAACGCTCCCGCTACATTCCAGCGTCTCATGAACACCGTGTTGGCTGGAGTTGCAAATTGCGAGGTTTATTTGGATGATGTGGTTGCGTATTCCTCTTCTTGGTCCGGTCACCTTCGAACTCTCTCCGTCATTTTCCGTCGTCTCCGTAAGGCCTCCCTTACTCTCAACCTCGCAAAATGTGAGTTTGGGAAAGGGACGGTGACATATCTCGGTAAACAGGTGGGGCAGGGGCAAGTGCGTCCTGTAGAAGCGAAAATTCAGGCTGTTATTGATTTTCCTGCACCGCAGTCCAAAAAAGCTTTGCGCCGCTTTCTTGGCCTGTGTGGTTATTATCGGGCATTTTGCAAAAACTTTTCAGATGTGGTGGCTCCGCTTACCGCCCTCGTTAGTCCCCTTAAACCATTTGTGTGGTCCGACGCTTGTCAAGTCGCGTTTGAGTCCGCGAAGGCTCTATTGTGTTGTGCGCCTGTTTTGTCTGCGCCCGTGTTCACACGGCCTTTTCAGCTGGAGGTGGACGCCAGCGCGTGCGGCGCTGGGGCCGTTCTCCTCCAGGAAGACGAGAATGGGGTTGAGCATCCGGTTTGCTATTTCTCAAAGAAATTTAATAAACATCAAGTAAACTACAGCACCATCGAAAAAGAAGCCCTCGCGCTGTTGCTGGCACTGCAGCATTTTGAAGTTTACATCGGTTCCAGTGCTCATCCGATCGTTGTGTTTACCGACCACAACCCTCTTATTTTTCTGTCCCAGATGCGCAACGCTAATCACCGTATCATGCGGTGGTCCCTTCTCGTACAAGATTTCAATCTTGAGATCCGTTACAAAAAGGGGTCTGATAATGTTATAGCAGATGCTTTTTCTGGAGCCCCAGAGTGAGCCAGGAGTTCGACATCCGTAGGGGTGGATGCCTAACTCTTGGGGGTGTGGGGTGTTACGACTGCCGTCGTTTGGCCTGGGTGATTATAAGGGTGCATATGTATTTCTGCCGTCGCTGGCTTGGTGTGTATTGGGTATGTGTGTGGGTGTGCTTGCGTGTGTGTTTATGTCTCTTTGCAGCTCCTTAGTCGGGTGGCCAGACTCCTCCCCCTCTGGTCCCGATTGGTGCTTCTGAGCTGGCTGGGGATTGGTGCGGCGCTTCTGAGCTGGCTGGTGATTGGTGCGGCGTCTGAGAGCGGGCCTGGGTCTTGGCATAAAAACCCCGAGTGGCAGTCGGCAGCTGGGCCAGAGCGAGGCAGACCACGCGTTCCTCCCCTTCACCCAACCAGCCACCTTTAGTCTTTGTTGTGTTCTCCCGTAGGGGTGGACCGCCATTTGAGTTATCCAGTTTTCTCCTGTTTTTGCTTAAGTCAGGGAGGTCAGCCTGTGTTATGTTGTTTTTGGTTTCCTTTGCAGGTTAGTTTGTCCCTCTGAGTTAGACCCTCTTTTGTTTGTTATTTTGGCCGAGGTCCACCCCGAAGTTACTGAATCCTGTCATTATTTAATTATCATTTATTCTGTACCAATAAATATTGGTTTATTTACTTCTGGCTCCGTGGCTGCTTGAGTTTTGGGGAGAGAATGTCACACGATCATGTTGCTCCTCAGATACCCCTAGCTGGGGTGTCAGATTTTTTTTACACACACACACAGGTCTGAATACACACACACAGATCTGAATACGCACACACAGATCTGAATACACACACACAGATCATATTACACACACACAGATCTGAATACGCACACACAGATTGAGATACGCATTTGCAAATAATATTGCAACAATAATAGCTCCATAGGTGATCCAGTCATCGTCACTGAAAAACTAATCATAACTCTGTGAAACTTGTCCTTATTTGCATAATGTTACTTTCATAGAAAAGTACATGATTAAAAGCATTTGTGATCATAACTGCATTTCTGACAACAAACCAAATTGTTTGAAAATTTGTCAAAAAACTGCATTAGTTATTTCAGTAATGCCCTGAGGGAGCAAGTTGACTGAGCCAAAATGGCAGCCGAGCCGTGTAGCGACGCCATGTCATTGGGCAACAGCGTCAGGTGAGTCATGTCGTCTTTTTTATTTTATAAATTTAGAGTCCTGGAATAAGGGTTAGGGTTAGCTTATTCCATTCCTACACTCTATATATCTATGAACATTATAACCAACCGTATCCTTTGGAGGGTGAAACTATATATGCAGAGTAAAAAAAACTGATAGGCCTACTAGCATGCGCGAACCAAGGGGGCAGTTGTCGGTCTGAGAAGTGAAGCTCACTTCCGCGTTCAAAAAACTGCAATCCCCTCGGCTTCCTCTGGGGGCTGGTGTCAGAAGGGTGTTAAAACTTTACGACTTTACATCCTCAATAAACATGATCAAAGCCTGGTGTCAGAACGTTTTTTGGTCTCAATCGATAGTTTCTACCCCGCACACACTCTGAGGGGGGTGAATTTTTTTTTTTAACTCTACCGTTTTACTTAGAGCACTGGAAAAGAGAGTAACGACACGCATTGGTCCAATGGAAGCGCCTCCTGGTGGAGGAATATGGGTATTGCAAAAGCGCCCAAGAACTGACATCTCTGCATTGTTGGTGAATGAGTAAGTGTGGTGTTTTCAATAATTTAAGGACATTTATGGGGGGGGGGGACTAAACGAGGCTGCTCTCTCTCTCTGACAGCTGCCCACTTGTTTACATCTGATATGCTCCGCCTGGCTCCATCTAGTGGCCGAATTAAGAATTTGGATTTGCGATAATGCTCCTTTAATGTTTCAATCTACATTTTGTAATAAACAAATTATAAGTATAATTTGATATGACCAAGACACCTAAAAACAAAAACACGGCCGTTTTCATCAATTTACAAGCAAGTGGGCAACACACATACATTGGAGTGAATGAGTTTTCTGGGCGCTTTTGCAACACCCATATCCTGCCACTAGGGGCGCAAAACCCTTAAACCCTTAAACCCTTAAACCCTTTAACCCTTTAACCCTTACCACGGGAGTCAATGGTGGTGTCGTTGTCGTTACTCTCTTTTCCAGTGCTCTAGTTTTACTGTTATTAGGTTAAAACTCTGGCCAATCAGGGCGCGGAAACGTTGAGTGACAGGTCCGGAGACAGGCTGCTTCGAGGCCGGGGTTAGGGTTTGCGGTTTTCAGTCTGAAATAGGCTACTGCTAATTAGCACAACATGAGGACTGTTGTTGCAGCGGACTAGCTGTTGCGTTTTTCTACCAAGCCCTTGAGTGAGTATGAACACACAAAAGATTTGAACATTTATGGTTAACTCGTTCACTGCCAAAGACGAGTTATCTCGTCTTAGAGTTTTCTTTTAATTGCAACGCCATGCTGAATGTCTTGCCCTACTCCGCTGTGAAGATCAGACTTTTATCATCAAAATAAAGTGCAGAAAAACACATTTGGATTGAGAGATATAAAAAATATAGCGTGTTTTCCCCCCTCACGGAGCGGTGCAGGTGTCTGACTGCAGCGGCGCCGCTCCGTGACTCTGGCCGCCGGTGAGAGCTTCGGGGGCGGCGGCGGGGCTCATGGCGGCTCGGCAGCTCGTTGAAGCTCCGTGATACAAAGCACAAACGTTAGTAACCACAACACCGTTGATCGCTCGTCGTTAGTCGTCTAGAGCGTTTGGAAAGTCGCCAGATTTTGCGAGAAATCACTCAGATAGCAGCTTGAAAATCCAGCGATCTGGTGTGGATGAGGAGCGGACGGCGCCGGCGAACGTGACGAGAGCTAAAGGTGGTGGGAGGGTCTGTGGCTGTGAGTTCAGGGGGCACGTCAGCCAGAACTGTAGCTGTGTGTGTGTGTGTGTGTGTGTGTGTGTGTGTGTGTGTGTGTGTGTGTGTGTGTGTGTGTGTGTGTGTGTGTGTGTGTGTGTGTGTGTGTGTGTAGATGTGTGTGTGAGACAGAGAGAGTGAGTGAGACCGCTGCCTGCAGGAAGCTGGATCTGATCTAAAGCGCCGTGTTTCGGCTACAAAAACCTGTCGAACTGATCCGAACACACACACACACACACACACACACACACACACACACACACAGAGAGAGAGAGAGAGACACACACACACACACACACACACACACACACACACACACACGTACATGCACACACACACACACACACACACACACACACACACAGAGAGAGAGAGACACACAGACGCACGCACACACACACACGTACACACACACACACACACACACACACAGAGAGACACACAGACGCACGCACACACACACTAAAAAAAAGGAAAGAAAAAGTTGTAACTCAAAGAAAAGAAAGAAAAGAGGCTGCAGTCGTGTGTGTCAGTAGCTAAATGTTTTGTCATTTGTCAGTGTTGATTTAGTTGTTGTTTACAAGAGAACAACTGTACAGATGCTGAGGCATCACTAAAGCAAAATATAAAGGAGCCAATTGTACTAGTAAACCTGAAAATGACAGCCGACACAAAAACCTCTTTTTCTCAAGATTTTGGTGCCAAAATGGCATTTTGGGCTAAAGTAACCTATATTCAACCGCCAATTTCACAAGACTGGAACAAGATAGAAACAAACAGTTTTTTTTGCTGGAAACTAGAGACCCTCATCTTTCCTTTGATGGGTTGAATGTGTATATAGTAACAGTACATAATATATGGTGGGTCTACGAAAATCAGTCAAAAAGCTGGAAAATGCCTGGCAAGCTGGAGGAAGCTGCTGTGAGAATGGCTGGCAGTTTAACAGACAGAATTTTTTTTTTTTTTTTTTTAACTTAAATTTTTATTGAAATTTTTCATCTCCACATGTAAACAACAAGGTATACATATACAGTAGATCCATGAATTACATTCTGCGTGTGGAGCAGTTGGAAAAATCAGATACAACTGAGAAAAAAGAACACAAAAAGAAAAAAAAGTACAGCAGTCGTGGCTACATGTGTCCATTGTTAAATTACACTGTATACAGATCCAAGAGAAAAAATATGAATAAGACAGATTTCAGGTATTCCCAACTGTGTCCCATCGGGTCCACTTCTCCCATTTAGTCACAAAAACATTTTCCTTCATTCTAAGTCTATATGTCATTCTCTCCATGTTATGGATTTCTCTAATGATTTCTAGCCATTCATTCACAGCTGGTGGCTCGGTCTTATACCATCTTCTTGTTATTGTTTTTTTACATGTGACCAGTAATATTTTTATTAAATATCTGTCTTTGACCAGGACATATTGATTCAAGTTCCCAAGGTACATAACACCACATTCTTTAGGTATTTCATAACCCAGGATGTTCTTAATTATATCGTGTACGTTTTCCCAAAATGGGTTAAGTTTCTGACATCCCCAGAAAATGTGTGTATGATTTGCTTCCCTTTCTCCACATAAACGCCAACATGAGTGCTGGGAGCCTGTTTGTTTACTTTTTAATTTGGGAGTGATGAAAAAACGGGTCAGGTTTTTCCACCCGAATTCCCGCCATATTCTCGAATTTGTGGTTGTGTGCTGTGCTTCACACATACTCTGCCACTCCTCTACAGTAATGTTAATCTTCAATTCCTTCTCCCACTTCTCCTTAATGTACAGAGTGGAGACATCTTCTGAAGACAGAATTTTTTTAAAGAGTTTGTGAACTTTATTGACAGTGTGCCTGGACACTGCCCCTTGCTGCTGGAGTAGAGCTGCTTGATACTTCATCTGCCAGAGAAACCAGGACACGTCTTCTTGAACTGGCAACTTCCTGCGTTTCCAAAGGAACAGTGAGTACAGGAACATTTTCCTTGAGGATTATGAATGAGCCCCAATGGTGCACCAATTTATGGTAGGCTACCCTAAACTGAATAATGAAACCTCTGGTTTTTATTTCCATTTTGTTTTGTCATAAGTGCTGTCAGTATCTATTGTTTGCATAAAAATGTGTGCGTGGATGATGATGCTAATCAGTGTGACAGTAGACTATGGTTAAAATCAAGGGCTATTGTTGTTATGGGAGTTTCAGCTGTTCATTTAGCTGACCTAGTCTGAGTCATGTGCCTGACTCACCCCAGTATTATACAATCCCAGATGCAAAATCATCTCTTCAGGTGTAATTACACACCATTAATGGTGTGTATCACACCAATCCTGTATCAAAACTGAATTGAGTGGGTGGACCACAAACACTCATGAATTGTTCATCAGTGGTTTGTTCCTGTTTTAGAAGACAGTCAAACGATGATGATAGTATCCAAGGGCTCCAGACTGCCCCTAAATTGGGTCATTTTTCCCCTAAAATTTGAGACAGTGCAAGTAAATTTTTAATCTACCTGCACATGTACAATTTGCTATTTTTCTTTTATCACTGGTGAAACATGGAAGGGGCAACTCAAAGAATCTGGAATCTGTCATTACAAGTGGCAGGCCAATTCATGACTGAAAAGGTGTACAATGAGAGAAATGTGAATATTTGCTTTGCAAGTGCCTACATTTTCTGTTTGCACTCCTAAAATTTTAAGTTAGGGGCAGCTGTGCTCAGGAAAAAAAATAGTCTGGAGCCCTGCAATCAGTGCTCTTATACTGAGTGAGTCAAAGGGCACACAAGTTGAAACCTTAAGGTTTGTGATTGACCAATGAGAAAGTTTCAGCTCTGTAAACTCCATCAGTAGCTCCTGGATCATCAAACCCCACCAGTGTATTGATGTCTTTTTTTCCCAGCAACACAGGAAAGTTTAAGTTTGGTTCCAAAGCCCAACAATGTCCCTGGGGTGGTGGAAATATTGCTGGCTACAAATTGCCACTAGATGTCGCTGTTGTCATCTGCTGCTTTATCCTGGTGTTAAACTGCTCTATATTTTTCCCACTGCTTCAGCTCCATTGTGTTTTATAGTGGAAACATAACACAAAGGCAACATCTCAGAAAAATCCAGTTACTCTTGTCTTTGTATTTCTAGTTATACAAAAAAATTGGATGACAGAGATACTTGGTTGACAAGCCTATTTATTTCTTGAAAACAGGCTAAAGCATTTAGACCATGTGCTGAATCTGAATGATAATCAATGCAAAACTTACTGTTAGACTTTGAAGCACAGTGTATCTGTGAGGTTGGTCTGATTAAAAACATCTATTTAAGAAATGCTAATTAATTCATACTTTTTTTATTTCTTTATTTTTACTTTGAAACCAATACTGTGTATTAAATGACTTTGTTATATAACCCTCTTGGCCATTATAGTGGGAATGACAGATTGGTATTCCCAGTGAGTGCATGTGTGTGTTGTCAAGGAGGTAAAGCTATGTGTGCCCCTGTAACTTTGTTTACCTAACCCAAAGGATTCTGGGTTTTGTCAACTGTCACTAGGTCAGAAGTCAAACTCCACTCTCAGTGTGTCTCAGAGGAAACCACAGCAATAACCAGTCATAATGTTTGATCAAATGTATTTACTTTTAAGTAACGGTACACTTCTAATTATGACACAAGTCTACATCATAACAACATCCATCAAACATGTGGATCATATATACAAATCCTTACAGGAAACCATCATGCAGACATCATTATACAAGGGTTTTCTCTCAGACACACCACTCCCTTAACACTACATTATTATCCCTTTAGGTCAGAGAGAGGGCATGGGAGAAACGCTCCTATGAGCTGCAGATTCTGGAGGTGCCTTTCTCCCCTCAGCCTCATGAACATTTTCAGAACACTTTTAGATTTAGCCTTAGCTTGTCATAATGGCACCTGAAAATGTGATGTAAATGTAGTGGCAGCTTGCTGTATTCTTTTTTTAATGAAGCAATTAAAGCTGAAGAACCAGATCCCTTTATAAAAACGGGCTATACAAATAAAATTCCCTTGCCTTGCCATGTGAATGATGATGGCACTGTATTTACTCATGGTGATGATCAAACATGGGTTAAATACAGGTTCATTAGTTGCTGTCTGTTTTTCTGCCAGCAGGAAAAAAAACTTGTTTTAAAGGAACTTGGGGAAGGATTTGTGAAAAAATACACGTGCATTTTAAGTTTTTTAATGTTAATGGGTGATGATGAAGCAAAAAAAGAGCCCACCCACGTATCTCTTCATTGCCTTGAACAAGCTGTGTGCCGCATAGTCCTGTGAAAGTGAGGTCAGATGATGCTGAATGCGCGACCTTGACGGCTTTTGACTTGGATACGGGAAGAAGACAAGCGCGGTGGACCCAAACTAGTGTGCTTATGTTGTCAAAGAAATATACTAAAGTTACACATTGTTTTATTTTATTTTATTTTTACAAACAGACAAACTTCCAGGGGCTTCGTCTCTACTTTTTATACTTTTCTACTGAAGTCCTCTTACAAGGACCTGCTCTTAGACAAATAGTGGAGAAGTGATGTTCCAGGACTTAGACCTGAGTTTGATTAGGACACGGTCTGGTCTGACATTTTTCTGACTTTGCGTTTTCCAAATCACCAGCAGAGCCACCTCAATAATGCTCATAGAATTTACCTGCCCCCAAGAAGACTGCACTTAACGGGTCTGGTGGCTGATTCTCGGTGCACCCTGTGTTTCCTCTGGGCTCCTGGTACATTCCTTCACATGTTCTGGCAATGCCCACCTGTCGCTTGTTTTTGGATTATTTATCATTTATCAGATATATTTCCTTTGACAAATCCGGTGTCAGTAACGACTTTACTCCTGAATGATTTATCTCAGCTGTCGACCCCTGGGCACCAGAAAAGATTTATTCTTGCTGGTTTTACTGTAGCTAAGAAATGAGCAGCTAGGTGAAAACACCCTGATAAGCTGTCAGTGAACAATTAGATCCTCACATTTCTTGAAATAATTGACCTGGAGTTGTTCATTTCTCATGTGATTGGAGTCAAGGAATCCAAGATTTGATCTATGGGTTTTGGTGGCGGAAATTAAAGGAGTGGATCTAGCCACCTAATCTGCTTGTAGCTTTTGGTTTTGGGGGGCCCTGGGGTGGCTTCTCTTATTTCTCATCTTCTCATTTTTATGTCTTCTTCAGAAGCGTCACGAGGTGTTGGTGTGACGTGCCATCAGCTGATGTTGCATAGGCCACGTCTACTGCTGTCAGTCAGCTCCTTCAGGACAGCATGTATGTATGCCTCTTGGTCTGGTTCACCATCGTAAAGGAGCGACCTGACAGCAGCAGGTGTCGGGGCAATCGCTCCTATGTAACACCGGCAGATAAGACACGTCACACCAACACCTAGTGACGCTTCTGAAGAAGACGGAAGAATCGGTCAAAATGTGTCAAGGTATGGAAAGAACAACCTCTTCTTGTCGTATACATAAGAAAACATTTCTACTTGTGTAACCAGCTGCTCATCTGTCTTTTTAACATAATTTGTGTAAACCTAATTTTTGTGTGCCTACGTCTGTTCAGCCTCAGCACAGTCCAGTGATGAACTCCCGTCGCTGTATAACATAATGTCCATTTGTTCCAAACCAGATGAAACAACAACATATTTTATTTCTTCATTAAATTAAGAGGAGTCCATCATCCTCAACTTGACTGTCTAGGTTCAGTTTCACTGCTCTTATCAACCCTATTTTCAGCATTAAAAAATCCAGTTAAACCCACTGAAGGCTACCAAACCAGCAGATGAATACTAATGTTGCTCAGTTTCATGCAAGTTAGAGCAGCAATTTCTTTTTTTTCTTTCCAGAAATATAAATGTTTTCTGGAGTCTCAAAATGGTCCACTTAAAGCAGAAGTGAGTGATCCGGTCGTTTTCGCTAATGCTGCGTTCCAGGCAGGCTTTTGAAATCATAAATTACAGCTTCAAGTCACAACTTACGACTTTGTAGCGTTCCAGGCAACCCACTCATGTTTTTCCGACCTGTTTTACCTGTGAAAGTCACTATAACGGCCACTCGTAACTTCTGACCCATGAAATCGTACCAGTACGTCTTTTTGTACAGTCTATGTACCAGATCGAACTGGTACGACGTCACAGGTCGGAAAAAAACGAGTTTCCTTGAACGCACCATAACAGTCCTCGTCCCTACGTCGCCACATTCACGGCATTCCTTGGCTGCACACACAGCCCTGCATGCCGTTCTCTCTCCTCATTGGATAAAAACTGTAGGATACGATAAATGCTTTCTCCTGGGCTCAGAGCAGAGCAGAGTGACTGACAGACCCGTGTTTCAGACCAAACACTCTATAGAAGTGATTGCTGTCGGAAGATACAACTATTTAAGACTTATATTAACACAAATATATCACTCACTTCTGCTTTAAGTCAAGCCACGGTTTTCAATTGTGCTATGGCATTTATCAAACGCATAGTGACCAACATGATTCACTTTACTCTTTCTATGATACATCTTGATCTTCTCTATGTGTTTTATGATTTACATAAGTTTTAATGCAACATGTGGCTCTATGAGCTCACATCTTGCTTATCTGTGAAAAATGCCACCTGTGCCTTTTCTGACATTTAGTTATGCAACAACTATCTTTCATGGCATTGAAACTCCCCCATCTACTTCAGTATGTCTGCCTATGTATATGGCCATGAGATAAATCAAATAAAACACTAAGGAAACACTATGAAGTTTGCTGGAGGTAAAATCCTCAGCTTGTAAAAGCTCTAAACGTCTGTGAAAAGGCATGAAGGTGTTGTTTGCCTTGTGCTTCTCCTGCCTCTGCCTGTGAGATATTTCTTGCTTTTTTGATGCATTTTATTGTTGTCTGTTCTTATGAGAAATAATAAATATTGATGCTTTTTACATAAGATTATCAGTGGCTGACTCATCTTAACTGTTAGTAATTTTATACAAAACTTGTTTAGTTTCAAGTTCACTTTCCATGACTTCTTTAACTCAGTCTGAAAACTATACACACATCCGTCATTCAGACACAGGTCAGATTATAACCAGTCACCACTTCTAATGTAAAGTTCATTCAAATCTACTTAAAATGTCCCATGCGTGATGAGGTGGTGACATTGTTGTGATTAGTGGTAGAAGTGGTAGGACAGGGTAGTAGGGGGAGTTGTATGCTGTTATAGCTGGTCATGTTGTAACTACTGAATAAACCTCATGTACAATATACCTTAACATCTAGGCACTTTAATGCATTTGAATGTTTGGACCCCTTGTAAGAATCACAAGACAAACCTGACTCCCTCTGTCTGAATGGATCCACAGGGCCCCAGATAGACACTGTGTTCCCAGAGTGAGTGAGGAATAAGGAGGACAAAGTTTCCCTCTGAAAAGCAGGGAAGCCACGGTGAGTTAGTGGCATTTAAGACACAGGGGTGAATGACCTTTCATGACAGAAGTAGTTGGAGAATAGTTGTAGGAAAGAATATATTTACTTTTTTTGACTGGAATATGTAAAAAAAAAAAATATATATATATATATATATATATTTTACTAGCTTGGAACTCTAGTTTAGTCCCATTCATGGTTGAATTGATAGCTATTAGTATATGATCCTTCCAAAAATATTTGTGTTGACTAAGTTTCACATCTTTAGAAAACTAAGACATCTGTTCACAGTTTCTGGAGCATTTTGTAAAAGTTAGCCCACCATCTCATTTTGTGGCTGCCAGAGCATCAGGCTACAGGATGTGCAAACATTTTTGATCGCTACCCCCCAAACGCATCACCTCCCTCCTCTCACCCCAGCCCAGTCTCTGACCATCACCGCGCCTGTATGCGCACCTCCTCCTCCTCCTCCTCTTCCTCCGCTTTCCCAACCGCCCCGGTCGCTGTACAATAAGGTAAAGCCTGAATATCTGCATGCCAAACCAAACACCTCCGTGATCCATCATCAGCTGCATCCCTCACAATAATCTCTTATCCGTGGTCGCCCCGACGCTGACGCCTGTCACCGGTGGCACAGTGCAGCCGAGGCTACACCACCTGTCTGGAGCGTAGCATCCACTCATCATACTGATCCTCTGCCTGGACTGGACATTAACCCGCATCCTCATCATCACATGTGCATCACATCGGATGCAATCACGTCTGATCAAAAGGTGTGCCCGTGCACA
Organism: Trachurus trachurus; assembly: GCF_905171665.1. Lineage (NCBI taxonomy): Eukaryota > Metazoa > Chordata > Actinopteri > Carangiformes > Carangidae > Trachurus > Trachurus trachurus. The sequence continues at coordinate 35,441,804 of NC_139900.1, forward strand.
GACACGACACAACCCCCAACAATGACCAGGGGGTGTCCGCGAGGAGCGGCTGCGGTGTAGCCTCTGATAACAAAAGACTGAGCAACACATTCCTCCACTGAACACGTGCAGCTTTGCGATCAATAAAAAAGCATCATATCAGCAGCGGGTGAAAACATCATGTGATTAGAGCTTAATAATAGACTTTATAATAGACTGTTGCCTTTGATGCGTTTGGTTCCCGGCGGCCGCATGGCTTGATATTAAAATGAAGTCAGACGACACCTAATTGGTTTAATTAAGTAGCAACTGAGACTATATTAATAGAGGATGCATTCTAGCCTGTGGGCCAATAGGGAGCAGGCTGTAGTGTGGAGGACAGACACATCGAGGAGTGTGTGTGACAGGTTGGAGAGTGGACACAGAGGGGCCCTACATGCTGCTGCCCCCCTGCCTGTTGGGAGTAGAGGAGGGAGGGGCGTAAGGAGGAGTTGTTGGCGGCTGTGACCGAGGAGGGACGGAAGACTAAGGTGATGCAACTTCCAATAAACCAAGATTGGCGGAAAAAACCCATATATGTAGAGCAGACTTCAGACAAAGACCGAGGCTCAGCTCCACGGTAAGACGACACCTTTAAAGTGCCGATGTGGGGGTTTGATTAAAATGTTTACCGGTTTCTGAACAATAAGTGTTGTATCACCAGACCCCAGGCTGTGATGTGATCACATCTCCTCAGAGGGAGAACTTTGTGTGATCGGGTAGGAAATGTAATGACGGGCAATTTAAATAAAAAGAAAGAAAGAAAAAAAACATCCACGTGTGTCTGTGGACTTGTCTAATTAATCTAATTATCTAACTGCATCTTACTGTGATGGAGTGTTTCAAAGATGTAATTTTATGTCAGCAAGGGGAAACACGTGGCACTGGTGTTGCATCCCCCACCCCACAACCTCCCCAATCCCCCCAGTTGCGACTTCACTTAAGGAGGAAGGGGAGGGTGGGTTAGGGTTAGGGTTAGGGGGGCATTTCCGTGTTGAAACATGCTTTGCACAGACTGTGTGTTGTAGATAGTTGCTGACAGTGATGGCTCTTTAGATCAAATGTGAGAGTAGCAGAGTTTGTTATAAGTAATAATTTTAACACAAGTCTCTTATAGAAACTGTGGGCAAGAGGCGACTGAATGAAACCTACCAGGCATTAATGCTACAAGCTGAATCACAGTCTCACTGACAGTCAGACTAATATGAATGAATATTAAGTCTTACTAATATTAATTAATATTAATATTAACCGCAGTAAAATTTTGATTAAAAAACATCACTTTCAATATTAATCTAATTGCCTCGTTTTTTTAAATTCACTATTGATCTGAGCCAACTGAGCCTGATGAAAAGCAGTAAAACATATAACTGATCACCTTGTTTTATATATTTGTTACCATGAGACGCATGATATGACATATTTAACATTTACAAACAGATTTTTTTCTGTTCTCTGATTAACTGTCATGTTGCGTATGAACTTCCTCAAACATGTTTATGACACGTCTGCACTTAACTGTTATGTAACTTATTAGTGAACATACGGTAAGCTGCTGCTGACAGGGATACATACTGTATGTGATAAGCTGATATTGATTTACTGGTGGGGTTCTAATCAATAATATGAAATCATTTGTGACTGGAAGCAACACCAGATTAGAGTAGTTACAGTGGCAAGAAAAGTTAGCCTTCTTGAAATATTTTTTAGTATGGTCAGATCTTCATCTGATTCAAGTTCCCTAACCCATTTATTAAGAAAGAGGAGTAAGACAAAACTTTGACATTGAAAACAAAACCTGAACTGAAAAATGGCATCAAAAGCTTTTATTGGCACTGGAATCACAAGCTTAGACTCTTAAAAAAAAAAGTCCGCACACCAACAACAGCTCCAGAGCAATAATAATAAATGATTGCTCTGGAGCTGTTGTTGGTGTGCTGACTTTTATTTTTCTTAACAAAAAGAAAAATAACAGCAGCAGAGATCATCAGTCATAACTGCAGGTTGTGGCTGCAGGTTAACCTGTGTAAACCATTGCCTTGGTATGCAGCAGTCTTGTCAGGCTACTGAGTGTAAATAAATCAAGAGCCCCATGCACTCCCCCTCAGGACCTTCCTCCATCCACCAAAACTGTGACCGAAAGTTGAAACTAAAAACCAGTGATGTTGAAGAATAATGATCAAAACAAAAAAAAAAGAAAAGAAAAATGACAGACAAGTAGAAAATAAAGGTTTGACACATCGGTGTACAACAAATATCAAAAATCAGATATAGAGAATGCAAGAAGAATTTTTTTTTATTTTATTTTTTACGCTATTTCATTTTTCTGTTGTGCTTTTTTCAGTCCCAAAACAAAAACACTAATTTCAGCAAAAGAGAGGTCTTGGAGGACTTGCTATTTGTAGGCTAACTGTTGTTTGGCAGAAAGCTGTGAAGTGTTAAAAAGTAACTTTCAACCATTTAAATATTCTTCAAGACAAAGAGATTATAAATGGAAATGTATTTAGTTCTGTGGCTACTTTCCATAGAAATAGGCATCCAGCTAACATGACCTAAAGGCACATCACTGATACACTTACTACAGAAACAACGAACCTCAGAGTAACAGCTAAAGGCCCACCTCTGTTCATGTCCAGGACAGGACATTATGGACATCACATGCCTGAAATTAGAGCCAAAGAACAATTTGTCTTACCCCCAACCTTTAATAGCAAAGCAAGAAATTCCACCTTTTGGAGTTGGACCTCAGTCAGAGCACAGATCTTAATTCAGTAGAGAAAGGTTCACACCAGACAGCTGAAGAGTACAGCTTGTGAACATTGTGCAGTTCTGATCAGCAGTGAAGTGAACCAAAGTGTCTGATGAGGACATGATAGCTGTTTGTGTTATCAGCATCATTGTGTTTGTCTACACATCAGATCACATTATGACCCGTTTGTACAGAAAACCAGGTTCAAAGAGTTGACACACTTTTCCTACCCTACTGTCACCGTTTATAACATCAATAGCAGTAATGTGTCAGTGGCTACATGTTTTTAATGTTTCCTATTTCATTACTTTTCATTTAGAGCTGAATTAGTCATAGTACCAAAGAAAATCTTTTAGTCAGTTTTTAGTCCTGTGGCTATAGACAAAAACCAAACATTACGTTACGCAACATGTCCACTTATGGAGATATGACGGGCATTTTCACTATTTCTTGGCATTTTTAACTTAAAATGACAGTTGATTATTTGAAAAAAATAATGAACTGGTTATGAAAGTAAAAATCATTACTCCACTGTCAGATAGGAAAGAGATTCAGAATCAGAAAGCAATTCAGTTCGAAACACAAAGATATACATTCTCAGTCAGAATCAGGATGTTATATACTGTGTCACTTCAATGTGACAAAATCAGATGGTTGCTGAACTCACTGGTAAAAGTGGGCTATGTAAACATATGTAGTGTGTGCATGAATGGCAGTAACCCCCTGCCCCCTATATACGCACAAACCACAACCTTTCCACCGTATCCTTATCCACACACAGGAGCGCCTTTCTTTCATCCAACCCTGGAGTTTGTCTGTTTGCTTTCCTTATGTAGTGCTCTGTGAGAAACACATTTTTGCACATGTGAAAATGGACAGAGACTCCTATGGCCACATCTTAGTCTGCTTATATGTGACTCAGTACAGTGACAGTGCCTGTGTCATTTGACAGATATAGTGCTAACAAGTGGCCACTGGCACATGTCCTCTGCCACTTTTAGTCCAGGCAATCTAGCTCATTTTGGACCCAAAAATAGAACTAATTGTAACAGAATGTTTTTCATCATACATAATTTCTTTGAGGTGTCCAGAACAACATACTAAAGTCCTAAGAAATACTAGCTGGGGAAATATGTTTAATTCTCATCAATCTAAGATTGACTTACTGTATATAAAGTCTATGGTGCCAGTAAATCAGTCTTGGATTGATGAGAATTAAACATATTTCCCCAACTAGGATTTCTTAGGACTTTTAGTATGTTGTTCTGGACACCTCATAGAAATGATGTATGGTGAAAAACATTCTGTTACAATTAGTCTGTCAGAAACACTATTTCTAATGGTGTCGGTTCTGACTTGACAGTATAACTTTACAGAACTGACTTGAGACTGTACTTGGTCTTGATTCTATCATTACACTTCAGCAGGCCACAGACAACCGGATGCTAATTATTTTGACAAAGCAAACTGACACCTAGACTAACAGGTGGGGGGCCTGTTTTATTGTCTTCATTAGGCCCGAAATAATAAACTAGGCCAGAACAAACTACTCAAAGAATTTGATTACACAAATCTGTGAGGCTGGAGACACCAGTTTAATAATGAATAGGTCTGTTTCTGCAGAGACAATAGAAAGATTGTGCAGGCCCTCTGTCAGTGGAGAAGTAGTACAGTTCAGATGAAGCAGATGAAGACTGGAAGCAGTGAAAGGATGGAGGTGTATTGTCAGCAGAGTGTCACTCCAGAGCCAGTTGTTCTCAATATAAAGGTTTGGTAAATAAGTCATGGTGGCCTTAAAGGTAGCTGTAGTTGAAGTGTCTCTTTCAGCACATCGTTTAGTTTTTATATACAACAACTGTTCTGTTCCTCTCGGCTGCCTTGTATCCAGCAGAAGACTGAAACATTATGTTGTAGCTTCATGTCTGTTAGATGTGTAAGTAGGAAGTATGTGATAATGTGATCATGGCTTGTTTCACTCTTCTGTCTACAGTTTAAATCATGGAAGGATTATATTATAGTTCGGGTTGATAATAGCAAATGTTACACATTGCATATGCGTACATGTGTTGGTACGTCTGCGCCACAGCATTATCAGCAGCAGTATTTGTAATGGCACTGAATATTTGTTATGATGGAAGTTTCCCATGGTTTGCATCAGACAGTTTTCACAGTCGGCTCTGAGCAATCTCATTGTTGTTTTTGTGAAGCATTAGTCCAGACATGTCTGGACGTCTGGAATGCCCAAATGATGTGGGACTGGAGGAAAGGAGGAGAAGAGGGGGTTAGGAGAGGCATGGTGAGGCTGAGGGAAGAGGGAGGGAAGAAGTTTGATACAACACCACAACACTGTCAAGTGTGTTTTGACGTCAGAGAGCCCTGACGCACAGTGCAGGTCACACAGGCACAGGATGGAGTGTTTAAATCCTCCCTATGCACTATGACCACCAGGGGGCGCTGCAGCACAGTTAAGATGTTGAGTTGTCTGTTGAGGAGTGCAGCAGCATCTCAACCCTGTTTCAGTTAGGAAACATCTGGTGGGGTTTGAACCAACGCAGCCTGAATGGTAGAAGTGGACGGCCTGAGCCCCTGACTCTGCGTATGTGAGACAGTCATGACAAAGAAACAGACAATAATATGGTGCAGCAGGAAGGTGTATTTGTTTTCCATCGTCATCTAAAAGATTAGACGGATGCTGCTACATAATTATAGATGGTGAAGGTTTGCGTACACCAAGAATGACTTTGTTCTCTCTATACTCAAAGTTTTATCAAATGTTCCGTGATGAGTGTGTGAGACAATGCAAGTGTTTGAACAGTTGGCAGGTAGAGAGCTATCTCTGTCAGAAAAGCAGCAGACTGTTGAGTACAGCACATGTAAGCGTTTTGCAGGATATTGTATAATGTAGTTCAATGTTGGGCTTCTGGGTCAGTGTTGGATTTTTATCATGTGTGTCATCAGTTTCTGTAAACAGTAGTTGAACTTCTGATGTGAATGATTACTTCAACTTGGGTGCATCAGATCCAGATGTGAAGACATTTATATATTATAATGTTATTGTAACACACAGCAGATATAGAGTGACAGGAATATTTATTCTCCATTTTAGATCTATTTGGTCTCAACCAGCTTCTGAGCTAAATACCTGGCTATACTGAGTCAATGTTCCACTGTTTTCCTCCTCGAGCCGCTAACTTTGTTCGTCTGCAGTTTGGTGTGGGGCAGGTAGAGAGCCATGAGTTCATCAAACATTTTTTTTCCTGCTAAAAACAGTTGCCTGCTGTTGCTGCACTGAGGCTTAATGAAAACAGTAAGACCAGAACAATTAGCTACAAGACTCTGAAATACTCTGTGGAGCAGAGGGAAACCATAGAGATGATTCTCCAGAGTAGCACTGTTTATTCCTATGCTACTGTTTATACATTTCTTTGAGCATTGATTACAGGTGGAGGAACCCTGGGTGCTGTGGGATTATCAGCGCTTAAAGTCCCATAAAGTGAGATTCCCATACCGTTTCAATTACACAGCAGGTCTCGATTCTATATTAATACAGTGACAGTGGGGCGGTGCGTGGCGCAGTGGGTAGAGCGGCCGTTCCATGTAGAGGCTACAGTCCTCGCCGCAGGCGTCCCCGGTTCGAATCCCGCGTCGGGCAGACCTTTCCTGCGTGTCATTCCCCCTCTCTCTGCCTCCCCATTTCCTGTCTATCTCTACTGTCATCACTATCAAATAAAAGCAAAAAGCCGAAAAAAAAAAAATATACTTTAAAAAAAAATACAGTGACAGTATCGAAGGCTCAGTCCACAGAGAAACGCACACAGGCTGTATTCAGAAACTGTGCCTTATAACGAGCTGCTAGGACTTTTGTAACTTTGTGATGTCACTACTGTACAGTCTGGATATCAAAACTTAAAAGATCAAAAAGGAAAACTGTAAAACATGGCATCTTTAGGTATATTCCTTCTGTTCTGTATCATATACATACCTCCTATCATATTGTATGTAACTGTAACATCAGTGCCAAGTTACACATTCAAGCAAACTGACAGATTTGAGTTGCTCCATCCAGTATATGTTTTGCAAATGCAGAGATGGACCTAGAATTCCTCTGTGGTCCAAAAGCAAACTTGAATATGGCACCTAAACAAAAGAAGCATGACTCAGAAGACTTTCTTCCCATGTTGTCCATGTGTTGTTCCAGATGCAGTGATAGTTTCCAGTATACGCTGGGTATTTCTTTTGTATGGCATGTATTTGTAATTGCATGCTTGATTGTTATTGCCTCTGGTGATGTTTCTGGGCCAAGGTCTCTCCATTCACTTAAAAAGATAAGAGGCTGGCCCCTTGGTTGTGCATGTTTGTGTTGTAGCACCAGCTATTCATTGACTACCATCAGAATTATGCCTTTGAAAATGTATTTTTGCTGCTGTTTGGCTCAGAGATTTTAGCAGTTTTGTCTTGGCACAGGATTCAGAAGGAGGCCACAGCATTTTTCCCACTGGTATTTTTACAGCCATAGATAATGTGTTTCTCTGTTTTTGCAACACTCTTCTACCACAGCAGCCAAAATCATTTAAATGCCACTAATAAAAAAAACAAAAAAAACATGATTTGCGCACTTCATATTAAAATCCCATATCTTCTCATTCCCAATGTCATTGCCTCATTGTAAGAATTCTTGTTTTTTCAGCAGTCCACAGTGATGCTGGCGCTGTTTACTGGCTGTTGAACAAAGGCCTAAGAATAGTCATCACTGCTTCGAGTACCATCACAATTTCTTAGCAGTATTTACCTATCTGTGCACAGAGTAGGAAAGAAAGTCTATCATGACAAAACAGGGCTTGTGGAGTCCCAATCATCGCACTGCATATTGACATCACTGATAATAGACACAGCTGCTTTGGAAACCCAACAATACAATGCAGTATGAACACAGATAGCAATAATAGATGGTATTTAGTCTTGAACTTGTGTGTCGTGCACCATGTTGGACCAGGCTAAAGGACCTCACACTGTGACACAGTGAATCTAGAGTGAAAGAGTGATTTAGTGAGTGAGTTAGTTACAACATTGGTCGGCGGACACAGTTTCGAATCAAGGCTTTTATTTTCATCAGCTGCAGACAGTAGCAGACAGGAAGCCCACCTTGATTTCTAATTCTCTTTGACGTTTTCGCCACATAGAGTCCAGTCAGTGAGAACAAATTGTAGGCGAGGTTCAATGCTTATTTGACCAATAAAACCCCCCCACTAATTTCAGCAAAAGAGAGATTTCTGAGGACTTACCTACTATTTGTAACTGTTACTTGGCTTGAAGCTGGGAAATATTATAAAGTAACTTTAAAGAGTTTAAATATTCTTCATTACACAGTCAGACAAAGAGATTGTAAAGGGAGATCATTTAGTTCTGTGGCTACTTTCCATAGAAATGACCATCCAGCTAACATGACCTAAAGGCACTTCACTGATCAACTTACTAAAGAAACAAAGAACCTCAGAGTAACAGCTAAAGGCCCACCTCTGTTCATGAGTCATTTGTAAATTATGAAACGTGGTGTCCATGACAGGACATTATGGACATCACATGCCTGAAGTAAGTTAGTTAGTTAGTTTCACTCCCCACAACCATATCTACTTGATTACCAAATAATATCAGTAAGACATTTTGGAGTCGAGCCTCAGTCAGAGCACAGATCTTAATTATGCTTTGGAACAACCTTTTTATTGCCTTTATTTAAGGCTTTTATTTCCATGCTGCAATAAGCTTATTGTCACATTTCCAGTTGCTTGAGTTTATAATTTTTTAACTGGCCCACTGATGTGGCAGCTCACTCCTGATAGCCAGTCCAACTCAGGAATATTCTAGTGAAAACACCAAAAATAAAAATCTGTAGTGGACTTCTTTTGTCAGTGCTTATCCCCCCTGTGACAACAGCCTGTTCATCTTTGTGGTGCCCCTCAATTTACCTGGTGCATTAGAGATGATTTTCTGTCAAATATTGAAGTCTAGAAATAATTGATTTGGCACTCCAGGATCAATGTCGCTATCCATGGTGCTGAAAAGAGAATTAAATCATGGCATGTTATATTAGAATTTAATTTGTGTTTTGTTCAAATGTATATCCTCAAATGATTTAACTCGCGTTTTCTTTGGTCTTTGTGTGAACTAATTTTCTTTTTGTATGTAATAGCTTCAACAAGGATCATTGTATCGGAATGATTTGAAAAATACCAAGGAATATATTAGTTACGTTTGCTCTTTCTACAGTATAAGTCACTGTTTTCATCCTGTCTGTATAAGACAAGTTGTCTGACACTTATTGAACTCATTTAACCTGAGACACGAAGCCTTGGTGAGATGATATAAAGCAAGCTCTTTACTTCCTGTGGAGACACAGATGGTGCTAGCATGCTGTACTACTATGACTTATGTGTAGACATGATGTGTAAGAGTCTTTTAGTCTACGCTCAAACAGAAGTAGTTTGTATATGTCCAATCACAACAGAGATCAAAGTGTTGATATCTGTCCTGAACAGCTACACACAGAGGTGGGAAAAGTTGGACGTGGTGATGTCATAGATAGGGGATAAAACAACATCATTAAATAGGTAGGGAGGCATAAGAGCACAAACTACTTCTCCTGGGAGAGATTCATAGACTTTTATTTTTCTTCTTGAGTGTTTTGGCTGGACTTCAGCAGTCCTGTAATCATGAATGTCCCTGACTGAGTCACTGAGTGATGGAACTTCTACCACTGTTCAGCAGAGCACTAATCTGCAGTCCACTGAGCCACTGTGGGTTTTTCCACCTGCTCAGAAACTGCAGAGAAGTGGAGGAGTGTTTTCAACTACTCAGCCTCACCTCTGTTATAGCAAATGAACTACTTTTCATCTAAAGTACAAATTATTATGGGAGGAAGCTGAGGAATAACTAAACATAAGACACACTGTGCAGAGAAAGCAAGAGAGACGGAGGGAGAGAAGTCATCGGTAAAAAGGCTTTGTGACCAACTCTACATGATGAACAGAGGGCAGGGCACTAGAGGTGTAATTCCCAGATGGAGGCTGCATGTGACAATAAGAGATTATCTGTCCATTATCTGTCCTGCTTATCTGTATAGGGTCACTGGGTGCTGCAGCCAAACCCAGCCGACGTAGGTGTGGGCAGGGTACACCCTGGATGAACAACTCACATTCACACCTACAGGCAATTATTTGTCATTAATGTGCACATCTTTGGGCTGTGGAAGGAAACAGGGAGAACCTGAAAAAAAGTCCACACAAAGAAGCCCCAGGCCTGGGAAGCGAACCCAGAACCCCAATTTCAAGTAGATAGAGCTGCAGAGACCTTTGACTTTGATACATATATCAACTTTCTGGTAGAGCTAGAGGAAAATCATTACATTTACTGTCAAGGAAACTTCCCGACTATATCCAATGAACAACATTTTTTAGTTTGGACCAAAGACCATGACGGACTGAGTGTCTCGTTCCTGGAGCCACTCCTCCAGCATTAAATCCAATCAGCATCAGTACATTTTCATTATCCATCATTTAATTCTTTGTTTATTTACTAATGTTTTCATGATTAATTAGGGTATTCTATTCAATGTTTCTTTAATGGCTTTCATTATGATCTGACTCATAATTTTAAAAAGACTTAATTACACAAAGCAGCGTGGCGAAAATCTAATTACACTATTGATTAGTGCAGCAATTTGCTGAGAAAAAGTCAAACATATGTCAAAAATATCACATGATTTTTGCCTTTAGCCATGCAGACACAGAAAGTATGCATTATCTTGGTGGTTATCTTGGTTCATTATCTAAGGTGCACCTTTTTGAGGATCTTCATTATTGCATTTTATGTTATAGATATTTACATTGTAATGAAAATACATAATGTATAAATTCAGTAATGTGTGTTATCCAATTACCACACAGTTACCGAGGTGGCAGTGTAGAATAACGTACATTGTCCACATTCCACTGAGGGAGGAACGGCCTGGTAAACAGGACTCAGTGTGACCCCTCCACTGTGGAACAGCTTACTTAATACCAATGCATTTCAAGCTAAAACAGCTTGCACCGACAATTAAAGGTAATGAACCAACTCCTAAAACCATAGGGATTATAGCAATGGGGCAATTTGCCAAAATGTTGAACTATCCCTTTACAGACTTCGTTGGTAACAGACTCTTTTTGTACACATGCTAATTTGTCTGACCTACCACTTAACTTCTACTGTAGCCCGTAGAAGTTGCTTTTGCTGTAATACTGTCTTTAATGTGTTGGCTAATTACTTTAATTGTTGGCACTGTTCATTCAGAAACACTGAGGTGCAGATAACTCTGTCAGCTCTGTCGTTTGATGTCCAGCAACAAGCGCAGTGAACACATCAAAGCCAGGCGTAATGGCTGTGTTCCTGTGCCTCATGACTTCACCTGTGGCATTTGAAGTAAATATTAAAATAAAACCCTTACAGGAGAGGTTGATGCTGGCTGCTGATCCACTGGACCTGGTTACACAGTAAAGCATTAAAAAGTAACATGAATTCATGATTATTTCATTAATCAAAGTCATAGCTAGTGTTCTATTGACAGGGTCGTTCCACAGAGATGACATCTGAGAGTGCACAGCCTGAAGGACTCGACGTGAACCTCAGGATGCAGCTAGAGTTTTTCTGAGCAGCACTTACAGCCAGTTTTGAGCAGAAAACATTTAGTTTGACCATTAGAGAGAGAGAGAGAGATTTGAGGGACAGACTCACAATCTGAAGGTGAACTGAGGAATAATTCTCTCAAATTGAAGCATCAACATCCATATTTACCGAGGCTGAGGGTGATGCAAGAAAAGGCTTTGGAAATTTTTTGAAAATTACATTCTCAACCCACTTCCTGTCGTCCTCGGCTGAGTCTTACAGGGTCAGGACCGGTGTGTGTGTTCCATCCGCACACTCTCCCTGTACTGAGGGAATTGCTTTTCATTTTCACAGGTGCAGTGGCCTCACTCACGCCTGAGTCATCCACTACCAAAACCTTTTTTCCAAAGCTGCTTCACCTCCTGAGCCTGTCTCATCCTGCCAATGGCTGACACTTTTAACAGTTTAGTTATAGATAGGGCTACATGTAACTAAGTTTTCCATTTTTTTAAATTAAGAAGCATAAGAATAAAGTTTGAAACCGACAGATATTCCGTTTCAAATTATATTTAAAAAGAATAACTACTAAAGTTGACACATGTAAGAAGCTGGTACCGGAGAAAATAGTGATATAATGTCTGAAACGATGAATCAATAACCAAATATTGACCTGAAAGCAAACAAGAGCCCCAAAAGTCAAGGCCGCTTTTCTAGAAATAAATAATTTATTTTAACTCATCATTCACTGGAGGATTATGTCAGTGTCAGGAACATCCAATGGGACTTCATAGTGGCTCTGAATGGAAGTTAAAGTTTTGTCATCATAGGAACATCCTCCATAGGAGCCGACAGTCGGGGGGAGTTTGATGTAACCTCAGACCGCCACTCCTCCTGGGACTGCCCAATAGGCTCAGACCTTCCCTTGTGTACATACATTAGTGGAGTCGACCGGTGGGATGGAGCCAGAGCGCTGTGGTCTCAGTCTGCACACCAGTTAGTTTCTCACCGCTCAGCTGCTTCTCTTCTCTGACGTAGAAGCTGGTGACTGCCGTTATATTTTCTTCAGACATCGTATTGTGGATGGTAAGGTTCAGTTTTGAACTGCTTGTTGTCATATGTATGTTTTTTTTACACAATGTGCAGTGCGCTGTGTGTGATGGATGTCCCGGGGCAGTTTCAGGTCCCTGTAGGCTCCTGTATGTGAAAGTGGGGGTTGTGTGCATATGTGTGTAACTTTGAATAGTGGCTATATTTGGCGACTTTCCCTCTCTCTTTGCTGGTAGGCGTTCAGTCCACTGGCTATGATTTTTATTCATTAGGTCAGTGATGGAGTCAGATGCTGCAGACAAACTGGGTTTGACTCCCTCCGCATGACAGCTTATAGGACTGTAATGTGAGAAGTGAGGCTTTGTTAAGTTAAACCTGAACTCCAGTTTACCAGAGCCAAACATGTTGCGTAATCATTTAAAAAAAGAATAGCAGCCTGTATTTTAATAATAATTTAAAATGTCTCTTTTTGTATTTTCACACATTTACACTAAGAGATTAATCATTAATTAGAGATCTTCAGTAACATTCTCATCTCCACTGGCATGTCTTTGAAAACTAATGTGTGCATTGGTTTAACATTCACATCACATGAATTTTTACAGGTTCGGTCCATCGCAGGTGAAATATTTCCTGGTTCTGGTCAAAATCTCTTCACCAAACTTGAATATTTGAGGCCCGTGTGAACATTAGACACTCTCCTCTCGCAATCAGAAGTATTTTCTGCCAGTTTCTGATAAATCCTGCCCGTTTCGGAGTGTTTTTTCCCTCAGCTTTGGCTTTCACACAGCAGTAGTCAATGGGCAGTCTAAACGTTCCCCTAACAGTTAATCTCTTTACACAAAAGGGCACTTTGTTATGGCAGCTGCTTTGCTACAAAATGCAAATCTGTTACTACTTGTTTTCTAAATTCTTCCTCTGCGTCTTTTCCTACAGATGCTTTAACGTTTTATCTCCACCTCCGAGTTCGTTGAACTCGCTGATGCAAACTGTTGATTTAGTGTTTTGAATTTTTAACCTCCAAACAGGTCATGTATAAAGACTCAGAAATTGTTTTGAACGTGGCCCAAGGGACAAGTAACTAAAAAGTGTTGCCTTGCACCCTCCTCCTCCTCCCCCCCCCCCCCCCCCCCCCCCCCCCTCTCTCTGCCTGTCACATGTTCTTTTCACAGCATAGAAAAGTTTCTGGATTAGGGCAGAATTAACACAAAGCAGCGACGCCACTCCAGCTACACTCGTGCACAACGACGTCGACGAGGCAAGAGAGGAGGGGAACGGAGACGGAGAGAGAGAGCGACGCGACGCGACGGGGGCGAAGACGCTCGAGAAAACTTCATCAAACTGTTGAGAGGGAGAGGAGGACGAGTCCATCCCAGAGAGAGAGGCAGCAGAGAGGCAGCAGAGAGGCAGCAGAGAGGCAGCCGCGAGGTCCTGAAGGATGGAAGAGAAGCAGTTTGCTGGGATCCTGGTGAGTTTTCACTTTTGTTCACACACAAACACTTGGAAACTCCAGTTTCACACACCGCACACACACACACACAAGTGAATAAAGACAGGAGGATGTCTAACAATGGATGCAGCCACATCTCTAAATCCCCAGCTGCGGGACCACCAGTCGAGCCCCCCTCCCCGCTCCCTTCTCCTCCGTTTACTGTCACTGTTCTCCACTGTCCCTCACAGGCTTCTCTTTTCTTTCCTTTATGCATATGTGCTCACAGTTTTCTGATTCAATTTAGTTTTTTAAATCATTTTTATGAGACTTAAAGGTTTCCTAAAAACACACTAGGGGCCAGATTAACAAAACCTTCTTAAGACATTTTTTTTTCTTAACTTCAGTCTTAAGAAGAAAAAAGAGAAGAAGTCAGAGCCTGTTAATTGTTAGTTAGCATGTTAGTTAACTGTTAGTTAGTTAACATGTTAAATTATTGTACGTTCTTTTTTTGTACATTAATTTCATCCACCATAACCCTCAAGCTCCTGCCTCGAAAAGTTTCTGCATCTGTTTTTGTCCTTCTCCATGGTTAGTGAGTGAGTGACAGTTAAGACGCAAACTACAGTATACTATATAGCCTATATGTTGTTTGTTGGCAGGTGTAGTGCAATGCAGTGACGTATTTTAAGAAGTTCTTCAGTAGGAAAAACAAGAAATTCGTAAGAAATGTTTAACTTCAAATTGAACCTTATAATCCATCCCCTACAGGTGGCTTTGTATGCCTCCCATGTGGTAGCAAAGGATTCAACGGATTCACTATTGACTGTTCTTAAGACAATATTGAGGAATTGCACTTAAGAACTTTCTTATGAACTTCTTAATTTTAGATCTTAAGACATTCTTTAAGATCTTTCTTAAGAACATATTAGTGAATCCGACCCCAGGTCTCGATGTTGCTTATCTTCAGTCAGCGATAACCCTGCAGCTTCCTTCCTCATATCGGTGTTTGCGTGCAGCAGACCGGGCCGTCGTCACCTGCCGATCGCCATGCCGACGCAAAGCATGAATCGTCAACTAAACCCCCCCCCCCCCCCCCCCTCAAAGTTTTGCCTTTTGCTCTCAGCGATAGAAACCTCCCTCTCACACTCTCCATGCGTCTGCTCTCTGCAGCTCCGGTGGCAGTAAACATGTCTTCAGTGTTGTTTTGGCCGCTGATAAAAGATGAGGCCAAGAGGTAAATGTGTCAGTGTCGGGCCTCTGCTGCTGCTGAAGCTTTAAATAGAGGTTTGGCATCATTGGCAGTCAGATCACCTCTCTCTCTCTCTCCTCTCTCCCTCTTCTTCCCTTCAGTCCAAGTCCTTCAGTCCTTCAGTCCTTCAGTCCGTCTTGAGACACTGATAAACACAGACTCGCAGCTCAAACACTCCTCTGACATTCTCGCTCATTTGAAGCTTCTCTTTCTTCCCTGGTGACATTTTTTTTCCTGTGTCGTTTCCTTTTGAGATGCATATCCACCTTAAAATGCACATGCGTTATCTGGACTTAAGAGAGTGTGTGTGTGTGTGTGTGTGTGTGTGTGTGTGTGTGTGTGTGTGTGTGTGTGTGTGTGTGTGTGTGGTGGGGGGTGGGGGGTGGGAGTGTTATCAGTCTTGCCTTCTCACACTGCACACTGTCTCACTCTTGCAACATTTGAAGGTGATTGAAGGATGTAGATTATGTGTGTGTGTGTGTGGCGGTTGTATATCACAAGCAACTCAATCGCTTTTTCATGCTGCATTCACGTGAAATTGGGCAGACAGCAGACGGACGACAGCCGCTGCACGTAACGGCATAAACAAGTAAACAAGTGGTCCGTCAGCACGAGGCAAAACAATACACGTGACAATACATGTATGTTGTCATGGCGATGTCATATTATTTACCTGACCCACGTTTTACCGGCTTTCTCTCGACTTCTGTGACTAAAATGACATCTGGTTTGTTAGCGACGGCCGTCTGCCCGACTGCAGGTGAATGCAGCTTCAGTGTAACGCTCCATTCCTCCTCACTGCGTTACCGCGGTGACTTTTCACAGACGCCACCTCGACGTAACAACATGGCGACACCACATGGCAGCAGCACCGAGCTCACCCGCTCCATGGAGATATGAATGATATGAACGGCTAATTACCACAACACTTCAGCTTGTTGATGGAGGTGATTACTGGTTAATGAAAAACACACTTTTGAACGAAATAATCAATTTTCGTGAATAGATAACAGGAGAAGTTACACAATGTCCCTTTAAGCACAGTCAGACTCTGCAGTATAGTTGCATCTGTGGTATTCAAAAGCAGTGACATGACTTGAATCAGTGGTTGGTGTGAAGTTGCTGTATGTTAACCACCGTTCACATGCTCAGTATGATGTGTAGTGATGTGTAGTGACCACTAGAGGCACACAGACCAAGTATCTGAACGTGTTGCTGTGTGGATTCATGTCGTTCTTTGCATCTGAAAGCACCTTCCTACATAGTAAGTAATAAATATACAGTGAACTGAGAAGGAAAACACAATTTTGTTCAACATCTATTTATAAGTGTCAGTCATTAAAGTTCTGGTACCAAGTTTTCTCCTTCAGGCTTCTTTAAAATATTTGATCTGTTCACTCTTAAACTTCAGAGTGAGTTAAGTGAAGATTTTCCTTAGTGTGAGTTTAAAATGTCTTTCTCCTTATCTTATCTGTTATTCTTAAGAAATACCTTAAAGTCAGGTTAGTTGTTGGACAAAACACTTAGCCGCTAAAAACCAACAAAGGCACTTTATTTTACTGACCAATTTATGTTGATAAATGAATGAAAATGAAGTATATGAAGTTGAGTGAGAAGTCTGAATGGCCTTAATAATGAGGAATTGATTCTACATTATTATTAGTATTATTATTATTATTATTATTATTATTATTGTGATATTGAATGTTGCCACCTTCACAAAAATGATAATATGAGCTACAGTAAACACTAAGCTAAGCAAAAATGAATCCTACCCATCACACTTTAGTAATAAAAAAAATTCTAGTGAGTCAAAAGTCTATAGCAACCAATGTTCGCGAGGTCCCGATAAGCATAGGCCTGTTACAAATGCTTATGGCCTGAATCAACAGTCCCCATGGAAACAGTAAGATTTTAATTTCAATTTTTAAACAGTAAACTTCACATAACTTTTTCCAGAGCTAAGGAACCATTTTAAGAGATTATGTATAAGGTGAAATCAAACATTTGATGTGATGCTTGAGTTGAAAGCGTAAGGTGTTTTGATTATCCAGCCTCTGTTCTGTAGTTAAAAATAAAAATAACAAAGTCCTGGTCAGTTTTAAAGTGGCTCTCATCTTAAAAAGCTACATAAGAGTGTGCACAACACATCATACCAGGCTACATAGCTTCACTGTAGGGAAAAGGCAACATTTCTGTGCATCACTGCGTCATTCCTCTGAGAGGCACATCAGTCCCTCTCTTATCACCAATAGAAACGATTGCTTATTTGATTTGGCTCAAGGCTCCTGGGCAGTCGGCGACGGCTGTTTGCTCACAAAATCTCAAATGTTTTGCTTCCTCTCCAACACTAACTCACTCCTGGTTTAGAGTCAGTTTGCTTGATTGGGCATTTGAAATATCATTTTAAAAAGCACACTTTAAAAAGGCATTCGTTAGATGGACAAAATACATTTAATTGATTAATAGTTTAACATGACACCCAGGCGCCGACACTGAACGCTGTGCTCCTTTCTCTCTGAGCCACTCAACGAAGCCTCATCAAAGTGTCAGTGTTTTTCCTCAGAAAGGAGGGCAGATGTTGGACTGTAACACACATGTAACACACATGTCTTATCTATGAAGGTAAACACTCCAGCAGTGTACGACCGCTCACTTCGCCCTCTTGTGATTGGTCGGTTCCGATGGCTGGGCCTGTTGTTTTCAGCAGTGGTAGACGGTGATGTCAGTTGAGACAACAAAGAGTGAGAGTCTTTGTGTGTGTGTGTGTGTGTGTGTGTGAGTGTGTGTTGCTCTCCCATCGCCAACTGTCACCTCTCTTTGAGCTCTTTTTTTCCTCTTTCTCCTCATCCATCTTTTCATTTTCAAAAGTGTTGGTGAATTTCTAAAATGTTCTCTCCTCTTTTATTTCACATTTCATCCTCTCATCTCAAACGGTTAAACTTGCCCTTTCTTCTTGTGTTTTCTCAACACTGTGCAACCCCCCCCCCCCCCCCCCCCCCCTCCCGAGTCCCTGCCCTTTCTTTACACCGTGATTCACTTTATTTACGGTGGCCCAGATGGTTGGTGGACGGACACGTCGCCGTAAATTTGGTGACACACAAGGCGCTCGCTTCCTGCTACCGCTTTGGCTCCGGCTGGTCGCCTTCTGCCGGGACCCTTTCTGTCCAACCTCAGTTCCTTTGCTCGTTCACAGCGTTCAAAGGGGGGGGGGGGGGGGGGGGGCCCGTCCCCTCAATCTTCCTGCGTTGTCTTTGACCGCCCTGGAAGCCGCCACTTCCACTGAGCGGATGAGCAGATGGTGCCCTGGCACAAGCTCCTACTGGACGGATAGATGTCTCTTTGTTGTTTCTCCTTAGTTACGTCCCCGGCCACTTGTTGTCTTTAACATGTCTGCTGTTTGGGACGTATGTATGGGGATGTGAGAGGGGGGAGGAGGGGGAGGAGGGGGAGGAGCAGCTGGCCTGAGTCTTGGCTTATTTGTGCTGTATTCATATGTCTGGCTGTGCACACCACTGCTGCCGCTCCATCACTATTAAAGCCAAATGGAGGGAGAGGTCACCACAGACTGGCTCCTCATCAAAGTCCAGTGTTGGCAAAACTTTTCCATCCACAGTTTGTTGGACGTTTGGGCTCAGATGTGATAATTAAGCAGTGAAATGTCACTTCAGCCCTTGTTGGTTTGTTTTACACATTCCTGCAGTTACTGTCAACATTGCAGCTCAGTCTCACTCAGACTTTAGTTAGGCAACAAATTCACAATTCCTTAATTCTCATTTGATTGTTGTAAAACACTGACACAAAAAAACAACAACATTTGACCAGATTGGACAACTTCTTCCCGTTCTTCTTCTTATCAGCCGGAGCACTGATGAAGCGGGAAACAGATGTGTCCCACTTTATTTGGCACAGCTTGTTTTTCAAGCACCATACTAGGAATACAATGGAGGTCGTGGTTCACAACCTGTCAGGCTCAGCTGAGATGTTGGATGTGTGTGTGTGTGGGGGGGGGGGGGGGGGGTCTTCCCTCTTACAAACAGTATCTGACAGTGATCGCACAAACCAGACAGCAGAGTTTAACTTTGGCCTTTTATCCAGTTCCTCCTCGCACAATCAAGATGAATCAGTGACAGTTGATATCTGTCATTTTCACTCTCACCAACTCTCCTCACAGCTCGGTTTAAAATGTCACTGGCATTTCTCACAGTTTTATTGTTCACTAACATCACAGCACAGACCTGTAGCAGTGACAGGCTGAAGTGACACAGCAGGGCTCAGCAGACAATTTGTCACTTTTATTTAATCAGTTGGACAATAATAAGAGAAATCCGAGCAGCATTCAGACCCTGAGCTTTTAAATCTCAGAATAATCAATTTGGATAATAATATAAAACAAAGCTGCATTCAGGTTACTGAATTATTAATCAGTAATCAGAATGGTGATTATTTTTCTATCATTTTCTATCATTTCACTCACTCACTCTATCACCTTCACTCATCTACCCACTGTATAATTGATAATAGATAGATACATAGATTATATACACATTGACAGTGTGATTCATGTCTGTGGAACTGATCATGGGGACAAGCAGAGTGGGTTCAACTATAGAGTGGGTTGCAAAAAATAAATAAATAACTAATGGAACTTGGCTAGAATTGAAGATGTGCCCCATTTATGCAAATAGTCAATTCTGTATATGACAGCAACAGCAACAGATATTTTGTTATTACTCCGGAATGTGGCTGTGATGCCCCACAGTTTGTGTAGCTACCCCCCTGAGTGGGGAGCATTTGTGTGTGTGTGTGTGTGTGTGGGTGCGTGTGTGTGTGGGTGGGTGGATGTGGGAGAGAATGAGTGTGTCACTCAGCGTGTGTGTGTGTGTGTGTGTGTGTGTGTGTGTGTGTGCATGGCATTTCCCAGGGGTTGTGTGGCTAATGTGTGCTGTAGGCTGTGAAGTGGAAACTAAATGGAAAGAAATAGTGGAACCCACAGCCACAACCTCCCCAAGGTCAGGACACACACACACACACACACACACACACACACACACACACACACACACACACACACACACACACACGCACACACACACACACACACACACACACACACACACACACAACGCATACACGTACGCATTAGTATACTACATAAACACGTTTTAGATTTCTGCTCCCAGATACGTTCAGCCTCACAAACACACACTGCAAATGAATTCAAACGCACACAGACAAACAGAAGTCGTTACTAAAACACAGAAGTTTTCTCTTCACTTCTGCTCCATTATATCCAAAATTAAAAAATAATAAAAACACAATCTGTTAAGTGACCAGAGGCTACAAGACTGTGACTTTAGCTCCAAACTGTGCAGCCTGAACTTCAGTCACAGGGGATGTGTGGAGGCTTTTATTTATTTTTTAAAGTTTCCCTTTGTTTGTCATCACTTTAGAAATGTTCCGGCCTGTGAATGACTCCAAATGTTGTTTTTCATAGTTTCTGCCGTGATGTGAGCTCACTCATCACAGGTGAAATGAGACCGTTCCTCTGCATCTCTCTCTCTCTGTCCTTATGTAAGAAACATATTGAGTTGCCAGTCAGCCAGTTTAGTGAACAGCAGTGCTCAGCAACCGTGTTGACTGCCTCTGGGCCGAGCGGCCAACAAACAGATGTGAACCGAGAGAGAGAGAGAGAGCTGTGAGGGCAGGTGGGTGGGGGAGAAGAGGCAGAGTCAGACATGATTTCTGTTTCTGATTTCACCCCCTGACTGACTGACTGACTGAATGAAAGGATACAACAAACAAAAAAAGGGTTAGAGAAAAATCCGAGCGGCCGTATGAGGCGTCAGCTGAACGGCAGCTACTGTGGCGAACGCACAATTGAGGGACAAGGGGCCACAAATGCCAAACACGTCCACTGCTGGGCACTCTTTAAAAGGTAACCCACCACTAACCGACCCCCCGTGTGCGCTCACAAACACAACACACAACACACACATACACAGCAAAGAAGGAGAGAGTCCATTGTGTTTCTGAGCTTTAGATTTCATTTGGAACGAGCGCTCAGGCTGAAAATGTAGTTTTTCTGATTTTCTTCCTCTCCCCTTCTCTCTTTGGTTTAATGGGTCTCCCTCCCTCCAACAACACAGAAAAGAAAGGCCAGTTAGTTAGAAAAAGGGGGACTTGACACTCTTCCTCTCTCGTCCTCTGGAGTCAGTGAAATTATGGACAGGGCTCTGACATTGTGTCCACACAACGGAGCTCTTAAATCTCCCCCGGCTTCCTTTGGTATTATCATCATTTTCAACGGTTTCCAATTGAACTCCTTTCAAAGGCCCTTTCAGAACCATATTTAGGTAATTTGTTGCGCTTGAACCCAACCTGCTCCCTGGCTCTGGATGTGTATGTGAGGGTTGAATGGCAGCTATAAGCCTGGGACGAGGGGGGGTCTGCGTTTCTCAGGGTCGGACAGCCCTCTGCTGCTCACTCACACACCTCCCCTGTGTTATTTATCACTATGTTTCCTCCTCCTCCGGCGCTGCTTTCAGATGTGGGAACTGTATCTTAACCGCTTTCCAAACATCATGGAGAGGTTTCTTGTGGCCTGGGGTCAGACATGGCGGGGCTGTGACAGATGCAGGTGCAGCACTGTTGGAGGACAGCTGTTATTTGGAAAATAATGTTCGAGCAGCAAATCACAGGCTGAGTCAGTGATGAAATGTAACGCTATTAGACTTTTTTTTATGTTGCCTGTTTATCCTCACAGCTTGATTGTCAATCATGTGCAGCGCTGGGAGGAGGCTCGGCCTCATGTCCCCCTTTACGTTTCCTCCTGAGTTTTATCATTCAGCAGATACGACATAAAATTCTGTCGCCTCACTGTTTCCATCGGGGGGAGTGGGGGGTAAATTAGCAGCTGGTAACAACGTGACTTCATTTCCTCTTACTTAATTCTATGTGTACAACATAAAAACAACCTTAAAGCTGCATCTTTGTCACATGGAACAGTGGGACCTACTGTGAACAACAGTCTGACGTCACTCTTGTAGAAAACCCGCCGGGCAGCGTCCGCAAAACCGTAGTAGGAAGTAGTAGGAAATGCTAGGTGGCTCGCCCAGCATTTCCACAATTAATAATAATAATAACAAAATAACGAAAAAGACAAAACTATATATTTATCGAAAATGGAGCCATTAACAAGTGTGGGTAAATTCATCCACATTTTTTATTTTACACCTTTGTGTTGTGGCTGGAAAACACTGTGAAAGACTGTTGACTCGTTGACCCCTTTACCTATAATAGTAATAGTAATAATAAAGACTTTGTTAATAATAATAAACATTTGATCCACTGTTTATATAAAATATTGATAATCACAGCTCTGAAAATATGTTCAACGCAAAAGAAAAAAAGGTTAAAGCAGAAGTAAGCGATTCGGTCCTTTGGGCTAATGCTGCGTTCCAGGCAGGCTTTTGAAACCGTAAATTACAGCTTCAAGTCACAACTTACGACTTTGTAGCGTTCCAGGCAACCCACTCGTGTTTCTCCGACCTGTTTTACCTGTGAAAGTCACTATAACGGCCACTCGTAACTTCTGACCCGTGAACTCGTACCAGATCGAACTGGTACCACTTCACAGGTCGGAAAAACACGAGTTACGAGTTGCCTTGAACGCACCATAACGTCTTGTCAGCAGATGGAGTTAGCAGCCCCCGCCCTCGTCATGGATCTATTGGTCCTCGTCCCTACGTCACCACATTCAGGCGCATCCCTTGGCTGCACACACAGAGAGGACTGCCCCTTTATGCCGTTCTCTCTCCTCATTGGATAAAGGTTGTAGGATACAAGGAAAGTTTTCTCCTGGGCTCAGAGCAGAGCAGAGTGACTGACAGACCCGTGTTTCAGACCAAACACTCTATAGAAGTGATTGCTGTCGGAAGATACAACTATTTAAGACTTAGATTAACACAAAAATATCACTTACTTCTGCTTTAAAGTGTCTCGTTCACAGTTCTTTGTGTCAGAATTACAAAAGAAAATTAAGAATGCTTTTTGACATTAAGCAGAGAATTTTAAAGATATTTAAAAAGTTCATGTTTTTAATCATTCCATTTTTTTTAATTCAGTAATGTGAATATATAATATATATATATATATATTATATATATATATATATATATATATATATATATATATATATATATATATATATATATATATATATATATATATATATATATATATATATATATATATATATATATATTGACATCAATGGGGCAACAGAACAACCAGTGTTGGTCTTTCTATGCACGATGCTGACATCTTAGAGGTCCTGATGTGAAAGGGGCTTTTGCTCCTGAACATTCTGCTCCCACTTCACCCAGAGAGGAGAGACCCCCCACCCACCCACCCACGAACCAGCACCACCACCACCACCTTCTGTATCTGACCTGAATCTAACTTTTAGAGAGAAGTGGACAAACACTTGAAGGTAGTTTAGTAGCTGCTCTGTCCAATCACATCACATGATAGAGTTGTCATGGAAATGGAAATATTTAGATCTCAGTGGTTTGGACCTGAAGGTGCAGAAGTTGAACTTTGGAAGTAAATTGTAGAAAGTATCATGAGGTCATTTGCAGACACGTGTGTTGTGTTTGTTTATGTTGTTGCTCTTTAAATGGACGTGTGAGCCTGTTGTGTGATGCTGCCATGCAGGATTTTGCGGTGGTGGATGTTGAAGCACTGGCCCCTCGGACCGTGTTCGGTCTCTGTGATGAAGACATGTTTCATATCTCTATCTGTCTCTCTCTCTGACAGTGACTTCTGCCACGTGAGGCCAACTTCACTCACATGTTCCTCACTTTCATCCCCAGCAATGGTCCCATATGTTTGTCAAAATGTGTATGTTGTGTGCTTTTTCCGGCCCGATTTGTTCCCATGCCTTCTCTCCAATGAGCCCCGTTCTCCCCGGGGGTCCGAGCCGAAGCCTCACGCTATTTATACAGACCGAACAGCTGGGGCCCTCCCAGCCAAAGCAGTGAGGGGTGAGGGGGTCGGGGGATGGGTAGAGGAATTATCATGGAAACTTCAGGTTAAACCAAGCGTTGGAAATGTCTCTCTGTTTTTTCACTCTCTTGTCTTCCTCTCCATCATTTGTGTCTCTCCCCTGGGTGTCAGAGTGGCCAGCTCAGGTCAGCCGGACTGCTGCACAAACAGCCCTCTCTCCTTTTGAGTCTCATCCCCCCTTCAATCCCTCCTTTATCGCTCTGTCCACTCCTGCTCTTTATTCTGCCGCTAATGTTTTCTCCCAGTTTTTCCCTTTCAGAATCACACTTTCTTCCCCGTTTCCAGTTAAAGAGCTCGCTGTTTTGGACCGAACATGAAAGGGCGATTTTCCCTCCAACTGCGCTTCAACACATTTTGTTCTTTTGTTGCGTCGGACAAAGCCGACCTGCTGTTGCAAAACTGAGCTTTTTGTGTTCCTTCTCTTTTCTTCTGCTCCGCGGCTCCTGCGGTGCTTGTCCTATTGTGAACCATCAACCCTGTGAAGTTCAGTCCGTGCTGCTTCTTCCCCTTCATGTACTCCGTCCTGTCTTCCTTTCATTTCTCTTATCATATCTTCTCGGGACCTCTCTACCCTCCACGCTGAGCTTTTTCCTCACATGAACCGCTCAGGAGGGAAGAGAGAGTCGGGCTTATCGATGCCTCCTTCAGTTCGAGGCCCCTCTCACAGTCAGACGTCCCATCATAGGCATGCTGGGCTAACGAGAGGAGAAGACATATTAACCTAATTGCTGTAAGGGACAGATATATAGATCGAGGCGGATGTAATAAGCCCAGATGCGACTGTTGACTCCCTGTGAGATTAGCCTTTCAGTGTGAGAGCAGGTTGATTTATGGATATTAAAAGACAAGAAGTCATGCAGAGGCTGACAGCTTTATATATCTTTTTAAGATTTCACATTTAGATACTAAGTTAAAGCCCAAATTGCCACTTTTATAGCATCTTAATGTCAAAGTCATATAGATTGCCTGAGTGAAAGTGACAAATAAAAGAGGATTTCATCGTATAGGCCTTCAATATCCACTGACGCCTACATTTGCAGGCAAATCTTAAACCCAACAGATAATAGACGGTTATTAACATCAAACAGCTCCTCTCCCTCTCTAATATTTTAAACTTTATTATTGCCAGTTTGGACAAAGCAGTGTTTTCACAATTCTCCTTAGTTGCTCATCCTTGTATGGATGCAGGGGCCTTGAGCCAGTCCCAGCTGATGATATTGAGAAATGCTGTGGATCACCTTGGACAGGCTACAAGTCTATCACAGCGCCACCTGGGAGAGAACCCACGAATACACAGGGAGAATGTGGACAAGCTCCACACGGGTATAGGCCTCAGGTCACGGGGTCAAAGCCAGAACCTTGTTGCTGTGAGGCCACCATCAATCATTTAGGAAAAAAGAAAGTTCTGGTATTTGCATTTGCTGCAGTCAAGAGGCTTTTAGTGTTGTGTATTCAATGGTTGTGGCTAGTTCCTCTCATCAGGGTCTAGACTTTGTTCTGTGTGTGAATTCTCAAAGTCTGATTGATGTCATTTACAAGCAACATGAGAATGTTTTGAAAAGAAACCTTTTTTTTTTTTTTGCCGAAAAAGACAAAGTTCAGCAGCAAAAGGCGTCATCCCTTTCTGTTTTGACTTGGTTGCTAAGTTCAGGTGTGGGGGGGAAATGTGTTTGCTTGACCTCAGCTTTTGGAGTTGGTCTTGTGTCTGTGTGTGTGTACTCACTTCAAAGTGGACTCAAGTTGCACAAGCTCCTTATTTGTTTGACAATTGTGTTTGAACTGGTTTGGACTGGTTTGGGTTAAAAATTGGCATTGGGTTTGTCCTGGATGGACGTCCAGGAAAAACAATTTGCCTCCTATAGAAATAACACAGACATGTGTCAGTTAGCATCGTCGCTGTAGAGAAATAAATCAACATGCACAAATGGATATACAGTATAACTGACAGTCAGGAAGCAACTTCGTGAACAGTTCTAAAGTTTTCTAACATCTCACTGAATATTAATTGTGTTTCATTGGCATTTTGGATCACAAAACTGTCTCAGCCCATAAAAGAAAAGCACAGCAGAGATATCTGCCACCAGTCTGCAGTGATATTTGGATGTATTTGTCAACACAGATAAGAATGCTTTGAGCAAAGAGAGAAAAACGCATGAGAAAAAAGATCAAACCCCCAATCTGCTGCATTTCAGGAGTCACCTGCTCCAAAACATATTTCCAATAGACACCTTGATACTTTCTCCTGCATGCTCTCACAACTCCACTTTTTAGAACTGTGAACTCCCATCTGTTACCTAGACACTATTATGTTGTTACAGTGCAGGTAAAAGTGCCAACAAGAAACTACTTTCTGTAATTTTCTAGTTAGAGTTAAACAAAAAAACAAGTAT
Source organism: Trachurus trachurus (assembly GCF_905171665.1). Taxonomy (NCBI): domain Eukaryota; kingdom Metazoa; phylum Chordata; class Actinopteri; order Carangiformes; family Carangidae; genus Trachurus; species Trachurus trachurus. The sequence goes on from NC_139900.1 coordinate 35,468,395, forward strand.
TTTACTGTTGTGGGAGTAAATCCAGCAGATGACCACTAAAAGGCTTCATCCAGATGATCTCTTATGCTGGTTAAGTATAAGGCTTTGTAAAGAGGAAGCAGACAACAAAGTTAGTAACACTTGTATTTCATTGTTCTGCATTTTGTTTTCACCATTGGTACCAAAGGCCGATAAGACCCGGGGTCAATGTCAGTGTTTCCAGGGGTCTCCACTTCTGTCCACCCGGGCTACAGTCAGCAGTGTTTTCAATGGTCTCTGTGGAATAAATGCAGTAGCGTGGACATAGAGGAGGGGATGCAGATGGCAGGGCCTTCCATCCACCAATTTTAATGCACATTTTGAATTTGTGCTTCAGGTGGAAACTGAAAATGCGCATCAACTCTCAAATGTGCATCACGTTTTTTTTGCGCAAGGAGAAGGAGGAAAATGTGCTGTATCGATTAAGATAAATGCACTTTATTGCTATGGAAACGGATAAGCAACGAAAGAAGTTGTGTGTGCAAATGACGACGTATAGCACAGATTTGTATGGTATAGGATTTACCGTACAAACTGGATGGAAACATCCAAAATGGAAGCCAACACATTTCACAACAGCTTTTACCTTATCGTCATGTCCTGTTGACAGTTACAGTTTGCATACAGCCGTTCCCTACAGTCTCATCATAGTCGACCATGGTAGTAAACTCAATGACTCAACATTATTTCTTGACTTTAAGTAGAGCTGTGGCTGTGGCAACAAGGGCCAGTTGCTTTGCATATTCTCAGTGCTGATGCTGCAGTTGCACACACACCCAGAGTGTTCTGAGATCAGCTGGTCAGTTGCGTCTACATTTGGGTCGTGTTCAATGACAGTTTTTTATTTGCTTTATCTGTGTTTGTACACACAACAAACTGCCTCTTATTTACAGCTTAAAGTCAAGCTGCACGCCTGTTTTATTACCTGCTTGATTTAAAAGTTATTCAATGTGAGACCCAAGCTATATTCATTTTTCAAATGACTGCATATTTGTTACGGCCATCAGTGAGGATATTGGAGCTAGAGCAGGAAGCCAAAGTGGAAAATCTGATCTTATACTGTGTCTTTTTATTTCTCATTCTGCCTTTGAACGTCAGTGAGGGTCTGTTCATCTGTTGTTCGTGTTGAATGTTCAGTGACGGAGTTTAGGATCAATGTCTGTGTTTGGCCTCAAGCTCACATGTAATGGATGTTGGCATGTGTTTGAATGAAACAGAGAGGAGATCCACTGTGACCTTATCAGTGCTGTGCTCCCTGCCCTCCTCGCTCTTTGTCTCTCTTGAACATTGATGGTGGCTTGTCCATTTTTTTTACAAGCGAAAGCAAATGGCAACCACACTAAGACTTGTTTCTGGTCATCTTATAGTCACAGTAAAGCATGGCAGTGAGAAATCTCCTCCTCTTCCTGCTTTTCAGTTTGAAATCTGTAATCTGTAAAACAGAACATGACAGGAGTAACCATAACAAAACTAAAGTAATGGTATAATGCAAAGGCGGACAGTACAACAGTATGGAAGACATTCTCAACAAGCTCTGAATGAATGAAACTGACCCAAGCCTTACTAAATTCTAACAAGGTTAGTTATAATGAACTAGTAGCTGTAGCTATGGAGACCAACACTATCTTTTGGACCAGGTTGTAAACATGTTGATCCCTGTTGTAAATTTGGGAGAAACCTGAACATTTGAACACGTGGAGATTGACTCACTGTCTCAGGTGGTCATTTGAAGAAACTGCTTCTTTGTTTGCCTCATGTTGCAGCTGCAGAGGTTGGCAGTAATGTTGTACTCAAAATACTTCCATACTCTCACGCAGACACTCAAATGCTTCAGTGTCCTGATTACCAGCGCAGCCTCTATTCTTTCTACTGATTAGCTTAGTTTACTGATGAACAGGCAGCAGCCGGGCTGATTGTGAGTTTGAAGAGGGAGCTGCGTAGCACCACAAGGCCAAACTATTCAAAACTCTCCGCTGGGCTCACATTATGAATTTTAATATCTGAAAGGTCAGGAACACTTCAGGTGAATACTTTCACCCACATTTAAATAAAAGTTTGAATTTCAAATAAAAACCGACATCCTTGACACTGATAAATTCCCTTTGTTAATATTGCGAGTTAATCACGAAATAGAGACTTCATAATGGCTGCAGAACAATCCAAACAATAATTTCATCAGTAATTTGACCATCAGTCAAATCATTAGCTCACACATGAGCATTAGGCGAGAGAGAGAGAGGTGGCCACGGTAACAGCATCATTTTCAGATAACGCCTCTCTGAAGAGGGAGTTTTTGAAAAAGCACACAAAGCCAAAGAGCTGTGATGAAGCAGATGCCGTCGTTATTAATCCATATGCAGTTGTTCTAAATAGATGTAAAACCAACCCGAAACAAATCCAGCCAGTCCCTCAGGACCATTAGAGGAGATCTCTCAGAAATAAATACATCATTCATCTCTGTCCTGCTGCACTTCATAAAGCAGCCTGTCAGTGCAAAGACGTGCTGGTGCTGGTGCTGTGGGTGGGTGTGGAGGTGCATCAGGAGCATCATCAGGAGCATCAGCAGGCTCCCAGCGCCGCTGCACCGAAAGTCCTCAGCGCCGCGGACACGTTTCTGTTATTCTCTCTCGCAGGCCATTTCGCCACTGTAGCGAGCGTGCACAAAGAAACAAGTGAGCAATTTAACAAGTTGGTGTTATTTTCAGCGGCAGCATCTGCGTTTCTCTAATTAGAGTTAAATGACCTAACATAATAGGGCAATTAGTTAACGAAACAAGTCTGCCCCCCTCCACAAGCAGCCAGCTGCAGCCACAACAAGCATTTATTTTAAGATCTGTTTGTCCCCACCAAATTCATACTGAGTTTGCACTGACTGTCCCCACATTTCGTGCCTAAATGTGTGTGTGTGTGTGTGTTTTTGTGTGTGCGGTAAACCTTTCAGTAGATTTGACCTAATCTGAGGCCAGCAGACTCTCCTGAGGCACAGCTTGTAGTGGCTGTACCTGTGTGAAAGAACTAATGATCTACTGTGGATTAGCTCTCGCACCCACACCCACACACACACACACACACACACACACACACACACACACACACACACACACACACACACACACGTCTGCATTATTATCGTTCTTTGTCATAGCTCTAAAATACATGACCTCATGTCTCAAAAATGTTCTCATTCTGAATACCTCAATTTGTTCTCACAAAGACATGAGCTCACACACACACACACACACACACACACACACACACACACACACACCACCACTGAGAGCTTTTGAAAACACACATGCAGAGCAACGGGTTTTTTATTACTACAGAAGCTTTTTTTTTTAATTCTTCTTGGTTTTTGTGTTGCTATAGAATAGAGCCAAACTACACCAGCTGTTAACGGCTCCTCGCTAAAGGGCTGACTCTCACACCTAGCGATGAGCCCTGTGGGCCTTAAAGGTATAATGTGTAGGAATTACCCCCATCTAGTATACTGCCCTACAAAGGCAAAATGCCGAACTGAGAAAAACAGCTTTTTGTGTTTTTCATTGTCAGGTTTAAGCATCAAATGAATAACTAGCAAGTCTATAATTGATTAGATAAAGGTGGAGTGACCAATTTTGACAGTTTTATGCCTTGATTTTGGTGCAGATACGACACTTTGGCTTGGTATTAGCTACATACTGCACTTTGCCTTGGTTTTACTCCAATGGAATTATAGAATAAATTATAGGATGTAGGGAGTACAGTACTCTTTGCAGATATGGCACGTTGCCATGGTTTCACAGAGCTTTTTTGGATGGACAGCAAAATAAAAAGCCCAATAACTCTGGAAATATTAGCAGTACATATCAAATTCTACCAAATTGATGAGAATATGCCTTTACACTTTTGATTGGTTTGATTTGATACTGCACTTTGCCTTTGTAGGGCAGTATAGTATAGTATAGTATAGTATAGTATAGTATAGTATAGGTTGTACATGTATATCGGAACATATTCTTGATGTTGCATTCACGTGAAATCGGGCAGACGTCAGACAGACAACAGACGCTGCATGTAACAGGATAAACAAGCGTCTATGTAAAGAAGTGTTCCGCCAGCACGAGGCAAAACAATACAGGCGTGACAATATGTTGTCATGGTGATGTCGTATTGTTTACCTGACCCACGTTTTACCGTCTTTCTCTGGTGGAGTAAAATGACATCCGGGTGGTTTGCCGACGGCGTCATTCAGATGCCTGACTGCACCTGAATGCAACACCGGTGCCTCCGTCCTTCCTCACACTACACAGTGGTGACAGTTTTAACAGGCCGTTTCCGTGGTTACCTACGGTCACGATGCAACATGGCCGCCTCGGTTCGGTGCGTCGCCCACTTATGTATTTGTACCGACTTGTAACAACTCATTCTAAGGTATGAGAATAGAAAGCTTTCATTTGTATGCGGCTGTGATTCGACTTCAGTGAAATACGTATTTATGAAGCAATATTTGATTTTTGCTAATGAAAAGCCAGATAAGTTACATACTGAGACTTTAAGGTAGAATTATATGAGTCCCAACAACAAGAACATTTTTTTAAAGTATATTTTTGAGGCTTTTTGCCTTTAATTGATAGAGAGAGTGGGGATGACATGCAGCAAAGGGCCGCCCGAGTTGGGATTCGATCCTGAACCAGATGCAGTGAGGACTATAGCCTTTGCAGATGGTGCCCCAACAATGAGAATGTTTGCTTTGTTTCCATAACTTTTGAATGTCACAGCAAAAGTTATCATGTGAAAAGTGGCATCAACATCACAAAACACAGTACGTCATTATATGTTACTGAAAATACACGGAGTACTGAGCCTTTCTATAACGTTCTCGATATTTTTGATCAATAATCTCTGGTCTCAGAGGAGACACGCCCCCAGCCAGACTGACCAATCACAGTTCAGGAGGCCTCGGGGTGGTATCCCTGCAGCTGCCCTGATGTGCAGTTAGATTTCTGAGGTCCTGCACATCCCAGACTTTCTGTTGTAGAGTCCCTGTAGTGAGGAAGTGTTGAAACAAGCTCTGTCTCTGTGGAAGCTGTAAGCCAAAGCAACACTAAACTACACAGTAAAAATATGAATTAATTATTTTGTAGTGTTGAATAATTTGGTTGAAGAGTCTGAAATGTGTGATCCAGAAGTATTCGAAGAGGAAGTAAAGCGTAGATGTGCCTCAGCTCGTTTTCAAATGTTTTTTTTTTCCCTCATTACTTTGGAAAGAAAGAAAGAAAGAATGAATAGGTACTTTATTGTCATTCAACACACATATCACATATAAACCATATCACACAAAATATGAATCATATCTGGGTATTTTTTCATAGTTTCAGATGTGTCTGTAGAGGGAGTTTAAAGGGTGAATGTGTCTGATATGGCTGTTTTTAAGCTTCAATACCTGACCTCTAGGATTCACCTGCAGCAGGGAGTTTGACACCAAGCCCCCCCCCCCCCCCCCCCCCCGCTGTGAGCAGATCCCCGGGGACAGGATGAGCGTCACCCTAACCCTTCTCTGATCCAGCCCGTTCACCTGCTTCTCTCCCAAATCAGAGGATGTGGAGGTGCAGGCACCGAGGAAACAGACTGTTCCTTCCTTCAGGAGAAAACTAAATACAGTGATGTGGTGTTTGGTGTTTGCTCATCACTGTAAATGTTACATAAATTGAAAAAAGCTACACGAGCTCCTTTGGGAGGGGATGTAGATAAAATAGTAGCATGGCTGAATGCTGCTATTTTAACTGCATTGCCATTGATGTAACACCAGTGTATATACGTAAATACTTAAAACAAAGAGACTGAACCAACATCTACCTAAATAACATTGTCACAGATGCTTCTTTAATAACAGGTTTTCAGCTGCTGTACAGAAGGAATACAGACATAATTACCAGTGTGTGTGTGTGTGTGTAGCTCTTAAACAACAATTAGTCTGTTCCCAGTGTGTCAACATGTGTGACTACTTGTTGGGAGCACTTGTTTTCATTGCCCTCAGCACTTCCTCTGAGCCCCCTGAACAGGGCGGGTATATGGTAATGATTCCTTTATTGGATCCCTGTGAGATTCTAATCCTCTGAATTGATGGACAAATGAATGGCATCCTGTCTGCGTCGCTCATCTTGTGTTCAACATAACTGCCGGGCCTCCACTCGAGCGGCAGCGGCCATCAAACCCCCATTAGGCCGAGCGCCAGTTGCCCCGTCAACTGTTGACCCCCCGCTCGCACCACGGACCCCACGCCGAGCGACACGTTGAAAGACGCCGTCTCGTTCTGCTGCATGAGTGATGTTTTTGTTGATCTCTCCATCGCAACCCCCCCCCCCCCAACCCCCCACTGCGGATGCACTTCTACCTTTTTATTCTCCGGTGCCCTCGCTTCCTCGCCGGCTTTGTCGCGGGGTCGCCGTCAGCCATATGGTGGCAAACAGGCACAAACAATGCGACACGACACAAAAACAGGAGCTCAGGGAGGGAAGCGCTTGAATCTGAAAGGGTGTATAACTCTGAGAACACGTCGCAGGAGGAGGAGGAGGAGGAGGAGGAGGGGGAGGGCTTTGGCTCGGTCGGCCTCCTCGGTGTGACACGGCAGAGGGGGGGGGGGCATTGGCAGTGTCAGGGTGTAGAGACGGACGAGGATTTGGAAGAGTCAAGTGGCGCTGAAAGGAAAGTTGTTGGTGGTCTGCAGAGTCGCAGCAGCTGCCTCTGAAAACAAACGGAAGAAATAAGAGTCAGAGAGGAGGGCTGAGCGTGTGTGTGTGTGTGTGTGTGTGTGCGTGTGTGTGTGTGTGTGTGTATAGGTGTGTGTGTGCGTGTGCGTGCAGGCTTGTCACTTGTGGGCTCCTCACTTTTTTTGCCTCCTCGTTCTAATCTGTTCAGAGAGAAGAGTGAGGGAGATGGAGGGAGAGAGAGAGAGAGCTTGGCTGTAGCCCGTGGGTGCTCCAGACCTCCCCCCCGCCCCCCGTTTTACTCTGGCCAGCTAAAGTAGAAGTTCAACACCCCCCCCCCCCCCCGGTCCTCCTCTCTCCTGCTTACTTGCTCTGTATTCAGCCTAGGTGCTGGAGTGACAACGAGCTATTCATTGTGGAGGTGGAGGGAAAAGACTGTGGATCTCTCCTGTGTCTGAGTTGGGAAACAGGGGAGGGGGACAGAGGAGGTGGGAGGGAGGGAGGGGGGGGAGGGAGGGCGCATATTCCTGAAATGGTGAAATACGACAGAAAAGGGGGGGGCAGAAAGAGAAAGTAAAAGAGTGAGAGGAGAGAAAGAGGGAGGGGTGAGTAAAAAAAGTAAGAGCGCAAAAAGGGGAGGGGAGGGATGGAGGGGAGGGATGGAGGGGATGCAGAGCTGGAGTCACAGAAGGAAGGGAGGGGGGAGAGAGAGAGAGAGAGAGGGGGCTACCATGCCGAATGAGCCAGAGAGGCGGAGAGGAAGCAGAGCTCCATCAGATGAAATGAGGTGAAAGTAATTCAGGCATTAATCAAGCCGGGGCAAAAGGGAGGGAATACTGTGTTTTCTCCCCCCTCGTGTTTTCGCTGCGGAACTGAAAGGCAAAGGTGTGAATGAAGGAGCTGCAGTGGCCAGCAGAGAAGCAGCACTGGGTCACAGCATCAAATCATGTCTGAGTCCAACACCACTGCCGCTCCCACAGCAGACCAGGTCAGTTCAAGCTGTCGTATTGTTGTTCTCTTTTTTTTTAAATTAAAAAAAAAAAAAATTCAAAATGTTTTTTTTTTTTTTTTTTATGATTTAGTTTTTACCCGTATCTGTGAGCGTGTTGTGTTGCGCGGAAACATCTTGTTACAAGCCTGGCGAAAGGAGACTTTGAAGGCGCAAGAAAAGCAAAACTTATCCCCAAGTTCCGGTCGGACGTATATCATCTTTAGATCCTAATTCGGAAGTAGTTAGAGGGAGTTTCTAAGAGCAACCGAGCTGAGTGTGTGTTTCTTGGACTATCAAAGCAACGATTGTTTTGCCCGGAGCTGCCTGGACAACGGTACAGGGTCCTGAAAGAATTGAATTCATCAAGACGAGCTATTGTCTACGCCGCCTTATTTTTCGGTGATCATTCAGGGGGTCTGTGACGACTCAATACCCCCCGCACCACGTGAGGAGGGGGACGCAGCTCTTTAAAAACCCGACCACGTGTGGTGGAGCTGAAAAGTTTTTATAAGTAATTGCAGTGGGAAGTCCGGGCAGTTGCTGTGAAAGATGGGGTTGGTAAGGAAGTGGGCCGGTCCGCCGTGTGTGTGAAAGAGAGTGACAGAGTAGGAGAGTAGAAGTGGCCAGAAAAGGCTGATATTTATGCCCCCCTTCTCTTCCAGACCCCCCCACCCCCACCCCCACCACCCCTCCCTCCACTAGCTGCTTTAATTGCACACTTTGGCACATAACATCCCTCGCTCGGCTTCCTTTCTTTAACTGTCGACTGACTTTGAAACTCTTTGAAACAATTAAATCCACTGATCTGATAAGATGTACAGTTATTTCCATTATAGCAGGTGAAGACAAAGAGTGTGCATGTGTGTGTGTGTGTGTCTTTACCTTTCTGTGTGTGTGTGTGTGTGTGTGTGTGCATCCGACCTTGCTGCTGGCTTGTGTTGTTAGCCAAGTCCTTGTTTCCTGCTTCCGATTGCTACTGTCGAGGCTGAGTCAGCTTGCTAGAGTTCTGTCGGCAAACACACACTCACACATAGACACACACATTCATGCGCACACCTACAAGCATATGCACAAATTCTTAGAGTTTTACTCTCATACATACAATGCACACGCCAACACAACAGCCGCCAAAACTGCTCACTCACACAAAACGCGGGAGGCTGTTGTGGGTGGAAGATTGAAGATATTTAGAGCTGCACATTGTAAGCGTGTGTGTGTGTGTGTGTGTGGGAACAACTCCCCCCAAAAAGCAGCACTCACGTTCACAACTGACAACAGTGCACATGCTAATCCCCTCATTCTGGACTGTTTAGATTTGTTAACGCGCACACACCATATTTCCCCCCAAAGCTTTGACTGACAGGACTCAGCACATTCACAGGTTTATCTGTGCAGATGCTCTGCAGTAGAAACAGTGGTTGCCTCTTGCCTGTGTATCTGGGGGCTGATTTTGCTCTATATGCGATGACTGTTGTTGAAGAAAGTCAATAACAGTTAAATTACTTTTTTTCACATACGTTTTGTTGGCAGTACAAAGATCAGATTGTTACCCATAATGCTTATGCATGTCATAACTGATTATACATTTACATCTCATCCTAAACTGGCTGCACCCTCAGTGTCTCCCTGATTCTCCCCTATGTAGGCCGATCCTAATCAAATGCTTTTTGCATCATACCTTTACATTCAAACCTGTAGAGCAGGCCTGAAAAAACAACAACAGATGAACTCTTAAACGCACAGAAAACACAATTCTTTTGTATGCGTTTCCACGGTGAGTCAGTGAGAAGAAAAGAACAGACCATTCCTTTCTGGGTGAATTCATCCAACAGCTGCTTTTGTGTGAAATATGTCATGAACAAGTCTAATACCTTCAGTACTGCTCAGATCCAGTTGTACATGCAGGTAATTAGCTGATGCAGATTGCAACACAAGTGGGCTGCATATGAATAATTATACATTGTTAATCCTTATTGAACTACGTTATTTTTGAAGTGTGTGAAAGCTTTGTGAAGCCATGTGAATCTTTTCATTGAAAGCAGTCTCTCATTAATGTAGCACTCTGTGTCTCGTTTCTGCCAGAAACAACCGTAATGTCTTTATTATGAGCCGGGGGTGTGTTACTGGTATCTACAGTAAGCACCTCTCTCTGCCTTGCAGGAGGACCTCTTCTGCCTCAAACAAATTACTTTGTCAAATCAGTCGTGCAGTTAACGCACTTCTCCGCTTTGGCTAAATTTGTCAGATGGACACGGCCCAGCAGGGATGGAAAACCTATGTGACACGGTGCAAATTGAGTTGCTATAAAATGAAAAATGGTTAATCCTCTCAATTACCGTTTGGGGGAAAAAAAGTGGTCTAATAGAGCAGGTGAAAGCTCATGGAAGAGGAAGCTAGAACACATGTGAAATGAAGTAAATGCATCGTTCCTTGCCATTTTGACAGTCTGCTTGTCATAGATGGTCTTTAACTGGCGCATTATTATTGATTGATTGAAAAAAAACATCAATCAGTGCCTTGAAAGTGTAAATCTTGTTTGTTTGTTTTTCTTTTACATTGCTGGCTTTTTGCACCATTTCCCCAGTGGGGGTGGAGGGTGGTCAGGAGCTCAGGGAGAAATCCCTGTAGGTCTGTGCTGCTGCAGGCTGCAGGCTGATTACTGCGGGCTGACTCGGGTACGGACTGAGCTGATAAAGTTTAGCATTCGCAACCTCTATCTCCTCATTCAAAGAGATATACACACACACATACACACAAACACACATACACACACACATACCAAACCAAGTCCACAGTAAATGAACTGCTACTCCCAAAATGTTACGACCTGTAACGGTGCATCACTTTCGGTTTGACTTCAGAGTCTAGATAAAATGTAAACTGATTGAGTTCATTTATTGTACAGTAATAATAATATTTTTTACATATACAGTTTATACATATTGAAGTTTTCTTTTAAAAACAAGACTTCAAACAACTCTCCCGTCTCGCAGCACCTCTCCGTCACTATCCACAGACACTTCTCCCGTTTCTAAAATCACCCAGTATCCGATCTCAAAAGTAGTTTTCAGCCCAATTCCGATCAAAGCCCTGTTCCTTTATTTCCTCTGTCATTACATGGGTCACATCCTTCCTCTCAGCGGTAGACCGACCTCTCCATGTTGGGACAATAGTCCGAGGTCATGTGTGATTTCAAGGCATGCTTCACTAGTAATTGGAGTAATAAGGAGTTCAGATTGACCTGGTAATTGCTAAGTGAGCACTGGTGATTGGCTTTGACATCCTCTTCGAGACAGAAATTATCTGATGCGATACCACGTATCACATTGCATTGCATTGACTGCTCTGACTGAAATGATCCAGTATTTCATCGTTGTTCCTGCACCTAGTGCAATAGTAGAACAACTCTGAGTCCCAGCTGATCACCACTAGTCCCACGTCGTCACAACTAGAAGAAAATCACTTGCTTTAACAGACTGACCCAAATTATTGCTTTATACAGTATATAAGCAGATTTCCTGGATCACAGGGTTCCTGCCAAGAAGCTAATGAGGCCTGTTGTGTTGAAAAGTACAAATTCTTCCCGTGTAGAGGCGTTCAGCCAGAGTGCTGCTGCACTACCAACACCTACCTTTTCTGTTTATGTCTCCTGTGTGAACATATGAAGACATATTTAGCCTGTCTGCCCTGCAGCCTGTCACCGTTTCACTGCCTGTTTATCATGCTGGTTCAAAGTTCTCTGACTCTCTCTCTCTGTTTTTATGTTTTTATTGGCAGCCATATTGAAAAGTACATGTTACAAGTAAAGTGATTGGAAATTTATAAAGATGGAATTAGCGGTCTGTGGGTGTCGTATATGATTTTATGGTATCTGCTAAATATATACAGTTCAGTACATTACAACTACAAGCGTAGGCAGCCAGCAGGGGCCCCACACACACACACACACACACACACACACACACACTCTGCCCATCTGGGGGCAGGTGTTGCAGTTTATGGAGCGGAATTGCAAAGTAGCTGTGTTTACTCACTGCACCATAGCTTAGCAAGCAAGGGAACAGACACGTGGAAAAGAGAAAAGAGAGACAGAAATAGATATAGTGTGTATGTGTGTATGTGTGTGTGTGTGTGTGCGTGTGTGTGTGTGTGTGTGTGTGCGTGCCCCTTGTCCATCTCCCTGTGGTGGCTCTAACCTTCAGTCTCCCTCTGACTTCACTAAGTTAAGCTTCCGGGCTCACAGCTGGCCTGCAGAAGCATGCAGTCATACTACACCACACACACACACACACACACACTGCAAACTAACTATACATGCACGGTCGGCTGGACGGATGGATGCAAGCTTGACAGATAAGTTAGAAGAATGAATGGTTGGTAATGACTGAGTGGAGAGGTGGATGAAAAGCTGAGCACCTGGCTGATGGAGAGGGATGATGGACAGGAAGGAGCTATTTGTAGCAGTAACAAACATTTTCTTCATTTGTTTTGTTGCAGCGTCGGTGTCGTTCAGCACAGAAACACAGCAGTCTCCTGCAGAATTTAACAGAACAGTTGGTTAAAGGGATAGTTCAACATTTTGGCAAATTGGCCCATTGCCATAATTGCTATAGTAATAGCAGTAGGTTTGTTACCTTTATTTGTCGGTGCAAGCTATTTTTAGGACGGCGGAGCAGAGCCGTGAGCTGCTCAGAGCTACGCTACGGAGGCTCATTATGGGATTTCTTGGTTTACCTCTAAAACAACTCTGTCTTGTAACGTTACATTATTTCCAAAATGTTAAACTATCCCTTTGTGATCATGACTTTGAATCATTGAACTTGTAAGATTAGTGACTCTAAAGACTCTGGCTGACCTATGACCCTCGTTCAGGGAACAAAACAATGGATAGAGATAATCATAGCTCATCTTTTAAAAACAATTTTCTCCCCACGAGTTTCATGCTACATTGTGTCTCTGAAATATTCCCACCAAACCCTGGACTTACCCACATTATTCAATTCAACACTTTATTTAAGACACAGAGGCGGTCCATAGAACAATAAAAACGCACAAAAAGTAAAAAGAGACATACTCAAAATCAAATATTTACATAATAAACTAAACATGACATCCCCAACTACTGTGGATTCAGTAATGATTCAGTATCTGAGAGTTACCACCAATAAATTGGATGAAATGAGAGAATCATGATAGCAGTGCATCCTTTTCTAGCTTTACACTAAAACCCCCTTTTGTCTTTATTTGTAGATTTTCAAAAGCGAATGGATTGAATAATAGTGTGTAGTGTTTGATGCTCAGTGCTCATGTGATGATCGCTGTCAAATAAGGAAAGTTGAGTCGCTCAGAGCAGCAAAATAACTTCAGTGAAATCAGAAACTGTGGGGTCGTTTTCCTCAGAATGTGCCTCTCACCATGGGGGCGCTAAAAATGACAGAGTTTCAGACAAGTACTAAAGGTGAGGCGGAGAGAGGTGGCTGGGTGTGAGTGGGGTTAAAGGGGTCAAACCTTGAGAAAGGTTAGAGCTTAGTTCTAACTCTTATCACAACCGAGCGCTGTTGTGTAATCACATCGATCAGAATGAGGCCAGGTTTTCAGAGTTTGTCATTTGTAGACGTAATGCGCCCTGCATAGGGTTAAAGGGCCTTATTTATTTTACGGACATACATAGAAATATCCGATAAGCGCCAATGAGTAAAGTGCATATATACTGTTGGTGGGTGGCACGGTGGTTATTAGCCCAGCTAGAGTTTCTCTCCTCTGGCAAAAACAGCTTATTTGGGAATGTAGGGGTCGTGTCAGAGGTGATCTGCCCGAAGCCTTCTGTAGGCTTCATAAGGAAGTGTGGTCCAGGTCCTGACTGTTGAGATAGGAAGTGACATGGATAAATGCTTTTATCTATGATGTATGAGCAGGTACAGTCATCACTTCAGGCCAATAGAAGCAGTCACTCCAACAGGAGTCAAGGTCATTGCAAGACATTCACACTAAGATAATCCTAGTGTTGCTTTACGAGTCTTTGACCTTTGTCTATAACACGATGGTGCGGTTGCCCGTTTCTTCTAGTTCCTGAACCCCCCACCCCTCCCCATTACAAACTGGAACTGACTGGACCATTGTACCGGTCTGCCTTCCTCTGTGAAAATGGCGGTAAGCCATCTCAGATTGTTTAGGTACCACAGTGATGCTTTGGCACTGTGGGATATTAGCTAGGATGTTATTGTCCCCTCAGCTACTTTATTGATCTGTGAAAGGTTTCTGTCATTGTGACTGAGTATGTTATCAAATCACTGCTCTACTGCACATGTCAGTGTTCCTGTGTGTTTCTGACTAATACAGACCATCTTTTAAATCAGATGTAGGAACTGAACTGTTGCCATATACTGTGTATAAGATTTTAGATTTTAGTTAATGAAATATGACGTCGCAATTCTAAGTTAGTGTTGAATGTTCTTTATTAATTGACCGACTGAATGGCCTACTCTTCATTGCTAATATGCACATGTTCATTTATTTGATTTTCTCGACATGTTTTGCCCGTTTGTTCATCTCAGTTGTGTGGGTGACTGCTCCTTCTCCAAGTCAGATCATATGAACTGACGGTGTAGAGACAAACTGATTAGGTAGTAGCCTATTCATTTGAAGATGCTTGGTTGTGTTGTGCACATGCTGTTGCATTGTGCATGCTGTTTCCCTGCAGATGATCCAGTATAGTGTCTTGCAATGAACTGATGCCTGTATATGATGTTAGTGCATGGTGAATGCACATGTCCATATATTAATTCATATTAGCTTCCTGCTCATTAAAAAAATGTCCTTGTCTAACTGGTTTTGTCTGAAATTGGATTACTTATGGAGTAAACCCAATTCTTTATCAACATCTAGGGACACTGTAGAACCATTATACACCACCATACAATCATCTAAACATCTCAAATAAATCTCAAACAACATAATCCAGGTTTCTGATGTATGGGTTTGAGTTATCTCAGTAACTGTGTACTGTATGAATGCCTAGAACACAGTGGTCAAAAACCTGATGGTAATGAACGTAGCAGTATGTATTCGTAGTGTCTTGGATGAGTCTGTGTTTGTTGCTGTATTTATACTTGTGTCGTAACAACTGTAATCTTCTCTGCATCATCTAACGTCAGTGATTCTAAAATGTCATGATGACCGCCATCACCTCCACAGAGGAGATTATGTTTTCACCAGTCGTCATAGAAGCTTTGAGCATATGTTACTATATTGTAAATAAAAAGCAGATGACATCAAGAGATGACCAAATATCAGTTTTTGAATTACAGACACTAATTCAGCTAAGACTGATTCAAAATCACACCACACGTCACAACAACAGCTGTGAGAGTCAGAATGTTTCACGAGACCGTTGCCGTTGTTCAGAACAGCTGTAGTTGATGCTTTTCAGTCACTAGAATGCGATATACTGCTCTGACATGCCTGCCTCCCATGCCACTTCTCCAAAGAAGGGGAAGTTTAAGCGAAAACTCCGAGAACGAGGTGAGGAGAAAGGGCTGATGAGGCGTATTCATCAGCTTTGTCATGGATTTGTAGGAAGCAAAAACCAGGGGTGAAAAGAGCTGATGATGAGGCTCGTTGAGGCAGCATGCTCACCGTGTTAACAGGGGGAAAAAGGCTGATATTGCTTGTCGAGGCCGCATGTGTGCAGTGCATGTGTGCGCGTGTATGCGTGTGTGTGTGTGTGTGTGTGTTTGCACGCTCTTGTTGAAGCAGCACACTTGCAGTTTGAGAATCGAGGGCAACTCCAGTGAGATGATGGTTGTTAATGCTGCCGCAAGTGAGGAGGCTAAAACAATGAGACAAACAAGGACAAACAACACACGTGGGACACTGATGGAAGGAAGGAAGGAAGGAAGGAAGGAAGGGAGGAAGGAAGGAAGGAAGGAAAGAAAGAAAGAAAGAAAGAAAGAAAGAAAGAAAGAAAGAAAGAAAGAAAGAAAGTTGTTTCATCCAATAACTCTTACTGATGGAAGGAAAGAAAGAAAGAAAGAAAGAAAGAAAGAAAGAAAGAAAGAAAGAAAGAAAGAAAGAAAGAAAGAAAGAAAGAGCATTGTTTCATCCAATAACTCTTAGTTTAACTTTCACCTCATAAAGTGGGTCTTGGGTGGGGACATGTAGATGGACTTTAGACATCACGTAGATGGAGCAATGTGTTTAGGTCCCATTCATGTATTTCACAAGATAATTGCCATGTTGCTATATAGGAAAAATAAATAGGATTATTCTGCCCACTACAACAGAAAATATATGATCTTGATTCAAGAGAACAAACTATTAAATCATGCACATTTCCCCCTCAATGACACCTCCCAGGCTCCTCACAGAAAATACTTAAACATGGCAAATTGTAAAGCGATTTCCTCATATTTCATCATGGAACGTCCAAAACATAAATATATTAGGTAAAAAGTCAGTGAAATGTTGCAAATTCTTATTTTAGCTTGAATCAGAAGAAATGTACTGTTCTTGCCAGAATTAGAGGCTGATCTAAGTGTCCATTATTTCAGTAAAACAAAAACCATGAAACAACGTCAGTTTAAGTTCTGCAGCTGATATTGGGAACTCAGTATTCACACATCATTTACTCGTCCTGCTGCGTTAGGTGTCTGTGCTCTTGTGCGAGCTAGAGACACGCACTTGTGCGTGTGTGTGTGTGTGAGTGAGTGTGTGTTGGCAAATGGGAGGGTGTGCAGGGGTGAGGGGGAAGCAGGTGAACAGCTTGCGAGAGGCCAACAGCTCCGCAGGCCAGTCTCGCGCATCACTTGACAGCCGATGAAGGCCTACGCACAAATGAACTTGTTAAGCAAATGAGTGAACAAGCTGGGGAGGGTGGAGGGGTGTGGGTGGAGGGGTGGAGGGGTGGGAGGGGTGTGGGAGGGTGGAGGGGTGGAGGGGTGTGGGTGGGAGGGTGTTGGGGTGTGCACACGGCTGTCGTGGCCCCCTAGTTTCTGAAAAACATGAATAGTCCCCCCCAATAAAAATACCCCAAATTATTCAAAATTGAACAAATGTATTTTCAGACTTCACGTTCTTCACATTTTAGATTCACATCTAAAAAGAAAAGATTGAACTGGTGTAAAATAACATAATGTTTGACAAACATCCCATCATGGTTTCTGGTCTCCTCCACTACGATGCAGATGAACGGGTTTGTTCTTACACAGACGCTGATGACATCAGCAGACCCCCTCAATCTTAGAGCTTCAATCAATTATCAATGAATCATGTATAAAGTAGTTTCATACACTGGGAGAAAAGGACAATGGTGAGAAGAACTGGGGATCTGGGATCTGGGAAGGTCGGAGGGAGGTGAAAGATAAGAACGTGAGTAGATATTACATGTAATATAACAGCAGTGATACGGCTGTTGGCTGTTTAGGACAAATAAACAAGAAAGATAAGCAGAATAAATGATTCCCTGTGCATCTACCAAGTTGTGATTTATGGCGGCATATTATGAGCTGCATACAGGCAAAAAAAAAAAGAAAATCACTTTTGTGTGACATCGGATCTGCACCCAACCCCTCCCTCCCTCCCTCCCTCCCTCCCTCCCTCCCTCCCTCCTCGGTTACCGTCGCTCTCTCTGAGATCTCTCACTCGCTGTCTCTGTTTCACTTTGTCTCTTCCCATCTCTCTCGTTTGCTCACACTCATGTAATCCCATTGTTTTAATAGAGAACAGTCTATTTCTGAATTGGATTGGGAGATTATCTCCACGATGCTTTAACAGGGCGCTGTCATCCTGCACTCACAGCCAACGAATGGTAAAAGAGAGGCTGTCAAAACGGATCGGTCCTCTGCAGAAACCAAAAACGGAATAATAGAATCACGGTTTTTACATGGATCTTGCATGTAGCTGACACACACACACACACACACACACACACACACACACACACACACACACACAGCACAGCACTGAAAATCCACTGACAATTGTAGAATCGCTGCTGTGATTATCTCAGACAATCTTTCCCAAAATAAAACTCTCGGATACAAACACATACGTGCACAAATACACACGCCTAAGTAGGATAATCTGTGCACATGCAGATGATGCACGGACGGACGCACACACCATGTGAAGACTCACACACTCGTGTCTTTGTCGGTGCAGGAAACTTTCAGTCCTTTCCGATATCAAATGCCCCAAAACTCTGCCCTTTGCCCTGCCCACACCCACCCTCAATGGCCCTTCGTGGCCCTTCTTAGCCCTGCCCCCCCCCCCCCCCCCCCCCACCTTTCTCTCTTACAAAGACGTTCCACACACAACCACCCCCCCCCCCCCTCAAGGCATGTGTGGATTCCGTCCTGGCAGGTTTAGTGCTATAAGTATCACAGAGGTGGAGAAGTTGGTTCAGTCATCAGGCTGTTTGGGACTTTTTGAGGGGCTGATGCTGCTTCTGCATCACACACCTCAGCATGGAAGATTATATCAAGGTAAGGAGCTCAACATGTATTTATAGCAGTATTTTAATACAACTATTTTTTGTTAGTTGCAACTTTGTTGTCTGTTGCATCATTTCACATTTATAATAACTGGTGATGGACTTTAGCTCAAAAGATGAATCTTTTGCATGTGTTAGGCTAATTGCAATTGGGTCGTGATATTCATGCAGTTTGTAGGTTTTACAGCCATGTGGGTATATTTAGTTTTCACTTTGACTCTGATTGATAACTGCCTTACCAACCCACCAGCTACACCCACGTCTGTGACTGGTTTGTTGCCTGTTTTAACTAATTGGCTATTTTACAAGAGGCATGCAGGCAGATTAACCTGTTGAACTAATTGTAGTAACTGATTCTGCCTCTTTCCTTGAGATCTGTGATTCATTTCACAGAAGATCAACTGACTTGGTCTGAAGACATGACAAGAGCTGTTGTTGTTGTTGGTGTATATTAAAATACTAGATGGAATCATAAAAGTTGGAAGCAGAGTGGAAAAGAAAAGACTGAGTGTCAGGGACAGAGAGAAGATAATGTAGTTGTGTTGTGTACAGGCTGTGTGTTGCTGTCCATGTGTGATCATCAAGAATGCAGCTGAGCAGGAGGTTACCGCTTTGTGTAACTTCACCTCAGGTACAAGCCTCAAACCATCGACCATCGTTAGGGCTGGACGATTATGGGGAAAATAATAATCACGATTATTCATTGATTTCAAAAAAAGTATTTATTGAGCCACCAAAAGCCAACTTTAAATATAACTTTTAGAAAAACAACTAGAAATAAACTTGTAACAAGTAAAAAAGTAAAATAATATATTAATATAAAAATAATAATAGCTATAAAATATAAAAATAAATACCCAGTCTACATGCACTCAGACTGTTCTATACTCCCTGCAGTTTGCTTCCTACAAACTGAGGTTTCACTTCAGGTTTCCTCTGGCTTCCCTGATGAACCAATAATACCAACACTAATGTAAAAACAATCAAATAAAATAAAAAAGATGAATCGTCCAGCCCTAGCCCATGTGTTTGACATCAGCTAAACAGTTCAGTACAATTCAAACAAAAAGTTTCACTTGTGTGTTACCTTTATGTCTCAAGGATAAGAGTCTATACTGTATGTGTGTGTGAATGGCCACAAAGTGAAGGTGTGAAAAGTTGGGGGAGTAATTGTGCAAACTGGCCATCACTTGTCACATTGGTGATTCACAGGGTTACAAAATGTGGGTTCAGTCCCTAACATTTGGTTGATGTGGTTCTATTCCTTTAAAAGCCACAGTGCTGCAGACATGCTTGTGGGATGGACAACAGTTTAGGAAGTGATGTTTCACACTGTTTCTGTAACATCCCTGTAACTACAGTCTACCTTCTTCACATGTGATCACAGTTGTTACAAGCATCACACTTTAGACACATCTGATCTCTCGGGCCACATTCAGAGGTGGTCTGAACCACATGTGGCCACATTGTTTTAGCAGTGTCCTTGTCTTACTGGAGGACCAGCTACTCCACTGACGTCCTCTGTGGCTTTACAGCTTCATGATCAACTGAAAATATTTTACTATTTTATTTAGGACTTGTGTGTGTGTGGGGCACTCATTCACTCACTCATCCTCTCTCTTTCTCTCTCTCACACTGTGAAGACAATAATGCATGCACCCGTTTGTTTGCATATGAAGAGGGGAGGTTGGATCTGATCACATGTAGAGCTGCATTTTAAAGCAGGTGTGAATGGACGTACTTGGGGCTGAACACTTGTGACCACATCACTGAAGACGCATGTTAATGCAGGTCTGAACAGAGTGGAAACTTGTAAAGATGTTTTCTCCAAGCAGCATACACTGCAAAAACTCAAACTTTGTCAAACAAATCTAATTCTACTTAAAATAATACTCATCACATTTAAAATCAGCTTGTTTTTAGACACTTTTTACTTCTTTCAAGCTGATTTTCACTTGGAATAAGTAGAAAAATCTGATAGTGGAGCAAGTTTTTCTTTATTACAAGCACAAAAAACTTGCTTTCACTGGCAGATCTTTCTACTTATTTCAATTGAAAATTTAGTAAGTAAATTTTTAGGTGATGAGTCTTATTTAAAGTGGAAAGAGATTAGTTTTGACTAGAAATGAGACATTTTGACAAGAAATAAGACAAATATTCTTGGAAAGATTTAGAGTTTTTGCTGTGTATTGGTTATTCTTTAAAACATCCCTATGTTGTTGTTCTGTTGTTGTGTAGATGTGTAATTTCAGGGGTGTGTGTGTGTGTGTGTGTGTTCAGTCAACAATGCAGGTGTATCAGCATAGTAAGATTCCTCATCGTGTCAAGTATGAACTCTGAATGTATGAAGTGATGTAACCTGTAAGTGACCTCTGTCTTCTCTCCCACCCTTCATCTGACAGGACTCTGCCTCTCTCTCCTCCCCCTCTCCTCCCCCTCTCTTCTCCTCCTCTCCTCCTCCTCCTCTCCTCCCCTCCTCCCCCTCTCCTCTCCTCCTCCTCCCCCTCTCCTCCTCCTGACACCCCATCCATTGGTTTCAATTAATCAGCCACGGAGGGGGATTTATTTATCCCCTACCCAATGAGATCCTTTGGTATGTGGCCCCACTGGTAGCAGGTTGAGAAGCCACGTCGGCACCGTCTTTAGGCCTATTACTCTCACCTCACAGCCCCCTCATAAAGAGAGCTTTGAGCAGCCTGTTTTTGGGGGGATCCGGTGGGCTTTTTGTCCCATAATAGCCGAGTGGATTCAGTCTCTGCAGACAGACATGTTTACTAAACTCTGCGTAGGTGCAGCGGGGGGGGGGGGGGGGGGGGGGGGGGGGGGGGGGGGTGGGGGGGATTACGTGTGCCACTTTGAATAACTGATGCCAGATTTTTGGCTGTGGAACATCTGCAAAATGACACATGTTTTAATTTAGCTCATCTCACCGGAAAGTTGGATAACGCGACGCGTGCCCACCCCAGTGCACACTGTTGTATTTCATAGCTGATATGATAAAGGCTTCCTGTCCAATAGACAACATTTCAGGCTCTAAACCCGTTCATCATGTGGTCCACTGTGTTTTAGACAGAACCTCCTCTGCTCTTTGTTGTTCATTGTCAAGAGGCTCTCATAACTTTGTCTGATTTAATAGTACACAGCACTAAGTACGTCAGTTCACACCTGGTAGTGAAATGCAGCTCCACATGCATCTCAATCAGCTGTGACCGGACTTCACCTCCCCGCCCTGTATGCAAATAAGCAGACGCTTGGTTTTTAACCAATCTAAGGGAGGGAGGTAGCCTAGAAATCTCTCTGCCCCCTAGCAGCAGCAGCAGATCTCTTTGCTCCGTAGGTCTAGAAATGAGCCAGAGGAACTTTTTGAGTCTGGAACACCGTTTGTGTTGACCAATCACAGCGCTCGATCTGTTTAGAGAGTCGTTGGGCGGCTTAACGCCATGACGACTTACATTTTAATTGGCTTGTCAGGCTAACGTCCTCCTGCTCTTTGCTCTGATTGGTCGTAGCGCTACCCTATTGGTGCAGAGGCAGTTTGAAAGACAGCCTTCATCCCGCCCCCTGGATTGAGCCGAGGTCTACCGGTCGTTAACACACTAGACATGTTCATGATGTAGTCTGGTGTGTCAGGCTAAGGAGGGAGGGGGGGGGGTTCCTCTTGGGTGTCTTCACACCTGATCTTAGACCTGTCCCCTGATTGGGTCAGTAGAGACTGATGTTAAAGTGAAGCCTCACTGATGCCTGTTTTTCAGCAGAGCGTCATTTGTATCAACATCATAGAATGTGTATTTTCTTCTTTTAAGCAAAAGGTTAATCTGCAGCTGTATCCAGATGTGGAAACACACGGCTATAGATCCATCCACACTGACCTGACTGCCCCTCTCACTATTTGGACAATAGTCTACCTCAAAGTGACCCACGATTCATGGGTCACTTTGATTCATGTTCTGCCTTGTGACCACAGCTCATTAAGGTTTTATCCATAATAAACTAACACATTACATAACACAGTTTGTTTGAGGGTACACGTGTGTTGTTATGAAAAAAAGAAAAAAGAAAAAACCCGTGTTTAGGATCAGGTGTGATCTGTCTCTCATTCCTCAGGCCCATTTGTCCCCCATGAAATCAGAGGCAGAATAATGATATTTTTTAAGCTGTAGTCATTTTGTGAGTTTGCAAACTACAAACAACTACAACTACAAAATGAACTGCTGTCAGTTAAAATCATTTCTATATTATCTATGAAAACATAATGCTACACTCTATCATTTCAATCTTTAACCAGTCCAAGTGTTGTAGTAGTAACAATGATATTATTATAACACTAAGAATCATTCATTTAGTCTCTGAATATCACAGAGCTGAGCAGCAGTTTGTCCTGTCAGCTGGGGAAACGGTTATGTTAGCTAACATGGGCGCAGCAGCTAAAGTGGACCATAATAGCAATCAACATGATCGATTCGGACAACGCCTGACATATTTGATTAATTAAGTGGGCGGTAGAACACTACAGACATCAGCATTAAATAGAATCCTACTCTTGAATATTATGGGAAAGTAATTAGCCTAGTTCTTATCACTAAATGCAAAGAACATTAGCCTGTAATTAAAAACAGAATTAGTTATATATTATAGACAAGTCCATTAGTAGTTCCTGTAGGGTTAGGGGTATACTGTATTAGCTGTCACAAGAAAAGTGGTACAGGGCCAGAAAAACATAGATGATCATTGCTAGAAACAGCAGTCAAGTCTAAGATTTTGCTTTTGAGCCTGTGTGTGTGTGTGTGTGTGTATATATTTGTGTATACAGTTACAGCATGTGCAAGTATGTGTGTTGTGGTGTAACAGGTGGAAATCACACGTGGGACAATTATGTTACACTGTTTTTTCCTGCTTAAGTCTTCCTTATATTCTTCCATAATAATACTAATGTGTGACTTTCAGGCGCAGCTTTAATGTTCAGTCGCCTGCTTATAAAAGATCAACTCAGTCTGTCTTTAAGGTGGACGTGTATGCACCGACGGAGACAACCTCCCCTGAGAGAGCCAGCGAGCGAGCGTCGAGCCGTCAGTAAATGCCACCGCTCTATAGGAGGTGTCACTAAATAAGATTCTTTCAGACAGAAAACGCCACACAGTCACAGTCAGCAGTTGCACAATCGTAACAAATTGAATACTGGAGCAGAGACTGTTGGCAAAGCTCGGCAGCTCTGAGTCGCCTTTCTACACGCAGAGAGGAAAAGCTGCTGCGGTGTGTGACAGAGAGGGACATTAGACTTTCTTATATTGTCCAATCTAAAGTTAAGTTGTTAAGTGTGTGTGTATTTTTGGTTGAGTGTGTGTACGTGTGTGTGTGTGTTGCCATAAGATGAAAGTAAGTGAGTAGTTCTTGCTACACTCCAGTGGGCAGTATCTCTTACAGACAGGGCTGCAGCTGTCAGGAGGTTTGTGCTGCCGTCTGTCAAAATAGTCCTGTGTGTGTGTGTGTGGAGATGATGCATATGTGAAACAGTGTGTGTGTGTGTGTGTGTGTGTGTGTGTGTGTGTGTGTGTGTGTGTGTGTGTGTGTGTGTGTGTGTGTGTGTGTGTGTGTGTGTGTGTGTGTGTGTGTTTGTCTGGAGTGCACTCTTTGGACTGTGAGGGGAGGGAGGATGAGAGGCGGTGGCATCAAGAGGGAACACAGGAGCGGAAAAGTGCATCTGAGATAAAAGCAAAACGAACAAGTTGAAGTTTATTTTCTCTACTATCACAGGCATTTTACTTTGAAAAAATTATCCAAAATAAGGTGATTGGCAAAAATGCACATCCCAACAGTGAGCGAGCAACATCAAACGTCTCCTTTCATGCACAATGAGGAAGGATGTGACCGACTGATCTCATTTATACAGTGTTGATATTAGACAATATGGATGTTACCCATAATTCAGTGGTTTCCAACCTCTTTTGGCTTGCAACCACATTTTGACATCACAAATTCCTGGCGACTCGTCAATCAAGATGCACCGTACCAGCTCGGATCATTTTATATGCCGCATTTGATTTGAGCTCAATTTATAAGAAAGTGAAAGTATAGAATACAGTTGTTTAAGATTGTGCGTGGTGTTTTTAATCATGATTTTAAAAAGAATTATAATTAGTAAAAATGTTTTTATTAGTAATTTTTTTTGGTAACACTTTACAATAAGGGTTCCTTAATTAACGTTATTAGTACATTATTAAGCATTAATTAACTGTTTACAGATGGATTAACAATCATTATTATGTATTATTTAGGATTAGGAAACAGATTAATTAATGTAGCCTATTAGTAAGCAGTTAATTAATGTTTACTACTCAAAGTTAGTTAATAAATTATAATAAAAGTTGAATACTGTAATTAGTTATCGGTATGCATTACTCAGCATTATTTAACACATTAGTTTATATATTATGTGGTTGAAAAACTCTGCCATACTTCTTTCAGGAACAAAGTATCCTGTGTTTTCCTGCACACCTTCACACAGTCACGACAGCGTACGACAACGGCCTGATGCTTGGTGTCAGCGAGCAGCTCCATCACAGCTGTTAGGATCTGAGAGCATCCTTTAGCTCAAGGGGAACTCGGGCTTTGCTTTCATCCTCCACCTACAAACGCTAGAGCTCTTACTCCTGTTAAATTACACCTGCAGGCTTTGTAGAGCGTCATGTTTTGGGATAAATCGCACCGATCCCACCCTCATGTCACTCTCAGTCTGAGCCCGCACAACGCAGCTCAGCGGTTTTCTCCTCGCATTCACGTCTCAGGCGCTGAGCTGGAAGTCTTTTCAGGATGAGCTTAGCACGGAGGACAGTCCTGTGTTTGGTTGACAGCTGTTTGACAGACTGTTGGACTCAAACCTGTGAGATTATGACTGCAGATTGGTGAATCACCGGCCCGACACTAGCTGCTGCCAACGAGAATGTTTAGCGGTGTTTGTGGTGAATGTAGCAGCAGAGAGGTAAAGATGAGACCCTGCTGATCAGAAACACGTTTGATAAAGACTCTTCAGACTCTTCAGACTCACTGGAGACTGTTGGACCTGTGACCCTGAAGACTTGATGCCTTACTGTCAAAAACAACTGCGTGTGAAGCCGACAGTAATCTGATTTAACTGTCATGTGGAATTTGACAGCAGTTACTGACATATTGATCCCATTGATGCCACTTTCAGCCGATGTGAACAGAATGTCTGCAGGAAAGAGCAGTTAACATCTCAGTGCATACTTGGTGCTATTTTTGTGTGTGTGTGTGTGTGTGTGTGTGTGGGGGGGGGGGTTAAACTTTGTGTTATGGTTACAGTTTATAGATCCATGGCAACACACTAGATATTAAAAATAAATAAAAAATAAGATCAAGGATGCAATTAGGGAATTTGGGAGGAAGTTTGTAACATTACATAATTGGATCATTTCCTCACACTCAGTTCTAAACAGCAAACCTGCACCTACTGCGTGATGTTGCAAGAGCTCCTACAGACTTTATCTGCAACTTGTGGCAGATAATAGTGAATCACTATTTCAGATCTTGGTGCTCATGAAGTCAGATTCCTCTCTACTCACAAATTTCATTCACAAAAATCAATGTAGCACACTCCAACGGACTCCTGTGTTGATTTCTTTTTGTAGCCCTGAAGTAGCAGAGACAGAGTCGTGAGTCAAAGTGCTCAACAATGTGACTTCATGGAGACCTTGGGAAGAGCAGAAAGCAGCAGACCAACTAGAAGAAGAGAGAGGGGAGGGAGGGAGGGGGCATGTGGTCTTATATAAAGCCCAGATGGTCCTGGAGAAGCACGTGACGGGGAAACGCAGGGATATGGAGAGAGGAGTGTCTGTCTGTCTGTCTGACTGACCTGGGGGCTCCCGGGAGGGCTGCAACACCTGGGCAGGAGGAGGCAGACTTCAGGGTCAGTGAAGGGAGAGAGGGATGTCATGAGGAACACAAAGTTCAACTTCTACCCACAGGGTGCAGCCAATATACTCCACTGTTAATGAGGCTGATCCTGCTCTGACCTCCGGTGCCTTCTGCTCTCTTCACGGGGTTCAGCATCGACCCCTCCAAACTTTAAATATCTTTGAATCTGTTTTTAAGAGTTATGTACAGGGAGTTTGCAGTCTGTCTGTCTTTTCTGCTCCTACTTCAACTGGTTTCCATTTCATTTAAACTCTGTCTGCAGTCTGCTGCAGTGTGAACTGGCTGGTCAGACTCGTGCTGTAACTGTAAGAGAAGTGATGTGTGACAGCTGCTCTGCCCCTCAGCTCCACTCAGACTGTTGTGACACAGGAGTAGAAATGCACCGGACAGTTTTGGTTTAGGACTGCTTTGTTTTTTTTACGGTTAATTGTACAACTGACAGTATGAGTCTATAGAAATGTATCAGGACTATTGGCTGTGCAGTATTTATGGTGAACAGGCAGTCAACCAACCCGTCCGCTTCCATCCCAGTATTCAGTGGACATGGCATATAATTATAAAAAATGAAACATGATGTGATGATGTGCCCATTTTAATCAAGCTGATATTTTATTTTCATCATTTATCGGTTTGAAAAACAAGTAGCTCGTTAATCATATTGTTTAAAAAATGATAGAAAATAGCAACTGTTTCTGTCATTTCCCATCTCTCAGGGTGATGTGGTAACACAACAGTCCACATCTCAAAGATATTTTACAGCACAGAGAAAAGTAACACACACTGAGCTCTCAGAACCTGTGAGGAGCAGATATTTGTTGTGTGCTTCATGTTCTATCATCTCTTGCCAATTAAAGCTTAAAGGGATAGTTCAACATTTGTCCAGTCTTGGCCCATTGCCATAATCTCTATAGTCATAGCAGTAGGTTTGTTACCTTTAATTGTCGGTGCAAGCTATTTTTAGAATGGTGGAGCAGAGCCGTGAGCTGCTCAGAACAACGCTACGGAGGCTAATGGGATTTCTTGATTTTCCTCATCAAACTCATCAAATACACAATCCAACAACTCCAAAACGCTCTGGTGGACAAGTTGTGACCTGCACATTCACCACGCTAACATTACGAGACGGAGTTGTTTTAGAGGTAAATTCTGTCTCGTAACGTTGTGTTCTTATCTCATAGCGTGGTGAATGTGCAGGTCACAACTTGTCCACCAGAGCGTTTTGGAGTTGTTGGATTGTGTATTTGATGAGTTTGATGAGGGAAACCAATTAGCCTCTGTAGCGTAGCTCTGAGCAGCTTGCGGCTCTGCTCCGTCGTTCTAAAAATAGCTTGCATCGACAATTAAAGGTAACGAACCTACTACTAAATCTATAGGGATTATGGCAATGGGCCAATTTGCCAAAATGTTGAACTATCCCTTTAAAATGCCCCAAAAAACATTGGCAGATTCTTCATCTGATGAATGAACTGATAAACTGCAGCTCTCACAACACAAGTCACATCTTGCTATGGTAATATTGTCATTATATCAACAATATGATTTGATGATGCTTCCTAAAACACTTTGAGCCATTGAATCGTTTCAGTGTTTAAATCGGCTTCATGCTCTTGCTGCACATTAAGCCCATCTTCAGTTTTGCATATGAGCATTTCATGGTGACTACCTTCATGTGTAACTGCACAGACAGCCCTTAATTAAAACATCAGAGTGTAGACCACATTATCAGAGCTTCCTAATGGCCACAGGTTTCTTTCCTCTTGGTTAAATGCCACTAAAAAGGCTCCGTTGGAAGCTAGGATGATTATTATGCTGGACACAATTCATGTTAAACATATGAGCTGTGTGTAGTGCAGGCCTCCTACACAGTGGCTGGATGTCACTGCAAAAGACAGAGGTCTGCTCACTTTGAGTTTAAACTCCGTATAGTTGGCTCTGTGCTTTCTGAATACACCAGGCTGAGTTGTAGAGAGAGAACGCCAAAGAGTCGGGGGTCATTGCTATTCTCAGTGTTTCCTCTGCTCTACTGCCGACCTGTCAGCCTCTATGTGCTGTGTGGAACTTTTCATGCCCACACCTGGTTGCTGATAGGGAAGTCAGACGTACAAGATGTACAAGAACACACACAGCTGCACACACAGCTGCACACTGTTTCCAAAGCTCCTCTCTCCTTCCAAAGTCAACTCCGGACGGAGACGTCGTAGCGTTCAGCCCCGCTGGGATGGCCGGCCCACCGCTGGGGCTGAACGCTGGGGCTGCTGCTGTGACCGTGGCTTCACTCTGAGCATCTTCCTCAACCAACAACATTTGTTGTTTGCTGATCTTCCTGTCGGTCCCACCTGCAGCCCCCAGTGGTGCAGAAAAGGAAAAGGTCAAGGATGCTGGAGAAACGCTCTTTGTTTTGCCCTCATGACATGCAAGCACAGCCAGACTCAGAGACAAATTCTAGAGCTTTTGGGGGGGGGGGGGGGTTATGGCGACTGTTTGCTTTATGTGGTTGTTGCTGTTTTGCTGTCCGAGTTTTTCTTTCCCCTTCTCTCTCATTAGTCACGCTTGGCGCTGCCTCGGAGCTGCACTACGGCACCATGGGGGCAAAATGTGGATGTTGTTCTTAGTTGTTGTGGTTTGTTGATGTTGACATTTTTTTGCTGATGAACAAGTTGTTTGACTGTGGAAGAAGCAGTGCATTCATCTGGGAGAAGTCTTGGTGCTTAGTGTGTATGTTTTTGTTTTACCACACACATGGGGACCATGGGGTGATTTGTGGGGACCCGGCAAGTTTCAAGAGCTGTTTTAAGGATTAAAGGATCAGTGTGTAAAATGAGAGGAAACAGTTACATCTACCATTCAAATTCTATTATTTATCTATTAAATCATTGTATTGAAACGTGCTCCCTGGTTGGCTGGATTTTCCATTCCGTACTAACATGGTGGCGCAAGATGGCGATAAGCAAGACCCTTGCTATATGTCTATATAAAAGAAGAATTATAAGGCTATGAAAACCAAACGGATTTTATTTTATAGTGATTATACAAAATATATATATAAAATATAAATGTGGTGTTCTAATCTCTAGTGCAACAGCTCCTTAACATTCAGTGCTGTTAACAAACCCCCTTCTGAGGAATTGAAGTGTAATACTTGAGTTTCAAGATATACATGCAGCCATAGGCCAAAAGTTCTCTTGTTTATTTCTGTGCTAAAAGGTGTATTTATGTGAAGTATTTACAGTTTCTGTCAAATTTGAAGCTTTTATTACTTAGAATATGAGGCTATTCATTCAGCGAGCCCCTGAAACGCAGCCTCTGCTGTACACAGATAACATAGGCAGCATGAATGAATAAATGAATGAAGTTTTTTTATTATTATTATTTTGTCATGCATATAACTGTGCTCAGTCTCCGTGGGTTTTAGAAAAACACTGCACAGTCATTTAGAACAGAAAAACTGTGCCGTATCAAACAAATCTTTTCAGACCATCTTTTCTTGCCCCCAAACTTTTGAGACCATGTTAATAGAGATGAAAACGGCCCAAAGAAAGAGCCGTTCCAGTTTTTGATCGTCTGTGCACCAGAATATCTCAGGGTTCTTGTCTAGTCATTTCATGTATAATTAACTCTTTTTAAATCATCATAATTTGTTCAGCATGAAAGAAAATTTCCACTTCAACCAAATCACAGTTTGCACAAACCATTTTCCTCCTCAACATATTTTTGTCAGCCAACCTCAATGGCTAATAAAAGCACATCATGCACGTCTTTTACAGCCCATTTTTCTTCAATTAAATTAGTAAGCTATTTCAGCACATATAACGCCTTGATAACCAGCATATCTGTAATTGTATTTATCCTATATTGACATCATTTCTGTTTGTTAAAGACCGACTCTAGAGCCACAAGTTAAACTATTAATCTTCCCTGTATTCTACCTGTTTTTGTTTTTTTCTCCACAAAAACAGAAGACACATAATATAAATTAGCAGTGTTCATTTTGTCGGAGTATGAGTGTCTTCATTTGCATCCACTGACGGACGGACAGACATGCAGGCAGACAGAACAGCTGAGGTTACAGAGGAGGTTCGGAGAGAGGGACCATCTGATGCCAGCAGATGGGGTGATGGAGGGAGGGAGGGAGGGAGGAGTAGAGAGGAGAGGCTGGAAATCAGGACGAAAGACCAAATGCTTATGGGCTGTTTAAGGCGCTGATTTCACTTGACATCCTGTCTGCTCCAGCGGGCCCACCGTATGCCAGGCTTTGGGGTAGAGGAGAGAGTATTTTACACAGAATATTTTAATAACTGTGAGTGCGAGCATGCCACATGAATAATTCAACTCCACATGCGCCCCAAAGATGTTTATTGTTCACCATCATCGCGCAACACCGATGTTAAACCAAGATCTGAACACTAAGAGCAAACAAGGCACCTGAACAAGCTCCTGGTTCGCTTGTTGGTTTGTGATTTGTGCTGGTAGGTGAGGTGTGTCCCCCGCCTGCCGTGGACCCGCTGCAGCAGCACTATCTCAGAAACACACTCTCCTTCTTCCCGCCACCTGAAGTCACCTCTGCTCCTCTCTCTCTCTCTGTCTTTGTTGTAGAACGGAGCAGTTCCAGGAGAGCCGGTGAAGAAGGATGAAAACTCCCGGAGAGGGAACTGGGGCAACCAGATCGAGTTTGTTCTCACCAGCGTGGGCTACGCCGTGGGCCTGGGCAATGTCTGGAGGTTTCCCTACCTCTGCTACAGGAATGGAGGAGGTATGGAGTTCAACACAGCACTTAGCTCTATCATTGATTGGCTTTATTATTGCTGGCCGATGCACACACACACACACACACACACACACACACACACACACACACACAAAAAAAACACAAAATGAGCACAGAGCATTTAAGCAGAGGTAGACGCAAGTGGACAACTCCATTACTTGAGCCATAGCGGAGATACACCTGGTCAAATATTACTGCAGTACGGGTGAAAGCTGTTCAGAGTTTATCTGCTAGAGAGTTGTTCTTTAGAAGAAATACCCAAGTAGCAAACACTTATATATTATGTGTTATATGTTATACAGTGCATTTACTAACCGGATCAATCTGAAACAACTCACCAAGTGCACTGATTTACTTGTACAACCGCTAGAATAAACTACTAATAAAGAATAATCTGGAATAAACTTGACATGTTTTCTCAGGTTGAATGTAATTTTTTTTCCAGTGTGATGAAGTTTGGTTCTGTGATGCTATGCTGTCAGCAGCTCAACATGACAGGCAGTGAAGGATTTAACTGATGACTGATGAACACAGTGTTCTGCTGAACAAAAGCTCTGCTTTAAAGACATCATGGAATTGTAGAGGCAAAAGATATCGTAACTTACATAAATTGGCAGCACGTTGGGTTATTATAATGGTATGAGCCGGTCCAGATGTGTTTTATCTTATAGGTAGGCCTTCAGCCAGCCTATATGTGCCAGTTATGCAGGGCATAGATACTGCATGTGTCACCAGTAAGGACAGCACCAGCAACAAAAAGCAGCTCTATGCTCTCCAGCCGGTTCACTCTGCTGTCCCTCTCTCTTTAGCCTGGTGTTCAGCTACAAGTTGTATAAAGAGTTCAACATGTGAATAAGTGCTGATGAGCTGAGGCAGAGCTCAGTGGATGTGGCTGCACAGCTGTAGCAGTGTGTGTGAAAAAGGAAAATAAAAACAATGTCGATCATTCTCTCAATCGCCAATAGAGGACCGGGTTGCCTATCGCCACAAGCCTATAGTCGATGTTAAATACTATAGACACCGGATGTGGTTTGTGAACGGCAGCGCTTCATTTGTCCTTATGTGTAGTAAAGTATAATGATGATAATAATAATACTTACTTCTACTGTTACTGTCCCTGACTTTGAATGAGTTGGGTACAAAAAGGGAACATGAAGAGTAATCCAGACAAAGCAGATTAACCAGGTAAATGTGTTATATGTTAATATTAATATGTAATATTGGACATTACCATATTAATTTAAACTGTTGATGAAGATTATGTTAATGAACTTTGTTTATTGTTGGAAACAGTCCTCAGACTGATTGAGATACATCTGCACATGGAGTGTAGTGAATGTACATCAGCAGCCCAGTGGCAGTGGGTCATTTTTACACACAACACCTTTATAGCCCAGTACTGATGGTTGATAGTTAATGTCCAGGTTCCTATTTGTAAAACAAGACCAGAGAATGATTGTATACAAGCATACAGTTTTATTTAGCAGCAGCTACTTTTAAGCCCATTACTAAATGAGTGTGTAAAGTTTTGGATTGACTCCATTAAAACTTGAGAAATGGCTCAGCTTGAAAAGGCTGAAATATTATGAAATGGTTGCTAGGAAACATCTGCGGCGCTGTCAAATGCAATCAGCTGCTTAGTAAACTGGTAGTTACTGTGGCATCAGCAGCTGTGACAGCTGAACAGCGTCTTTGTGATGTAGGTAAGACTTTGATTTATTCATACAAAGAAAGAAAGACATGCATCAGAGTTCCCTCAGTTTAGAACGACATATTATTATATTATTATTACTATTATTACTGATCATCTGATGTGTATTGTTGTACACTGTGTATTGTTGTGTTACGTAACTTAAGATCTCTTAACTGTTTACATCAGCAGACAGGTCAGATGTGTCAGTGCTGTTCCACTTCCTGCACCGGCCACGTAACAGCTCACACTTCATGTTCATGGCTCCAGTCCAAAAGCAGCTTCTTAAGCATCAGCTTTTGTGAAATGACATGATTGTTTATTGGGCTGTGATCGGCTGTCAAGTTGTGTCTGAGCGCACAGAGCAGGGATGCAGCTGCTGTCTCTCTTTCTCTCCGTAGTTACGTAGTTATTCAACATGATGAAGACGAGCCGTGCTCATGATGAAGAGGAGCCGTGCTCATGCTCTGTTGTTCTCACACCTGCTGAAATGCAAGGACACAGCAGCATATGTAGGCCATACGTTAACTCACGTACTGCAGCTACAGATATGATCAGGGTTTTGTTACAGGGTCTGCTGGTTGGCATACACAAAACACACACATAAAGATAACACACACACACACACACACGCAACAAACATTCCCTGTAGATAAGTGTCTGGTTTCCTGGTCCAGTCCGAACCACCAGAGAGTTTCTGCAACGCTGGACAGACTCAGCTGCACATAGCGACCCCTCTGCTCACCCAGGGGAGGTTGTAGTGACAGATGAGGTTTATGGGTTTTTTTCTTTCTTTTTCTTCCCTATTTTTTTACTATAACGTAATGATTAAGGTGTAGTTTATGTAGTAATACATAACAGGGTTCCTACGCAAGTATGGGAAGTATGGAATTAGATTTTAGACATTCCAGGTCAGGAAATGTATTGAAAATGGAAACTATTGTATGGAAATATATTTATCTTAATACTTATCTTAAGTTATTTGGGTTAATTATTTCTATTGTACCTAGCTACAATCTCCTGGAAATGATTTGGTTACATAACGGCATACTACACATTCAGAAAACAAATAATTAATGACATGCTTTTTTATATTATGCACATCTATTTACTCAAATATCACAAATTATTAAAAAAAAAAAAATTTTACTGAGAAGTCTGGAAATTAGGGTCTGGAAAAAGTATGGAATTTGGAAATTGAAAATGTGTCGAAACCCAGGATGCATGTATAGTTTTATTTTTGTTTTTATGCTTGATAAATGAATTAAATAAATAAATAAACTAAAGTTTTACATAAACATACACTAT
The DNA here is from genome assembly GCF_905171665.1 of Trachurus trachurus. NCBI lineage: Eukaryota > Metazoa > Chordata > Actinopteri > Carangiformes > Carangidae > Trachurus > Trachurus trachurus. The sequence goes on from NC_139900.1 coordinate 35,502,274, forward strand.
ATCGCTCACATGAACATGTTTTCTTTAGTTCTGCATTATACCGCATCACTATGTTTGCAGCTTTGTGATTGCATGCATATGGTGGGTTTCCTTACTTCCCTGTGAGTTTAGCCCTACACCCTGCAGCTCATCAGTACATCTGCATCATCCCCGGCTGGTTAAGCCTGCCAACCTAAATAATATGTCTGATTTTATTTGTGCATTGGTGCTTATGGACCAGACGCCTCCACATCCCTCGACTTCATGCTCATTTATCCGTACAGTGGTTATTATCTCTGTCAGACAACAGCACAGGAGGGATGTGGCATTGTATCTGCTTGTTAGGCCGACGAACAACAAGTTGTCAAGTTATGCAAATGAAGCAACTCAGAGAGTGACTCTGACTGTGTGTCCTGTTGTTGGGTTGTTTTCCCTCCCTCCCCCTCCAGGTGCCTTCATGCTGCCGTACTTCATCATGCTGGTGTTCTGTGGAATTCCTCTCTTCTTCCTCGAGCTGTCCTTTGGTCAGTTTGCCAGCCTCGGATGTCTGGGTGTGTGGAAGATCAGCCCGATGTTTAAAGGTTAGTGGTGTGTGTGTAGTGATCAGTCCTCAGAAAGATACTTTAGCTATGAGTGAGTGTGTTTAAACATTTTGACTTTTACTCAATGAAAGTACGGGTACTCTCCTTCCAATCTGGGACAAAAGTTATTACCGACATTATTGGTTCAGTTTGGGTTTAAAGGCCGACGCCCTATAACACTGACACATAATAAGATTTTTAACATTCAGGAAATAAAATAATCTAGCATTGCACATCAGGATTGAAGCAGCAATGAAGTCTTGAAATCCAGCACCTTTTTCACAGCTGCTCTCTAGTTTATTTATATTCTTATTAATAATTAATAATTATAAGAATAATGACCGAAAAAAAACGACATCAAGTGCTGAATCAGTTTTTATGAGAGCTAATAGATGATACGATATATAGAAACACTTAAAGTGTAAAAAGTCATTGGTGCTCTGATATGCATGGTACTCTTTACAGAACATCATTCATCAGTGTGGATGTTCACATTGTTAGTTATTATTTCCTGGTGATGAAGTTAAGGCTGGCAGATTAATTGAATTGTTTTCATTGGTGATGGTGAGCTAAAGATATAAATGCATCTCAGCACAGAGTGGCATCATTTTTGATAATATCAAGAATCAATATGTTAAACTAATGAAACATGGCAAAGTTAGAGAAGTGATAGAGTTGTTGTTGTTGTTGTGTGGAGATTCAGTGCATCATAAACAGATTAGATCAGAGTTTATTACAGCTTGTTGTCATGGTAGATCACCGTTAGTGGATGTGAATAACAATATTCTTCCATCTTGTGTGTATCCTGTCTCCCTCTCCTCAGGCGTGGGCTACGGGATGATGGTGGTGTCCACCTACATTGGGATCTACTACAACGTGGTCATTTGCATTTCCTTTTACTACTTTTTCCAGTCCATGACGAAGCTGCTGCCGTGGACCTACTGCAACAACCCCTGGAACACGCCGGACTGCAGCGGCGTGGTGAGCAGCAGCGGCCAGCTCAACGCCAGCCTGGCTAACGCTACCAGCAGCCTGGTGGCCGGAGTGTCCGAGGTGGTCAACCGCACCAAGAGGACCAGCCCCAGCGAGGAGTACTGGAAGTAAGTACCGGACCAGCAGCGATGTAATGCAACATGTGGTGAAGTTTGACTACTGCTCTGTTGTTATTCTGTACTGCACCAATATAACAGCACAACGCCAGGCTGTTAAATAGAGAGGGGGATGGCAACCCTCACTGGTTTAATGAATATTGCACCCAAAACATCCCATGATTAATTAAGAGACTGTGTTCACCTCTTTTTGGACAACGCATCTGATGCAACAACTTGCTATACACACAACCTTGTGCCATGAGCTTTACATCATGTGCATTGGATCAATATACAGCCTGAGGAAGCACACTACGGTTTGACTTGTTAGAAGTAAGCAAAGTGTTGGAGCAGCTTTAAAGTTACACTTCCACTGAAACACAATTAGATTTTTAATTAAATGTATTTTTCAGTATTTAGTCTGAGCCTTTATGACAAAGATCATGCATATTGAAGTGGAAAAAGTAAATAAAAATAAACTCATGGATTCTGACTTATAAGGGCCAGAGGACTGAAATCATGAATAAATTGTGTACACAATGCAATTTAAAATGTCATACATGTATACATTTATGTAAACCATTATTACAGTGTTAGTCAAGAGCGGATCTGTTGGAGAGAATATTTTGATTAAGTTTTGCCACGTTATGCAAGTGACCCCTTCCGTATTTTTAGGCTGTTCATATTTTACACAGAGGTCAAAATTGACTTGCACCTGTTCGATAAGCTCGCCTCAAACATGCCCCTTGTTTGCCGAAAGCGTTCAAATATTTGGACTAGATGTGACTGAAGCGCAGCAGCGATCCGCAGTGACAAACAGGAGGTTTCTCATCTTATGTGTCAGTTTTTGGAATGAGCTCTTTTTTTTTCTATCGGTGCAACCAGAGCAGGTCGGGTGTAGCCAGGTGCAGCTTTTTTAATGTTTGTGTGGGTGCAGCTGCACTATGTGAAAAAGGATTCGGTGATGTGAACCAGAAATCAGTGGGTTGTAGCAATCAATTGTCCTCTTGAGTCACATTACACATCTGGATGATGTGGATTAGATGGATGAGAGCAGAGAGAGAGGACAGAAAATTAGACAACTGTAATTTTCCCAAGTTTTTTTTTTCCGAGCTTGTCGCACGTTAACCCAGGAGAACTTTCTGTGGTCACTCAGCAGCCGGGTGTCGCACGCATGACTTCATCAGGATGGATTATCACGTGTAATGATTCTGCATTTCATCCTGCTGCTTTCAGCTGCCTGTAAGAATTTAATCAGCTGCAGTTAAAGGCTTTCACACTGTGCAGCAGCAGTTGGTGTTGTTTAGGATTCAGCGTGGATCTGCAGCTCAGTACAAACCTGTTTTCATACTACTATATTTGTATTCAATGTATTTTTTATATATCAATGTAAAAGTGTTACCGGTTTAGAGAGTATAGTATTTTTAGTCCACTGATTGAATTCATACTGATTAAATTTCAGAGGCCACACAGAAATGTTACCACAAAGATATTGTATTTTTGAGCTACAACAAAATATTGAAGTACTACAGAATAGTACTACACAATATTGAAGTATCTTCCTGTATTTGTGTGTGTTGTGTGTTTATTTGTCTCTCTGTCTCTCAGACACTACGTGTTGAACATCTCTGATGACATTGGAAACTTTGGAGAGGTCCGTCTCCCAATCTTAGGCTGCCTGGCAGTGTCCTGGTTTGTCGTCTTTCTCTGTCTCATCAGGGGTGTTAAATCCTCTGGAAAGGTCAGCCTGGCACACACATGCACACAGATGAAGACACACACACACACACACACACACACACACACACACACACACACACACACACACCATCTTTTCTGACTGAGTGTTTGTGGTTTTGTTTTGTCCAGGTGGTGTACTTCACAGCTACGTTCCCCTACCTAGTTCTGACCATCCTGTTCATCCGTGGCATCACCCTGGACGGGGCCATCAACGGCATCAAGTACTACCTGACTCCACAGTGGCAGAAGGTCCTGGATGCAAAGGTACGCACTCACTCACTCACACACACACACACACACACATACACACACACTCACTCACACACACACACACACACACACACACACACACACACACACACACACACACACACACACACACACACACACACACACACACACACACACACACACACACACACACACACACACACACTCTCTCACACACACACACACACACACACTCTCACACACACACACACACACACACACACACACACTCTCACACACACACACACACACACACAGGCAGATGGACAAATAAAGCAGAAATAGAAATAGATTGTTTGTCCTACCTTTGACTTGATGTGGGTTTGTTTTGTAGGTGTGGGGAGATGCTGCCTCTCAGATCTTCTACTCTCTGGGCTGTGCCTGGGGTGGGCTCATTACCATGGCTTCCTACAACAAGTTCCACAACAACTGTTTCAGGTTGGTGCTCCAGACTTTAGATATACAACAACACTGCAAAAACTCTAAATCTTTCCAAGAATATTTGTCTTATTTCTTGTCAAAATGTCTCATTTCTAGTCAAAACTAAACTCTTTCCACTTAAAATAAGACTCATCACCTAAAAATTAACTTGTTTTTAGATCATTTTCACTTGTTTCAAACACATTTTCACTTGAAATAAGTAGAAAAATTTGCCAGTGAAAGCAAGTTTTCTGTGTTTGTAATAAGAAAGAAAAACTTGCTCCACTATCAGATTTTTCTACTTATTTCAAGTGAAAATCTGCTTGAAAGAAGTAAAAAGTGTCTAAAAACAAGCTACTTTTTAAGTATAATTTGATTAGTTTTGACTAGAAATTACATTTTTACTAGAAATAAGACAAATATTCTCGGTAAGATTTTGAGTTTTTGCAGTGAACAAACCGTTTGAATGGACTCGTTCAACATTTTGGCAAATACCTTAATTTACTCTCTTACTGAGAGGTGGACGAGACGGTCGACACCAGTCTCCCGTTTGTATTGTAATTATAAAGCTAGAGCCAGGTGGAAGCTAATTCATCTTAGCTTAACATTGAGATGGGGAGAAACAGCTAGCTTGGCTCTATATGTGTTTACCAGCAGCTGTAAACAACATTAATTAACAAAATATAGTTGTCTCTTTTACCTGTTGTGAAGTGACAATTTGTAGTTTTATGAGCCTGACACCTTCTGCACAGAACCAAGCTGTTGTTTATTTTTGCTTCCCTTTTGTGGAAAGCTAAGCTAATAAGCTACTAGCTCCAATTGTCATCTAACTCTAGCTGCAGAATCAGCCTGTATGAAAATGTCAAACTATTCCCATAAGAGAATAATTAGCCTATATGTATGCTTGTGATCTGTGAGAGTGTATCAAGTCACAAAATATTGGTTTCCCAGAAACAGAAGATTTATGGCTGCGTGTGTGTGTGCATGTTTGAATTTATTCAGTTGGATCTTGCTAAACATGTACTAGTGTGAGGTTGCTGCAGCCACTGTATCCACACACTCAGGTTTCAGTTTTAAAATCCTTAATGATGATGAACTGGAGGAGGTCAGGTTTTACCTAAAAGCAGCGCTGTGCCACAGCAGCTACTCTGGGAGTTTCTCGCTGTGTGAATGTGACCACGCTCATTTTGCACCAGGCTTCATTACACTGGTGCCGTGTCTCAGCAACAGGACCAGCGTCTTATTATTTCCACTAATGAGAGAAAGTAGACAGTGAGGAGGCGTAGAAGGAGATAGGAGATGAAGTAAGGGGGAGGAAAAGTGGGAGAGAAAATAGACTTCCAGACAGGTTGTTTGCTGGCTGCTTGGCCTCCCCCAAATGAGTCAGGGTTAAAGAGCAATGGAGAAAGTGAGAGGAGAAAGGTAAAGCAGTCAGAAGGTAACTAAGACTACAGGTCTAAAAGGAGAAGGAGAAGAAGGTGAGATAAGGTGAGACAGGGGGAGGGACAGAGATAATACTTTCTTGGACTTGGAGTTAAGAGGCTGGTCGCGGCGCGCCTGAACACCAAGGGAACGAACGAGAAGCCAAGGAGAAGGTTAAGATGGAGTAAAGGGGACAGAGGAGGAGATAAGGAGAGGAAAAAGATGTCATTTACTCTCCTGAGCTCGTCCACACACGCTGACAGAGTGAGGCCGTCGGGGGTTGAGGAGAAAGGCTGAAGATATCATTTGTTCCTCTGCCAGGAGCTTGAGGTTTTGCTATCTGCGCACACAGCAGCGCGGCGGTCTAATCAGCTTGTGTTCTGCAGCTCCGTCCCCGTGGAGCCACTCTCTGCACTCCTGTAACAGCATCATCGCCTGGAAGTGCACACAGTGTAGGAGGTGGAGGGGGGTGGGGGGGGGGCTGACCTCGGAGTCATCAAAATTGACCCATGTGATAAATCTAACGAGGAACAGGAGGAAACAATGCACTCGGCTACATGAGCCAAATATGAACAAGGTCAAAGTCAGAGTATGGACCTATAGTGGTTTATAGAGAAACACACTGTCTTATTGAGAATAGCGAAGGCTGTTGCTTTATATCCCCAGTGTTTGAGAAAATCACTCTTCAGCACTCCAGTAACAGTGGATACGTGGCTCAGTGTTTAAAGGAATATTCCAGGCATTTTTAAAATGCAGTTTGATCTGTTCAAGTGTGGTCATTTAACAAATGATCTATAGTTTTCAGGACATCTTGTTGCTGGATGAGTGGCTCTACACTGTATACGAGTGTCAGTGGGACATGTACAAAGAAAAGCATTGCTCTCAATCACCTCTCTACACCACAGATTTCAACTGCACAGGAACACTTGTTCATTTTTACCATTAAAAATTGTCATTTCATTTATCAATAATCAGGTAGTGAACTGAGAATAGTAAAACGATATGCTTGTTTTTTGGAAAATCATTCAATGAAGTAGCATTTTAATGATGAATTCACATCATAATACCTTGCTTATTCTATAACTGACTAGTAAAGTGAAAAAGAAAAATATTAATATTGATACTGATATTAGCTGTGGCCTAGATTTAAAATTAATTTGTAAAATTAGATTATCACTTTTAGGAGAAAGATGTAAGTTTTCCATTAGCACAAATTAAATGAAAGGGTTTCTCTCCACCAATGTTTTAACAATAGCAAAACTTAACAACAACCTGTTTCCATCAGCATGATGTTTTGTTCCCTCTCTGACACACACAGAGACAGCATCATCATCAGTATAACCAACTGTGCGACCAGCGTGTACGCCGGCTTCGTCATCTTCTCCATCCTGGGCTTCATGGCGCACCACCTGAACGTCCCTGTGTCCGAGGTGGCCGACCACGGCCCGGGGCTGGCCTTCGTGGCCTACCCAGAAGCCCTCACTCTGCTTCCCATCTCACCGCTCTGGTCGCTGCTCTTCTTCTTCATGCTCATCCTCCTGGGACTGGGGACTCAAGTAAGGCTGGGACACTTGTACATCTCTGGTTTGTCCTTACACCTCAGTTTAAACAACAGTCCCACTATACTAATGCATAAGTTAATTAATTATGCAATATTAAACATTTTATTTTGGGATAAGTATGACAGTGTGGTGCCTTAATGCCTTATGCTGTGACACTTTGATCAAATTCTACTTAAAATCCTTCTGTAACCTCAGCTGTTGGTGAATGTATGTATGCTATACAGTACTTGTTAGTCACAGATACTTTTCGCTATCTCTCTATAGATTTTAGAGACTGTGTTTTTCTTGTTTGTGGCTAGAGCTAGATAAAATTCCACTGAACACTCAGCTTGGCAGATATCCATATCCATAAAAATGCTACACAGAACCTGTTATCTGCAGTCTGTGCTTGTGTGTTTAGTGCACAGCTCAATGCTGATGCTGTAAATGGGCCTTTAGTTGATCACTGACAAGAATTCGGTGCATCAGCAGCTCAGAATTAGATCGGATCTGGATCTGCAGATGTGTTTAAAAACTGGTCGTATTACAACCTCTTCTCCTGGAAATGCACCGGCAGCTGAAGCTCTTATCAAGGGACAAGTAGCACCAGCTGCTCCCAGCAAGACACCACTTACAAACTTACACATAAGGCTTTTGCTTTTAAATGCTTTTTATTCTTGACCCTCCAGTTAATTCACTGAAATTGAAAATTTAATATATTTGTGCTTCATCATGCTTCAACAGACTGCCCCCCCCCGCCATCCCCCCCACCCCCGTCATCCCACAATACTTTCATGACAGGGAGCTGGTAAAACCAGAGCAAACTGAGGAAATGCTATCATTGCTTTGTAATGAGGAAACATAGGAAGTAATGTGAAAAAATAAAAACGAATATAAAAACTAAGCCCTAAAATTAAGTAAAAGAAACAAAACAACAAAACAGTATAAATATATAATTTTAAAAAGTATGTACACTGGGTGCTGCCCTCAGGTCCTTAATGAAAAGATGACTCGCCGTATGTTTTAGTCCTGACTTTTGGTCTTACTAAAAGACAACTACCAGAGGACCTGTGTGCTCTCACAGGCTTGTATAATAGAATCAAATCTGATAAATATGAGGGAACAAGACCTTTAAGAGCTTTGTAAACCAGAGAACTAACCGAAACTAACAGCCAGCCAATGCAGAGGCTTTAAAACTGGTGTGACGTGGGCTCTCTTTCTGGTTCTTGTCTCTCTTTCTGTTCCTCCTAAAGCCGAATTTTGTAGTAGCTGTAATTGTGCAATACTGTATTTGGATGTAGTGGATGAATATGTAGCTGGTTGAAACATTACAAGTATGAAGGCTGTAAAACCCTCAGAGCACTGTTTACTCCCTGTGTCACCATAAACCTCTCATCCCTGTGTTAGTTCTGTCTGCTGGAGACCTTGGTGACGGCCATCGTTGATGAGATCGGTACAGACTGGATCATCAGAAACAAGACTGTAGTCACACTTTCTGTGGCCGTAGTTGGATTCCTGCTGGGGGTACCACTAACAACACGGGTAAGTCACACACACACACACACACACTGTTTACTCTGAATGCAGCCTGGTTTTCCTTCATGGAAGTGAAACTTGGACCTCCTCTGTTCTCTGTGTGCAGGCGGGGATCTACTGGCTGCTACTGATGGACAACTATGCTGCTAGTTTCTCTCTGGTCATCATCTCCTGCATCATGTGCATCTGCATCATGTATATTTATGGTAAGGAGTGAAAAAGACTGAGTGTTTTTATCATCTGCATTTGACATGTATGATCATGGCAAGAAACTGACATGTTTAAAGGGAACAATGTATGTTCTGAGACATTATTATAAATCCATATACAGCTTAGTGGTTCACTAATTGGACATAACCAGAGGTAATGACTCCACAGAGGGAAGGTTTCAGTACAGCCATAATTGAGTCTGAAAGCAGAAATACAGTTATGTTCATAATAATAGCAGTGTGTTTAAAAAGGTGAGTAAACCTCAAAATTCTTCAAATAAATTGTATTTTAAGGAACACAACTGCATTGGGGACACTGCACATTCTATGTCAAACCAAGAAAATCGGAAAAAGTAATTTAATTTGATCATATTTTATAGAAAGTCAAGAAATATAATGTTAAAAAAATAGCAGTGTTGACATCTTTCTTTACACGCTTGCTGGTGTGTTTGGGGTCATTTCCTCTTCAGTACACGGCAACATGACTCAAACTGATCCATGATCCCTGGTGCGATAAACAGGACCAACACCATAGTAGGAGAAACATCCCCATATCATGATGCTTGCACCACCATGCTTGTGGGGGGGTGAGGGTCTTCACCGTCTTCACTGTGGCTCGAATTCAGTGTTTGCAGGACGTGTGACAAACTGTCTGTGGCCCTTAGACACAAAAAGAACAATCTTACTCTCATCAGTCCACAAAATATTACGCCATTTCTTTTTAGGCCAGTCAATGTGTTATTTGGCAGATTGTAACCGCTTCATTACATGTATTTTTTTGAACAATGGGACTTTGCGGGGGCTTCTTGGTGGTAGCTTGGCTTCACATAGACGTTGTCTGATTGTTACAGTACTCACAGGCAATCTTAGATCTTCTTTGATCCTCCTGGAGCTGATCATTGGCTGAGCCTTTGCCATTTTGGTTATTCTCCGATCCCTTCGAATAGTCGTTTTTCTTTTTCTTCCTCGCCTTTCTGGTTTTGGCTGCCATTTTAAAGCCTTTGATATCATTTTAGCTGAACAGCCTATCATTTTCTGCACTTCTTTATAGGTTTTCCCCTCTTTTATTAATTTCTTAATCAAAGAATGCTCTTCTTCTGAACAGTGTCTTGAACTACCAATTTTACTCTGTTTTTCAAGGACAAATGCACAGCCAGCATATGCAGCATCAGTTGCCTTGATCCTTGAATAAGGGCCACCTGTTTTTTTTTGTTTTTTTTAACTTTTTATCGGGCCACCTGTTTAACACCTATTTTTTTTCACATAATCAATTACCTCAATAATTGAACCTGGCACTGCTATTTTTTTGAACACGCCCCTTTCAGTAAATGATTCAGTTTCACAGAATCAGCAGCATGCACGTCATGCCTGTTGGGTCTGTTGCTTTTCTATACCTTTACTAAACCTTCTAGAAAAAGTTGAAATTCTAACAAAATCAGTGGTTTATCTTGCTAGTGATGTCGGACTGCTATTATTTTGAACACAACTGTATTTTCCATCAGCAGTGAATGTGAGTCGTAGCAGAGCCAGGACTAAAGATTCTGCAGCACCTTGTCACGACATGACTTTTACAATTATTCATGAAGCTACCGTGTCAGCTCATAATTATACACCCGTGTTCAACATTCACAAGGAGGAAAATACAAGAGAGGCACAGAGAGAGATTATTCTCCACCAGTGAAGAGACAGATGTTAATACCGTAGTTATTGGATGTTATTTGCAGAATTTATTCCCCTTTTCAGTTTCACAAGCACACATTAAAAATTCATTCATTGTGCATCGGAAAGAGTAATTATTCGATAGATTTATATAGTTGAGGCATGAAAGTGTCAGACGTGATGTTTGTAGACCACAGAAGTCGTAGGCCTGCATGCTCACTGTGAGAGCAGCTGTTGACAGTGGAGGTTCTCATCAGAGCATCATGGAGTGTAGAGTGCAACCAACCTATCAAACTGGATTCGGCTCAGGTCACCATCTTTAGTAGAAACATGGAAGACATGATAAAGATTGGTCCTTGAATGCTAAATATTGATAAAGAGTCAAAGTAACCGGACAAACTGCACGCTAAGTTTGCTGAATAATGATTTTGTTTTCATGGCAGGTCACACGAACTACTTCAGAGATGTGGAGATGATGCTGGGATTCCCACCTCCTCTCTTCTTCAAAGTCTGCTGGAGATTCATCTCCCCCGTCATTATCTCTGTGAGTCAACACACACACACACACACACACGAACACGCTTCACAGCAACTGATCAAAATGAAACACCGCTCATTGTCCCACTTCCTGATTTGAGGAGTTTTGCTTGACAGACACCACGCTCTGGTCCGGTCCATTTAAAGGGAGCACGGGCTTCTCCATATTCCTGAGTTGCTGACACATTGTTAGGCGCTTGACCTATATTTCCAGCCGCCATCAACACTAATCTGTTTGGCTGCTGTTGGCCCTGTTTCCAGTATAAACCTCTAAAAGCAAATCTTTTTGACTGGGAAACGGACACATGCAGCCGCTATCAATGGTATTTCCCAAGCAGGCGTATTAGTCCACTAAGCTTCTGGGCCAACCAAGAAACGCATTGTTGTGGATTACTGGTCAGATTTCAGGCACTTTTGTTCTCTCTTTCATTTCACTACACAGATGAATGCCCCTCTCTCCAGGGGCCTTCGCTAGAGCTGTGACCAAACTCACTGCTTCACTGCTGCGGGGAACCGTCAGGATTTATAGTTAAAATCATCTGCAACTTCTAAAGCGCACATCTGCTGCGCTGCTGGCTGCAGATGTTTCACCTGTACAGAGCAACGTTTTCTGGATGTTCACTGTGTTTACTCATGTTTCTTTGTGTTCACCAAACATTTGTGCAGATGATCTCAAACACACTGGATGTGGTTTATTTGTTAAAGTCACATGTTCACACCTTCTCCGTCTCTTTTCTTTCCGTGTAGTTCATCCTGATCTTCACGGTGATTCAGTACAAGCCCATCACCTACAATGACTACGTGTACCCCGGCTGGTCTCTGGCCATCGGCTTTTGCATGGCCATGTCCTCAGTGGTCTGCATACCCATCTACGCCCTCTACAAGATCTCCAGGTCCCCAGGGGCCACCTTCAGAGAGGTACCGACCCCTCGGCTGCTCGTTGCACTGTGGAAACCCCTGCTCTGAAATACAATATAAAACAGGCTTATACAGTGGATGGTTTATGTACTCGTTCAACAGTTACAATACCACTTCCGCACCTTACAGAAAAACCACATGAAACACGTGATTCACAGGTGAAACATTGTGCACATGGAAATCATGTTATTTGCACATGGGGAACATGTGTAAAACATATTACCTAGGGTTGCAAAGGGGCAGAAAATTTCCAGTAAATTTCCGGTAAATTTCCAGAAACTTTCTATGGGAAGGTAAGATGGGGAATTTTGGAAATATTCCAACTTGGAAACTTTCCATGGGAATAATGGGAATTTATGGGAATTAACTGGAAATTGGGGATCATTTAAACAAACTGTATCATATCCAAAAATAAATGGAAATATTTTGTGTTGTAATAAGTAGACATCCATGCAAAATAATATATATAATATAATATTCCCGTTTATTCCCATATATTCCCGTTAATTCCCATATATTTCCATTTATTCCCATATATTTCCGTTTATTCCCATATATTCCCGTTAATTCCCATATATTCCAGTTAATTCCCATGGAAAGTTTCCAACTTTGAAAATTCCCAGAATTTTGCAACCCTGATATTACCACATGTGGAAAATGGGTTCACATGGGAATTCACATGTGATTCTGTAGTGGGAAAATACACTTTGTGGGGCCTGTCCTTATATGTTCTGTTAAAGGTTGTAAAACGTTGTAAAACTATGTATGGAAGAAACGTAGGAATGTGTATTCAGCATTTTGACAATCACCTGTGGCTGCTTTTGTTAGGCTGAACACGGTGCAGGACCGTATATGGAGTAGCCGTCAGGAAGTGACGTATGCACCACAGCTGCTGAAACATTGTGACGTGTATATGAGCAGGATTGATGACTATGGCTGTTGCTGTTCAGGAACGTCCACTTGCAAGCCAATAAACCAGCAAGAAGCTCATCTTTTTTTCCCCAACAGATTCACATAAAATTGGGCCAAAACCACATGTGAAACATTTGGAACATGGGAATCATGTTATTTGCACATGTGAATCACATGTGAAGTTCACGTGGTTTTACTCTAAGGGCATTTTCTTCTACCTACATATCTAGATCTCTCTCTCCTAGATATCTACAGTATATTATCTATCTATCTCAGTGTCAGGTAAAAAGGTTTTGTTCAAAGCTTTGAGGAAGGAGTCTAGCTTTAACTATTCATGATTTCAGCTGCTGTATCTTTCATTGTCTCGTACAACGTTTTGGTCTAAACTTCTTCTCTCCCTCTACCTGTCTCAGCGGTTGAAGTTTGCCTGCAAAGCACATCCAAAGTGGGGCCCGGCCCTGAAGGAGCACCGGACAGGCCGCTACGCCCCCATGGCCTCCGAAGACACTGTGGAGGCTCGTCCCCTGAAGGAGAAGGAGGAGCTGAAGGAGGAGCTGAAAGAGGAGGAGAAGGAGAAGGAGAAGGAGAAGGAGAGGAAGGATGAGATCAGCCTCACCATCCAGGGAAGCAACGGCTCCACCAACACACACAATAACCCCAACCCCAGCGCATAGACGGCACCCCACTCTGTCAACACTACTGGGCACGCCCCCCAATCTCCACCCCCACCCCCCCATCTACTCCTTCTCTTCCTCCCTTTCCCTCCATCCTCACCCCACTTTCCCACAGTCCTCTGTGGGGGAGATCCTATTCGCTGGAGACCTTTACATATTGTAAGGGCTTATTATATCTATCCTAACCTCTTCTATCTATCTGTGTGTTGTCTCTAGATAAATGAAGAAAAAAAAAAAAGAAAGGAAGAAAAAATTGGGTCATCATCCAAAATATTTGCGTGTATGTTTAGTGTGTGCGTGCGTGTGAGTGGGTTGTTAATTTGTTCAGCATAATTTAATAATGCAGTTTGTTTTTCCTTTCATTTTTTGTAAGACTCGTATATGTCATCATCATATGCAGTTAGAGGTACGGTAGATTGTGAAGCTGCATGTGTTTGTTTTGTGCATGCAGCAACATAGAGACACACACTGTTCTCCGTTATTCTGTTAGCTGGGTCTGTTTGGGATTGGTGACTTGACAGCTAGAGACTCGTCGTCGTGGTGCTGTAACATAGAGGAGGAGGGAGAACTGTGCCTGTACTGGCCATTTACAGTTTGATGATGCTAAGAGGACAGAAAAGAGTCACAATTATCATGGCCAAGGGGAGAGAAATACACTCATTCACACTCATACACTCACACTATTGTACATTTTACAGCACACAGTGACCTCAACCATAGTTGATCTCAGCTTAAGACTAAGCCTGTTGTTTTTTATGCTGCTGCTTCTTTAAAAAAAAAAAAAAGTTCTACAGAGCACAAATATTTAACACCCGAGATGGCGACTGACACTTAGGGCTGATTTTCTGTGGAAATTTTGCCTCCATTTGTAACTTTTTTTCCACTAAAGCTGCTTAAACTTTGAGAACTCAGCAGAGAAACATCAGTGAACTTTAACCGTACTGTAACTCTCTGCCTCCGCATTCACACACACACACACACACACACACACACACACACACACACACACACACACACACACACACACACACACATATACAAAAAATATTTGCTCCTAGTTTTTTGACAGAAGAGATCCCATGGCCATTTCTCAGGGTCCAAGCAGAAGTTAAACTTTGTGGTTTGTTGTTGTTCCTTGCCTGTGGAAACCAATTGTCTCAACTAAGGCGGCCTGTTGTAACATTACAGGGACTGAAAACAGCTCGCTGTCGAAAAACTCCTGCACACACATGCACGCGTATACACGGAAAACAGGTGGATGCAACTCTAAATATAGAAGTGCCATCTCTTCTCAAGTCTTCCAGGCATTCTGTTTGAGTGAAATGCATCTTGGGATGTGGTCTGTGACAGAGGAACGTTAGCCAGCGAGAGGCTTTGTTGGAGTGTGTGTCTCCACATGTGGGTCGTAGCAATCTGCCCCATTCAGGCATGTTACCAAAAACATTATCTAAGTTACCTGAGTCCTGTACATGTTTTTGGTAACATATATTAACATATATACACGTATATGCATATACATATACATGTATATGTATATATGTATCAGAGACAGATCAGGTGTCGGTCTCTTACAGTCAGTGGAACCTTTAATGTATTTACAGACACTTGTTTTTAAAGCTCTGAGCCAAGCTGTGCTGGGACTGATGGAGAGGAAGCATAGTGAACGCAGCTTGTTTCCAGAGGAATATAGAGTTAAGATCTTACGTAGTTTTAAATGTAGCTGTATAGTATCGTTCTCTCAGTAGAATTCTCCTTTTTACCTCTACTGTTATTGTAAAGTAACCTAGTAAATAATTATAAAGATAAGATATGTTTATTTTGTACAAAAAAAAAAGAAAAACTACAGAACCATTATTAACCGTGTTTACCATTCCTCATCTATTACTTCTTTTGTTGGAGGGGGGGAGGGTGTTAGGATGGAGAGGGGGTGTCTTCAGCATGCAGAGCACCTGATTGGAAAGCATCCCAGGCTGTATTGTTGTAGTGATGTGATGGCAGAGGTTTATGGTGGCGTAAAGACAGATTAAGCAGCTGTGCAAGGATTTGATCTGCGCCACATGTTCCTTGGTATTATGATCCTAAACTGCTTTGTTGGACACCTGCTCAGGTGATTGTGAGATGTGTTTTGCTTCACAGGCAGAGGGAGGTTTTCCAGGTTGCATCAGGTCTGGTTTTTCACAGTTTGAATTACTAGAGGGCTACGATAAGGAACACATTCACAATAATCTCTGTTACGCTGCGTATTGTAGCCTACGCAGCATATTTATATATAGAGTTCAACATTTTGGGAACTATGCTTACTCGCGTTCTTCCTGACAGTAAGATGAGAAGATGCCACTCTCATGTCTGTATGCTCGATGTGCCAGCAGGTGGTTAGCTTAGCTTAGCATAGAGACTGGAAAACAGGGGGGAACAGCTAGCCTGGCTCTGTCCAAAGGTAACAAAATCCACCTCTAAAGCTCAATTTACATGTCGTGTTATCTTATTTGTGCACAAAAGAAAAAAGGCTGCTGGGCAACCGGCCCCAGCCAAGGGATAGTCCAGCACGTAAGGTCCTTAAATCAGCAAACTGTTACTTTGACAAGTGCCGCTCAGAGAAACCTACAGAGATAAAGACATTGATGTTTAAGCACATAACCACAACCTTAGTGGGGTTGTGAATGATAAGCACAACTGGCATTCTGAAACAAGCACACGCCTCCACCAGGTGTTTATCAGGCCTCTGCACACAAAGGTTCTCACACTATAGAAACATGCAGTGGCTGCTATACTAGATGAAGAAGTGTAGTGAGTCATCTGTTTCGGTTCATTCTTTAACCATTCACACCATACATGACATATTTTGTAGTAGTTTTTTTTTCTTTTTCGTTGTTCTTTTTTTTTATTTTTAATTAAAATGACTGCAAAACCAGGTGCTCTATGAAACAATACATCTCCAACATCATCTAATCTAATCATATTATTGTGTTGCCTCTTCAGAAAAAAAAAACACATTAGAAATTCCGAGTTACACTCTTGAAATGAGGTTTTATTTGCTGAGAAAAAGGTGAATATGAACCTATATACTCAGCTTGTAGCTCAGACCGTTTCCTGTTTGTGATTGCCTGTCTTGTGTGGTCATGCTGTAGTAGGTGAAGCTTAGCTGCCATGTTACCATGCTATCTCTCTATATATCCCGACTCCATCTCAGCTGGCCCTCTGGCAACTCTTCCTCCCTTTGTACAGTAATGTAAAAAAATTATAATCGAACTGTGTATGTGTGTGTTTATCTTTGCTTTGATTTTTTGGGGGGATGGGTACGTGTGTTTTTTTTTTGTTTTTGTTTTTTTGGTGGGTTCAGGGAGGGGCGGGTATTGTTTTATTTCGTTTTTGATTTGTCATTCTTCTTGTAGTGTTATGTAGACGATGTCATGTGTATCGTGGACTCTGTGTGTAGTGGATTAGCTCTTACTGCTGAGCCTGCACGTAGAGCAGGCGTAGTGTCAGTATTGATGTCAATGTACCTCTAATCTATCAGAACTAGCCATGTCCTACTCTGCTAATAACATACCGTCTATCTTTTAAGAAAAAAACCATTTTGTACTAAAAGGAGAAGGAAAACTACATATTTTATCTTTGGATTTTAATCATTGTTTATCCATGTTCAATGACACTACTTTTGTTCTGGTTGTTTTGGAAGTTGTATTCATAGGAAACTAAGATAAAGCCAGCTGATATAAAAGCATTGCCAAACAAAAAGCTTTGGATCGAAACTTGAACTACAAAAGAATGGTTAGATTTTATGGTGAGCTCTGTTGTAGACGGCAGCAGCAGCAACATAATGTTTGTTTTTTATTAAGAAAAAAAATAGTATTACATATTTTTCACAGTGCAGTGCCAACAGTCGTACATCGCTGTTTACCTTTAATATCCTTTGGCCCTTCAACTGAACAGTTTGGCTTTTTCTGTCTAGTTGTTAGAAATCTTTAGAAAACAAGAAAAATCAAAACACCAAAATTACACTGCAACCAAGACTAAATCAACTTCAGGACCCATTAAGTCATATATTCATTCTTGTGCAGCACTGATGCATAATAACATTATATAACATTGTTTTACATCGACATTGTAGCCATTTATGACTTATATGTATCAAACAAGGGCCTTGTTACTATTCTAAACGAATTAATTGGTAAAATGAACCTCTAATTATTGCATAAGAAGAAGAATAAGACCTGACCCATTTGGCCCCATTTGGACCCATGTCTTCATAGTTTACTGTAACTGTACAGGGTTGTACAGGGGTGGGTGTACAGGAAGTCACTGATGCAGAAGAACATAAACCACATGACGGTTCAGACCATTTTTTGCGCACAAATTCACAGCACAACTCTGCTCCACTGTACTAAAAAACAAAACTGTGATTTTACCTTTGCTTCTGTGGTTCTCTGTAAGTTACAGAATATTACCTCTTGAATTTCTTACTACTGCTCATAGAAGCATAATCTCATGTTTCAGCACTTTAAAAAAAATCATTAGTTTTTTTTTTATAAGCAACAAGAGAAAAAATATAATTAGAGTAACGATTACATTTCATCTTGGGGGGGGGGGGGGGGATAAGCAAGAACAGTAAATGTGTTTTTCAGTGGTCTGGCTGAAAGAAACTGTCCAAGTGTCAGTGGGTGAAATGCTGTGTTGTTGCTATGCCAATGTGAATTGTTTCATGGGAGGAATGGAGAAGAAAAAAGCACAAGTGAGAAAAGAGAACACAGGTCTTCTGGTACCTTCTATCATATCTATCTATCTAACCATGTCTGTTCTTCTTCAACCTTTAGGGCCAAAATCCATTGAAATGTCTTAGTCCTGTCAGCTGTATATCGTAAACTGTTGAATTACAAAATGGTAAATAAAATTTATTTTAAAGATCAGTGTGCTGCTGTGTTGTATTTATTCCTTTGAGAGAGCTTAATTATATAGTATACCAAAAAGGCCAAAACACACCTCTTATCTCCTGGTTTAATTATTCTACATCTTTTAGTGGTGTCAGACAATCAATAACTTAAATGATGAAACTCCATTTTGTAGAGCATTTTTCTAATGCAGATAACTGATAAAAAAAAGACCAAATAAGAAAATCAGATACAATAAAATAATTTTTCAAAGCTATAATGACATTAACAGACAGAAAACAGAATATTCCTAAAATAATCTGATTCAATATAATACCGTAATTACTTAAAAACATGTGTAAACCAACCTTAATATTGCCTGTTTAACTCACCCCAGTTAAGGCCATTTAATGACCACAGCAGGAATATTGTGTCATTAATCTCAGTTTCCACTGGTGACCTCAGTGCTCACTATTCAGCAGCAATTGGAGTCTTTCATTAGAGTGAAGCTCTGTTTGAAAAGGTAAAAAAGCCAAGGCTCTCCAAGTCTTGCCTGTAATAAAAAGCCTTTTAATACTGCATGGGTGACACCCACACATTCCAGCTAAAAGCTCAATGACTGTATTGAAGTGGCACTTAAATCACACAAGGCATGACATCCACAAGTTACAACTGAGTGGATGGAGGACAAGAGGAAGGTGGGGCTGCAGAGGAACCACTGGAGATAAGTCAGAGAGAAACAACTATCATTTTTGCTTCTCCCCCTAACAGGCCAAACTACTACGCCCCGGGTTCAGTGCAGTAGCACAGTTTTATTTACCCCCACTAGGTGGGGTTGGAGACACAATTGTTTTAAAGCAAAGACCAACAGCTTGACATCTGTTAGCCATCCATTAGCTTACATTCACACAAGTTGCCTAATGTTAACCTAATGTGTACATGTATGTATTCTATCAATTCAAAAAAAACCTCGGATCACCGCATGACTATCACTGAACAATATCCAACATCTGATTTTGATCATCTATAACCTTACGACATAATGGGTTATCTTAAAATCTTAACATTGCATGAGCAATTACTTTTGTTGACTGCTCACACGGTATATATGATAGTCAGAAAGTGTTTGAAGAGATTTGGTTTTCATAATTATTTAAATTCTCACCACTCACGTTTGCCAAAGTGCCAATAAATTTAAATTTCCTACAAAAGCACAACTGATACATGTTTGTGTCATTAATATTCCCCTGCCTGTCTGATGACATAAAGATGAATGACATGTAAAAGCACTGACAGAACAAGCATACTACCATGTGGAGTCAGTAGGGGGCAGCATGACTGTAAATATAGAAGCTGCTCTTTATGGAAGCAGGTCTGTACAGTGGCCTGGTGTCAAGGCAACACTCACATGAAGAGCATTACACGCTTCAGATGTGGCAACAAACATGATGTGTCACATCATAAAAAAATTCAGATGACTGTGATTTTCATTTGCGTTTCACATCACACTATCTTATTGATACACCATTGTGTGCATGCAACGGCACTAAGACCTGACCAGAGCTAGTAGTGCAATGTTCACTGACAAAACACAAAACATGATAAAAGTGCTGGAGGAAACATACAGAGAATGCATTTATAATTAGTTATTTCTGTCTTCAGTGAATGTAATGCATAAACAATAGCCATATATAACAGTAAACTGGTGCAGTGTAGTCCCATTCCTTTATGACCTGTGAGCTTATATCAGTAATGCCCTGAATGGCTCGTTGGACATTTTTCTTACAAAAGAGCCAAATTAAACTGCATCCATGGGTGCAGCAGTTTTGACTTGGCTGTCCAAGTAAAAAGCTCTTAACACCACATTCAGTATGTGGGCTAAATATTATACACGACTGTGCCCAGCAGGTTTTGGGGGGTGTTGGAGGAATCAGAAGGGGGCAGCATGACTGTGGATATAAAGACCCCACCACCCCGATCCGAGCCTATTTTAAAGGCACATCTACACAAGCTAAGTCATTTTATTGCTTGGCCATAACATCCATCATAGGCGTCACCAGGTTACAGGATTAGGTGTGCACAGCACTACTTGTGCTCATCACTGGCTTGTTGTTTTTGCAGTTACATGAGTCTGCTATCAGACCTGCTAATCACTTCCACAAGCTCGTCAGCTGTGGACCTGTTGGGGGAGATAGGGGACAACATCATCCCTTTCAGGCAATAACATACAGATGAATAACTGTTGATTGTAATGCTTGTATACTGGCCATATTGTCCAGAGGACACTGCAGTGGAGTGGTGCAGCTGCTGCATCGGGGGTGGCTGAAGGACATTTCCTTGACTGGAGTCACCTTTTTTTTTTGACAGAAAGCAATTTTCCTGCTTCTGGGACCATTGTTGCATTTTGTTTGAAAGGTGACTCCAGTACTGGAAATCCAACACTTTCTCTTTACCAGAAGTGAAACAGAGTCACCACTCAGGGTCACCGCGAGCAAGCTGTTGGTCCTTCACTTCTGTCAGCTATAATATACGACCTATCAGCAGCGTGACAGCAGGAAGTAATACTTTCATTAATAAGGCTGATGAGTGAGAGGAGCTACTATTGTTATTCAGATCATCTGAAGCTAGACAGAGATTAATAAATTCACTGAACAATCCTTCATCCTGGTGTCAGTTTATAATCATTTGTTCCACGTTGCACGAGCAAGATGCAGATTTTAACAGTGTATTTATACAACATACAGATTTATCATCAGCGACTGAATGTCAGAGAGAGTGTAAGGGGTGTTCCAGCATTTACACAAATAGACTGTATATGTATATGAGTAAAACATGCAAGAGGCAATTCGGTGAAAATTAAATAAATGGATAACCATCTAGTAATCTAGTAATTAAATAATGATTAATCAAGCATCTGTGCTGCATTCTCTCTTGATTCCACTTGATAATATGCCACAATTTTCTGTGTTACACCCCCCCCCCCCCCCCAACTGGTTCTGGACTGTTGGCTCTGGTGAAACAAACAACGAGAGAAGAAAAACATCAAAGTTGTCACCTTGGGCTCTGGGAAATGTGAATTTTGAGTCGAGCTGGAGGCATCGCTGTTCAGCCTGTTGATGTTTTAGTCAAACCTGAAATCCAAAATCTCCTACAGGTTGCACAGAGAATGAATCCTGATGGCACATTAGCCTAATCTGTACTTTGCATTTACTAATGAAAATACATTAAAATATTAACAGGCTAAACCGATGTAAGTAGGAAAAGGAAAACTTCACATCAACAACATTAATATTGTCACTGTGAGCAGGTTGGAATACTGATACCAGCATTAGGACTTATAGCACCTTTGTAGCAAAACTGCCCTCATGAAATAAAAAAAAAAAAAACAAACAGCAACCCATAAATCATCTGTGCAGCCTATTACAACTCCTTTTATGATATTATCATTTGATTATTAGGTGACCTGCAGCTATAGAGCAAGAGTCAGCTGACGAAGAATAAAAGCTGGGCCGCATCCTTCGCATTTAAAGATCAATTCAGTCGACCCACCACGATTAGGCTGTTCCATTGCAAATGCATCCTTCTTTTCATGGGCAATGAAGGGTGCAATGGGTGCATTCATCACAGCCCAACCTATTACAAGATTCATTGTGTTCTGGTAATGAAAGAAAACAACTCTGTCACAGAACCTGAGGATTGCACTTAAAATTGGTACTGGGGGTTCAGCTCAGTTGAACAATTAATACCTTTAAAACCTGAGTTTTCAGGTTTTAATGACTAATAGTCATGTGTTGTCAAGGTTTCTAGGCAACGACACTGACATTTGGCGAGACAGTGGGGGCACAGCTGGTAACATAAGGTATTAATTCTCTGAAGGCCTGGTCGTTTCATCTACTGTACTGCAGCCGTAACTGGTGTAAAGAAACACAGCAACCAAGTCCGTGTTAAGAGGGTTAGAATGAATGTGGGTCGATAGAATGTAAAAACAGCGTATTTCCTGTTTCAAAATGAGCCAACCGTTTTTCTGTTATCTGTAAATGTTATGCAACTTTTTATTGCCCTAACCAAACCGTGACAACAAAGATCATCTATGTACTTTAACCCAAACCACAATCTTTTATTGAACCCAACCAAGTTGTTTTTGTTCCCAAACCGTGACCATTACACAACCTTTATGGGTGTGTTTATTATTGTTGCCACGATGATGACACTATGACATGCCGGCCACCGGTTCGCGCCGACAATGAAATGACCAACCAGTTTGTTTGATGCTAAGGCCAGTAAAGTTGTTTAATGTTGAGGGCTTTGTTTTCTGTCCAGGTACATTCCCACTGTGCTAGCTGGCTTGTTCCTTTTCAAAACTGTTAGTTGCAGATTTCCTTTAGTCAAACTACAAAAACCCCTGGGTGCCACCTCCCATTTTGCTACTCCAAAGCATCTCTGGCCTAATTGACCATGGCTGCCTAGTAAACATCCCTGCCTTTCAAACTCAGTGTCCCCAGTTAAAGCAACAACAAAAAACTAAAACCTTTCAGAACCGCAGGTGCCATAATTCGCCAATTTCCAGCAGCTTATCAATAAATGACCATGACTGTGAAATAGAGTGACAGGTAAAATTGGTTGAGGGCTCTTTGATGATTTGAGATCAATTTGTGCCTTTTTTATAAGCAGCACCTCATCATGATGCCAACCCAAACATGTATTCATGCCACTTCTTTCATTCCGTCAGTGACGTAATATAGCAATCAGTACCATTTATTACCAATAGCCATACCGTCCTTTCCATTTCTCAGACAGATTTGAAATTTGTTTGAACATTATGCAGAATTGGCTTTGTTGGCTTAGCTAAATGTTCGTCTGCAAGCCTGTCAGTCACCCTGTAATTGCTTCGCCACTTTGCAATTCTCTTTAGATTTCCAAAAGATAGTGGAACATGTCGACTGTTAAATTGGAGGAAAATAGTTTCCAAAGTCAGCTAACAACACTGACTTCATCAAATTAACCTGGTGCTGCCTTTGCCAAGGTTTTCACAACATGTCCATCCCGGTAAAAATTAGTCCACTAATTCCAATTTCCTGAAGGGTGACTTCCTATTTTAACTTTAAATTAACAGTGTTTTTGTTGGCTGGTGAGCAATAATACCAAAGTTTACTGAGAGTGCTGCGAGGGTAATGTGTTCTCCTGGCACTAAACAGGCTTTAATTTCCACAGGTGCCAAGACACATATCATTTCACCTTGTTGCTGTCAGAAAGGAATTTAAATGACCAACCTTTGAACCAAAACAATGCAAGAAATGAGAGGAAAAAATGTTTTTGTCAGAAATGGTGGAAATAGTATTCATAGTGATATCTTGAGACTTGAGATGTGACATGTCATTATTCTGTAAAAGCATTTATGTTTCACAATTTAAAGTATGTTTACCTGCACCACAGGATATGTCAACTCATTTGCTGTTTTCCCCAACTTATTCTAAGAAAACACTGTCAAGAGTAAAACAATATAACATTAAATAACTTAATTTACCACACTTTATCTTTCCAAATTGCATGTGAAATTGCCTTGAAGTTAAGAACTAACCCTCAGAGAGTTCATCCCCGGCTGAATGGCAGTGTTGGAGCTGTCTGATGTCCAGGTAAAGGACAGCATGCATTACACAGATGTCCACTTGTAGGGATGGAGGTGCCGGTCAGACTCCCATGGTCACTCACTCGCTTTACCCTTCACGTTGCCTGGGTGTAGTACTGTCATGACCAAATTGACTGATTTGGATCAGTGGGTCCTGAGAATTTGTCCTGACTGCAGGAGGTTGGGGAAACAGACCGTTCATCACCTTAATGGAAGAGTATTGATTGTGGTGCAGAAGCACGATACCCGTCTGCAATAGTAATGGACTTCCTGAGAAATCACAGATGAAAAGGCATCAGGGGATATCCAGGAAGAGGGAGACACCACTGCTCTGATTGTTCACACCTGCTTCTCTGTTTGGTGTTTGTGCAGTCTTCATTTTAGCAAATGGTTTTTTATTTACATTCAGTTGTTTGTAGTCACATTTTAGTTATTACATTTTTGTTGGTTTTAGTAAAAAAAAACCTTCTTGTGCTGCTCACTGCAGTCATCCAGGAGTGTTGCTCAGCAGCTGATGGTTGTTTACCTTTTTTTAAAGCGATGTCCTTGTGCTGTCTGCATGTTTTTGTGGGTTGTCTCAGCTGTTTGTTGCAGCTCATTGTCTAATTCTCAGTGGATTGTGGATAGTTCATAAATCTTCCCTCCAAGAACGAGAGCTATGAAAGGTGTTTCTTAGTAATGGCATAGTGCATCGGGTCAAGCAGCTAATTCATCTTCTGAACACTGGAGGTTTTACTAATCAGGAGATGTAGGATGTCCTCCCACGGACGAAAGCATCTGTGTAAGGCTTTGCAATTAATACATCCATTTGTCCATCTTTCACGTATTTTTTTTACTATTTATTTGTCATTGAGAAATGTGGTATATTCCATCACTTCTCATTTTTAAATATATATTCACTTTTAGTCTCCACTTTGTCACAAAGAAAGATCATCAACAAATATTACTGCCATACTGCCCATTAAAGAAATGAATGCTGTGTGTGTGTGTGTGTGTGTGTGTGTGTGTGTGTGTGTGTGTGTGTGTGTGTGTGTGTGTGTGTGTGTGTGTGTGTGTGTGTGTGTGTGTGTGTGTGTGTGTGTGTGTGTGTGTGTGTGTGTGTGTGTGTGTGTGTGTGTGCACTCACATCTATTGATGTGTCTGGGTTGAAAATAGAGAGCAAAGTATTAAAGGATCACTTCATATATTTTGTCACTTACCTCTAATGATTTCTTGCCTTGACGATATTTATTCAGGTTTTTGAGAAATCTGTTTGTGATGCCGAATGAAGTGTGGAAAAAAAAACAAGCAGGTTAGAAATGCTAAATCAAGGTCAAGGCCATCTTTATTATCTGGGGAAATCTGTTGTGCAGCCAGCAACAAGCACAACCAAAGAACAATACAACGACTAGACGAAATGTGACATATAATTATAAAACGAATACAGCCAACATGAGAGCAGACAGGCACACTGTTTGTTTGAAGATGGTATGGAAGTTAGGAACAAGGCCAACTGTCATAAATAACAATGATGTTTGTCTCCCGCTGCACTCCTGCAGGAAATATCCCTTTTCATTATCTGCAACCAGGATCATTTTATAGTTGCCCAGCCATGACCATACTCTCCCCTTAACCAAGATTCTTTGCTGCCAAGTCCTAACTGCCCCATAATGTCAATTAAGCTTTTTGTGAGTTTTCCTATAGCTATATAGCTTCTTTGTCAGTAACAGCTATTGACTTACCAATCTGTGGAAAACATTAGTTCAGCATCAAACATCACTCATCGTTCTTCTACAAAAGTTAACAACTAATCATGTAGCCTCACCCCATACTTTCCAACACAGACTTACAGTGGTCTGCACTGTCTGAAGCTAACACATTTGCTATGTCTATTAAAAAGCTGACAATAATGTTGAGTTTTTGCAACAAGCAGTTACTGCAGATACGACTGTCAAAGACAGCGAGAACTTTTAAAAATGTGAAAATGTAGGATGAATAATGTGTTTATTGAATGTTTCTCATAATCACCCATGCTGTGCTTGCCTGGTGACTCAATCATCATTATTATGTGTGGATCCACAGCCGCTGGTTTGTCACTCCACACATCCTCTTTCACATTACACACAGGCATGTCATCTATTGTTAATGCACAATTATCGAGTGGCGCACAACTTCAGCAACATTGCCCGAATCCATACTGTAATTTATAGAAAATTCACTCAATATATTTCACACTTTATGTCATGTTCCCCTGAAAACTTCTGATAAATTAACCAGGTAATAGTTTCTGCAATGGACATTTTGCTAGTGAATTATTTAATCACATTTTTTCATTGCTGTAAGCTCTACAAATAAAATATGTGTAATTTGCACACATGATTAAAACTTCGCTGTTCACTGTTAAATTGATACTATGAGAAATAAGAGAAAACATATACTGTATCTTTGTCATTTAAATGAACCTTAATAATCCTGTTGAAACACTGTTGTTTACCAGCTGTGTACACCCTCTGACATTTCTCCACAGATCAGTGTAATCCCTTCACTCTGTGATCTCACGTGTCAAATCACTGACAGCTGTCAAGGTGTGAGGGCCAAGGCGAGGGATGATGTACAACAATGTGCGTTATGTGTGTTGTGGAAACACAGTAGCAAGCCCTTATAAGACTCTTAGCCTCCATTCGCCTGTATGTGACAATCCCCTCAGCGATTAGTGGCACAAATGTCTGCCAGTTGCATTACTGCTGTTGTTTTGCTGGCCATTTGAAAAGCTTTCATGTCCTGCATGCTTTTCATCAGGAGATCATCTCATTACAAGGTGTGTATGTGTGCGTGCGTTTGTGTGTGTGCGTGCGGGTTTGCATTAGTTTGTTGTTATCTCCCCAGCATCTGTCTGTGCATGTTATTGATTCTTCCAACCCATGTAGACCACATCACAAGCATGAAGGTGATTTGGTCACCTGGGTCTTTTTTTTCCCCCTTCACATTTGTATGGAAATTGCACTCATTCACATTGCTCCGTAAAATATGCAAATGAAAATTATACTGCCCAGTTGGTGATTTGGTTTAGCCTGTGTCGCTCCATCTGTCTGTGTGACTGTGAATCAAGTTCTCAAAGTTTATCCTTGCATGGCATTTTGAAAACAGCTCAAACCTGTCACTTTTAGTGACAAAGAAGTGTTATTTCTTATAATGACAAAGGGCTTGTGGTTCCACTCTACTTCTCTGCCAGTTTGTGTCTTTTAATTTCTCTAAAGCTGAGGGAGACAGTCATTTTTTTTGGCGTTAACAGACAAAAATCCAATGTCTTCACCTCCTCTTGGCTCTGTTTTCAGTCTTTGGCCACTTATAAGTCTCCTCAGAGAGAAAGCACGCTCCCACTGTGCTACAGATGTCATATGGACATGTGCCAATATTGGTGATGTGTTATATTTAGCTGAAGAGAACTTGTTGTTCCTCTCCTGCATAGGCAACAAGCTATAGTTTCAGTTTCCCATTATAGTGAGGTGACTGAAGGTGTAGGGAGATTTACTGTAAAAGGAGAGAAAGAGTGTTGAGTGTTGCTAAAAGTTTAGCCTTCTGCTAAATGTAGACAAAGGCTCAGAGCTGCAGCTGTGTAGCTTGTGTCCTGGGAGAGCATGGATGGATTAAAAAATGTTGCTGTTTTTCTCTGTCTAGATTTCTGCCTTGCCCTAGGTTTCGCCTGCTGCTCAAGAAAAAATAAATTCTTGGTTTTTATCCTTGAAGTTTCTGGACAATGCAGAGACCAAATGATAACAAAGGCACGTCTTCTCAACAAAGGAGGTAGAGAAGCCTCCACGGAACAGCTCCATCCAATGTGTTCCCTCTTTGATATCGAGGTGTTTTCATTTACAAGCCGACTTGAGAAAGAGAAGATTCCTAATTACAGCGGGTCCCTGTGGGAGTAGCTGCAAAGGGATGAGGGGTTTTACTCAATCACGCACACAACACACATGCACATGCGCGCACACAAACCTGGAAACAGCCCAAAGAACTTCAGTCTTCTAAGGTTGGTCACAGAGCAGCACTAATGAAACTGTGACTAGTTCAAGTGCATTTAGACAGTTGGATAGTGCAGTGAGTGGGTGTCGAGCGCTGATTTCCCTGCAGAACTAGAGGATTCAAACTGGCAACCATGACATTATAAACCCAACTGTCTCACTCTACGGCTGTTTAATAAGGTGTTTATGGTTGGAAAACACAACTTGTTAGCAAAGTTTATGGGCCAATTTATGTGCAAATAAAATCTAGATGGGACTTTGCATGCATACAAATGGCCTGTGTCTTGTAATGTAAAATTGGTTGCTTCTCCTGTGAGCTGAAAAAAGAGAGTTGAGGGTAGAAGGATGAGAGGAGGAAAGACAGTGAAAGGAGCCCTATGCTCTTACAGACATTTGAGTGTGATATTAATTGTCCTGATGTTGGTGGAAATAGGCTCGTGTTGGCCCAGAGGGGGTATGAGGAGATCATTAAAATCCAAGCTCAAAAACACACACACTGAAGCACTCTCAGCATCACAAAGGCACACAATTAGACACAAACTAATGTATCTGCTCAGGCATGGGAACCTTTTTCGCATGTACTGTAGCTACGCATCAGCATTCATGCACATGCGCGTCCATTTGTGCACTCAAACACACACACACACACACACACACACAAACAGACATGCACATAACCATTAATCAACGATGCTAAATGTGGGTCAGCGTGGTTTTAACCACTGTGATGTGTGATTAGTGAAGGATCAAGTCATCATCACAGGGGGCACACACACACTCAGGCACATGCGCATTACTTCAATGACTCAACCAGGTTTTTGGTACTTGTACCCCAGGAGGTGCTTCAGCAGCCGCCAGGAGGTCTTGGTGAGATTGCAACAGAGAAGCTTATAGCAAATAGATAAAAGGGAAATTATGTTTTGAATAGTAACATAGATGAATCAGTAAACATCTTGCAAAAAAGGTACAGTATATAAAACCTAATGAATAGGTTTGGTGAAAGTAACGGACACATGGCTGCAATGGTTGGTCAAAAGTAGGCTAGGCCTACTGCATGCGTTCCTCAAATAAATCAGGTAGCATAATAAATATGCAATTGCATAATAATTATGCCATTAAAACAGTTAAGGGTCGTGGATTAAGTTGAAATATATAACTAAAACATACAATAACACGTAAAGAGCTGAAATAGCTAACTGTTTATCCAACTCCAATGGTTATCCATTACTCTTCTTTTCAGACCAACAAAGTCTGGAGGAACTAAGAATTGGAATAGCTAAATATTGTTTATTATCTTTAGGAAGCAAAGAAAAAATAGTTGAAATAGCTAATGTTCTGGATAAATGGATGAAGGTATTAGCGTAGTATTAAACTGTTGGTTTAGACAGAAGACAGCTGTGCTGAGCTAACTAAACTTGGAATTATGGATATTTGAGTAGCCTAAGTAAGAAAAAAGAAGATAGTAGCTATACAACTGTTTCCTAGGGAGTAGCCATCGAAAAAATCCATTCACCACATCATCATCATTGGACATCAGTGTTGCAACTGCTAAACAATCAGCAACATGGCTTTGAAAAAGAGTACTGTACAAAAGGAGGTAACCTCAGCTAAAATCCATCCTCTCCCCCACAACCTGTAATGAACTGCATCCACCTGCTATGACTGAGCAGTATGGTTTTGCAGGATATTGAAGGACCCCGGTTCAGCTTGAATTCACTAGTGCCCTGGCAGAAATGGCAGTTTTTTTCCCCCATCTCAGTCCTTTAGTAGTTTTTCACACTTTTTCCTGCCTTTGCCGCTGCAGGAAATAGGCATAAAGAGCGTCTGTGTCAGTGGCAGAGCGTGGAGGATCAAATCTTACACGCCCCTAACCCTTTCATATTAAAATGCCGCTGTCCGTGGTGCTGAAATCATCCTCCTAATGTGTTGTTTCACAATAAAGTGACGCTGTTTATCCTGGTTCACTCAGCTGCGGAAATTACACATAAAGTTAACTGTGACAATCGGCGCAGGGCTGGCACCGCACAGAGACCACCCACTTAACGTTCTGAAAGTGAATGAACAAGACTAAAGACACCCCTCCCTTTCTCTACAGAGAGAGAGAGAGAGAAAGGGGGAGGGAGAGAGAGAGGAAGGGGGAGGGAGTCAGTTCAGGCAGGGATAATTAGAGGAGTAGGTCACTGTTAGAATATCGTCAGGGAAAAAGCAGGAAATAAGAGGAAAAGCGAATCAAAGCCACAAACAATATCAGAAGAGGGAGATAAGAGTCTCAATCGACCATCATCAGCGCTGACGTCCGGCTTTGGCAGATGCGAGCAGTTTCCTCCGGCTCCCAGCATCCAATTACAATGGACGAGCTGAGCTGAGCTGAGCTGTGTGGACTCTAAACCGCTGCCCAGTCAGCAGCCGGAGAGAGGAGAGGAGCGGAGCGGAGCGGAGGGAGGGAAACAATGAGGCTCTGGCTCATTTACCTGCAGTGATTTGAAGTGGGATTCATCTTTTTCTTTCTTTTTTTTATAAAGAGAATAATATCTATATATATTTATTTATATTTTCATGTTTATTAAGTCGTTCGAGCAAGTGAGGAGACTGCTGCCAAGAACAAGTCCGAGCACGCAGAGAAACGGTAAGTCGGCTGTGTGTGTGTGTGTGTGTGTGTGGGGAAAAGGGGGGCAGTGTGCGCCTGGGATAGTAAACACAAGAGGGTCTCAGAGGAGGTTTGGTGGCGACCCCATTTGACATTTAGTACATTTTAATCCCCAAAAGAAACCGGCAGAGGAAGACTGTTTTGTGTTGATATGTGTTGAAGTAAAAAATAAAAACTGCCTGCGGGGTACTTCAGGAGATTATAGAGTGGGAGTGACATAAATGATGTTTTGTAACTGGTATAATCTGAGGAATGAAGTTATGGTGAAATGAAACGCTGTTATTTTTGACGCTGAGGAACACCTGAAGGCACCAAGACTCAGGGAAGATGCATGATGTGTGCGAAGTAACACTTCCTCTAGATGGTTTTAATCACCTTATTATGTCTCAAATTAACTAAAAATTATATATGAAATTGAATATAGTCCACCTATATACTATATAACCTATATTAGAATATTCAATATTTTGTCAACCTTCACTGATATGAATGAGCTGGATGACATATAAATATACCTCTTAATGTGGTACAATACAATTACAGGACACCATGAACTACAAATCCCCCCCCCTCCACACACACACACACACACACACCCACCCCCAATGTAACCATTTCATAATCATTGTATAAAAATGCAACACAAACGGTCCATTGGACAGTTAATGATATCTGAAAATGATGATCTTTAATCACAGTGAGGTTGTATTGGACTACATTAATGTACCAAAGAGTATAAATTAACAATAGCCACAAATTTCAGCCTTCAAGATGTCCTTAAAATGTGGCTTATGGTTCCCCCTGAAACTGTTTCAACAAAAAACTTGTTTTGGCATAAAGTGGCCACATCTTAATCCTATAATATAAACACACACTGTAAATCAGTTGTTGTTTTAACATGATTTTGATGTTTTTCTGAAATCTGAACACGACCAATTAAAAGAAAATGTAATAACAAAGTTGTTACAGTGAGTCAGGACTTGCGATCGTTTCCAATTTGTCTCATCACAACACAATACTGCACTTAAACAGCGATCTTCATCTTCAGTTTGGAAGAAAACTGCCAATTTCTCTGCAGAGCAATTGTGTATTCCAATCACATGGGAACATTAAAGTGATACTGTTGTGTTGGAAAAAATGAGTCTAATACGATTAGTGCTGAGCACAGCACACACCTTAAAGGGAATCTGGCAGGAACGACACGACAGGAGATGCCAAGAGTAGAGTGTGTTGTGATCAGGTCACCACTAGGTTATTGTTGCATACGACCTGTCCCTACAGGGCGACTGCCATGTTTTCTCTTTCAGTCTAGTAGGTGCCACAGCTTCTTTGCTATAACATTTGAGTTGTAATGCGCGCCCCTCTGGTTAATTGCTATTCTGCTCATGAGGCAGCGTGGAGCCAAACAGCGGCCCCCTGGACAGGACCTCGTTTGTTTAACTCCGAGGGCGGGGTGGACAGATCCATACAGACAAGTTGACTTCTTATGCCTGCAGAGATCTTTAATTTTTCATTGGCTGGTGTCTGCCAGACAATGATGACTGGAATCTCTCTTGGCTGTAATTGTATAGCCCCCCCCCCGTTCTGGCCTGACTGGAGAACGACAGCAAAGATCAGCTGAAAGAAGAAATGCATGAGAGATGAAAGAGAAAAAGGGTTACTCTTACAGTTTTCATTATTTCCTGACCGCACTCTCACTGATAACTGTAGATATATGACTTGCACGCTGGAGTGTGATCTCACACACTCCTGACACGTCTCACTCACAGACAACAGATGCTGGGACATCTTTGGCATAATTTATCAGCAATGAAAAAATTCAATTGCAGGCGCTCCTGCACAGCCAGTATTACCCACATGCAGTAGAGTTGGATGATAAGCAGTTGTTATCGAAGCATCATTTTCCTTTCATTTTTGTACACAAACACAAACACGCGCATGCACGCTTTACTACACACTTTTATTGCTGCTCGAGTAATACCCTGCTCTTTGGACCGAACTGCTACAGAAAGGAGTAATATTTACAATTCTGATTCACTCACCTGGAACACCGGGGGAAAACACAATAAGACATCTTGAGAAAAAAAAACAATGAAATACAAATCTATTCATGTGAATACTTTTATCAAAATTGAGGAATATATTCGAATGGAAGGGATTGTGCTGCTTCTCAACAGAGGATGTGACTCCGCTTCATCCATCTCCCAACCTGTCTGATCTCACTCATCCATTACACTGTGAAACATGGAACACGGAAATGGTGCAAAAGAAATATAAAAATCAAACCACCTCCTTCTGCTCTGGCATAATCCACTGACTCATAAATTCTGCAGCCCGTCAGATGAAGCTACTGTGAATGAAACCGCTGTGATCGATTGCATCAACCAACCTTGACAATTAGAATGGACACTGTGAATATGCACTCGTGTGTGTAAAAAAAAAAAAAAAGACAGAGCGAGAGAGAGACTGGAGCAAATTGACATTTGAAAAGCGGTGACAAAAGAAATGAGCGAGTGTCAGACAGGTGAGGTTGACACAGATTTATTTGAAGTGGGAGGGGAAGGAAACGCTGACAGTTGTGTTTCTGAATGTGACACAATTTATGAAACTGCTTCTGGCGTGTTTGCTAAAGACCTGAGTGACAGACACAGACATGGTTGATGTCTCACTCACTTTTATTGGGTTTCTAAATAAATAATTATCATCACTTAACAGGATTATCTGACATCCTGGGTAATACTGTACACTTATCTGGTCTCTTTCCTTTGATCCCACACTCGAATATATCTGTATTGTAAATATGAAGATTAGCTCATCACACAACATAACAACTGTATAGCGTTAAGGCTGGGATGCAAACATCAATCCTCAGTTTTAAATCAATATTCATTTAAATAATCCAATAAAAGTAAAAATCCGAAGACTGATCCTTTAGCATGAAACTTACAGTCTAGAAGCGTTAGTCTCCATAAAAACCTGATCACATGAGAGACAGCAGCATGGCAACAGGTCTGAAGGCAGATGTGTGGTTACATGTTGGATTTAAAAACTATAACGACAGCCAAGAACTGGACCAAAGCAAATCCATATGCAAGATGCGCATGAGGACACAGATAGCAGAAGCTGTGCAGTGCACCAGCTGCTGACGCACATCACACACTCATCATTTCTTGAGCTGTTTGTCCAAACTAAGCGCATTCATGTGACGGTTGCGATCTCTTCATTCGGTAAACATTATTATTTTCAATAATGAACCCGGTTAGGGGAACAGCATTGGTTCTCTGAGAGTCTCATTCATATCCAAACAAAACTGGAATTGATATTGAATAGAATTTGAAATGACTCTGAATCAGGACCTCGTGAAGAATTGAATCAATGGCTGCCCCTGTTTATTACTTCTCCAGTGTTAATAAAGATAAACTTCACCTATTAAACTCTATTGACTGGACTGGCCATTGGTTGCCTTAGCAATATAGTTAATGAGGTTTCAGAAATTCGCTGATTAATTCTTAAACAGCGTTAGAAGTTCTGGTGCATCGGGCTAAGTCTCTCTGTTTCCAGGCTGTGAGCTAAGCTAAGCTAACTGTGTCCAGGCTTCAGGTTCATATCTATTAGATAGATATAGATATAGATATAGATATAGATATAGATATAGATATAGATATAGATATATAGATATAGATATAGATAGATTAGATAGATATCTATTAGACCAACATGAGGTTGGTATTAGGCAGCTCATGTCTCATGAAAGCAATATTCCTCTGATGTTTCGGTTGTCTAAAGAAAAATAATCCATTGATGTATCATTATCAGATTCTTTTATGTAATTTTGAATATTGCATACAAGACTTATTAGCTGGAACAGCCGAAAGATTCAGTATATGCATCTTCTTATTGCAAACATATCAGTATTATTTATATTTGATCCTGATACTAAACAAGATACTTCACACAGAAATGTCAGAGTGGACCTGAGGTCGTTTAGAAACATGTCACCATGACATAGATGCTCCACCAGAGAGCTCTGACATACTTATTCTTCAACTGTGACACGTCACAGTCAATCTCAACTTTGGTCTCTCTCTCTCTCCCTCTGGCACACACACACACACACACACACACACACACACACACACACACACACACAGGATGGCAAAAAGGGACTTTTATCAAGATTGTTTGTTCATATCTTGTGTTTATGTTTATATTTTCTAATATTGATATTAATATCGGCCTTAGAGAGCGGTGCAGTCAGACCATAGCCAGTGTCTTTATTAGTGGTTAAGAAAGCATTTTATAATCCCATAGAGATCAGATCATCAGATATAAGCCATTAATGAAAACACATTTTCTGTCGCCAGGCGGCGGAAAATCCATTTGGCTTATGTTTATCCTTTCCGTTTGGTAATATGCATTTACCAGTGTTGGTAAACTATCAATTAATCCTCACTATATTCATCCCTATAAATCATTTTAAAGAACACCTTATAGAGAAGACACAATGGTTTTCTTTGTCTATCATTGTATTCAAGTTATTACAAAATGCTACGTGTTTTGTTTTATTTGTATTTCATCTGAATATTTATTTATAATTATGTTTATTTTAGATTTATCTGCAAAATCAGTATGTTTTTCTTCTGCATAACACTTAAAGCTGTTTTGTATTCATATATTTTTTAAGCAGCTGTTTAGTCATGCAGACAAAGAGGAGGAGGATTTAGAGAAAAGAAAGCACAGAATAACAACAATGGGAAAGCACCACTGGGCTAAAAGATGTTTCAAATCTCCTTTTAAGCTCCAAGTCATTATGCTGTGATGTTACAACCGGCCTTTCTGGACAGTGAGTGCATTAAAGTAAATCTTGTGTGGAAAATGGATATTGATTATGCAGTCATATAGCTGCCATTGTGCTTTTCATTTCTCAATTATCAGTCACAACTCAAGTTGAACTGCAGCTCTGAGCCAACTTGTTGAAACTAAGCAGACAATAAGCCTTCATTTTTATAAATCATCACTGATTTGCTGAAGTTGCAGCGCTGCTTTGTTCAGAGCGACAGCCCGTGAAGCGTCACATCGCCCCCAGATCAAATCTGGCTTTCTAGGTTGATTTGAGCCTGCATGCAGTTTATATCAATAACCTTTGAGCTTCTCTGCGGCCAGATTCCATCACCAACAACAGTCTCTACATGCAGGCAGACCTGTCACAACACTTTATCATGTGAACTCTTAAAAAGCAAAGATTTATCGAGTTTGTCTAAGTATAGGGAGATGGAGTGAGGGTTTTAGACTAAAAGCTCCGCTGGGAGAAGCGGCTGCCGCTGCTTGAGCTGGTCTGACACTCAGCTACACACACAGAGACACGCACTGAGTTTTCCAGCAGCAGGCAACACGTTCTCATTTACTTTGTTTCTCTTCAAAACAGACATTCGCAAATACAGTCCCTACCACCCACATGCCCCCACCACCCACCCACCCCCAAAAAACATCTGCTTTCATGGTGAAAATCAATGGCTGGGGAGCCCAGCTGGACAGACCAGTGGTGGAAAAATAAAGAAATCAATGCTGGCTTATTAACTGAGCAGAGCTTCCTTTACCACTGACACAAAAATATGTGCAAGTGTGTGTGTGTGTGTGTGTGTGTGTGTGTGTGTCTGTGTGTGTGACCGTCTGTTTGCATCTGACTTGGTCTGTGTCTGTGAATGATGATGGCTGCTACCAGTTGTATGCAGGACGTGTTAGTGCATAAGCATGTGTGTGTGTGTGTGCTTCAGCATGTGTGCACCTGCCAGTCAGCGTGTTTGTCCCTGAATGTTGGTGGCTAGTGCTTGTGTACAAGTCCTACTTTGTAGGTGTGCTGTGCATGTTTATGAGGGTGTGTATGTGTTTTTGTGGGCATTTCGGTTGAGACAATCGCTCAAAGTCAGTGTGTTACTCTTGGGTTAGCGCCACAGTGTTCTCCCAGTGCCTTGGCCTCTGTCTATTCGTGGACAAAAGGATGCTCTGAGACAAATGATTTAGCACCTGTCAGTCACAGCAGAAGGACGAGAGATGAGAAAAGAAAGAGGTCAGAGACGGGGAAAGAGAAAATGATGGAGGCTTTCAGAGAAACAGTTAGGACGCAGTGGAGTAAAAGCAGGGAATGGAGAGGAAAAAAGTTGAAGCTGCAGAAAGAGAGAGAGTTAGACCAAAAGGGAATTTACGATTTAGCTCTGGGTCATCACATAGCTCAAGTTCCTGTGAGCAATTTTCCCCCGGAAAATGACAGCTTCTATTTCAGTGGAGTTGTTTGCCTAACACCAGCTCACAGGAACTGTGCCTGGCCTTCGGGCCCCACAAGCAGACCTTTCCTCATCACAAGAGTTACCATAACAACAGATGAGGCCGACCTGCACCGGTGGCAGCACAGGGATGTGAACTTTGCTTCTGCCTGCAGCACTCTGGCTGTCTGCTGCACCTCCAACACATCAACACATACCCTCCTTGGGAAAATAAGAGGAAAAAAAAATCACAGCAAACAGTATGCAGTGAATTTTCTATGCTGTGACTATTTGGCCATCTAGGCTGTGATTTATTCAGCCGCGTATGATTTGTTTGGGGCGTGAGAAAAAAAGCACTATGTAAAGAATGAAAAGACAAATGTAATTTCTGAAATGGCCAAATAAACACACTTCAGGTCTTTCTAGAGCCCAGTATAAAAAAAATAATGTTTGCAGAGATGTTTACACATGACCGGAGGTAGATGCAGATACTGAATGCTGAACAGGTTTTGTGTTGATGTGTGGTTTATTAGATTTCCTTTGGCATTTTGTTGACTGACATCTGCTCCGGCAGGTCTCTGCCGCCGCTCTCCTTTAACACTCTGATCTCTGTCAACAACATTAGGCTCTAATCATCCTATTTACACATCTCCACACAGTCAATACAGATATATTGCTGACCTCGTTTTTTAATGCCAAACAAAGCAGCGCCCCCGCCCCCCCCCTCCACAAAAAAAATAAATAAAAAATCGTCGACAGTGCCGAGAGCAGCTTAGCTAACAAGCATCTGATTGTGCAGATTACGCATGTTCCACAGAGGATTACTGAGACTGAAATGAACAAATTGACCTCTTACCACTGAAATCCCACATCAGCATGACAAAAGATGGCAGTGAAGCCCAGTGCAGTGCAGGGCAAGCTGATCCTGGAACAGAAGAGCTTACAGTACACTGCGAGACAAGTTGCAGTCAGCAGCAATATTTAAAGACACCTCTGCCCAACTGTTGTTTTATTTCTGTCCTCGCCTCCTGTCTGTTTGCAGACCCTGATAACTCTGTAGGTTATCCTCGCCTCTCATCACGCCGTGTCCTGACAGCGAATACGTGGTACGATTGCCACTTTTTTAACGACAGAGTAGCGCATGAATCGAGCAGAGAAAATGCATAAGCTATTTTCTCTCCTGGCAGGGGTGTCATTTGCATTGATGTTAGGCACATATTCCAACAACAAATATCAGACTGTGCATCCTGTTCAGCGTGTATTCTTAGCTGAGGGCAGGCGAGTGTCTCCTTCTCTAGTTCCCTTACTGACACTTTTCAAGTAAGCCAAAGCTATTTAAAAGTCATCTCACTGTGAAAGTAACAAAAGCTCAATGACAGACCAAGGCCTTATTCAGAATTCAATTTTTGTGCTTTCTCCTCGCAACAATAGAAATACATAATTTCTCTCCACGCTTGTTTGGAGAGCTCTAGAGAGGAAATGGCATGCTCTTGTTAATAACTTTTAGCTCTGTTTTTTCGCTGAGAGAAGACGATTGAACAGCTTATGTAGGTCACATTGTATTAATCTAGCTGGATATCCTCCATAAATGTGCTCCAAATCAAACATGCAATATTAAAATCCAGTTCATTGCTCATTTTCTTAATAATGCAGTGTGTCTGCACTGAGAATGACTTCTGAGCCACTGAAACAATGATCCTACTGTACAGCTGCTTTTGCGGTGGATTATAAAACCACAAATGAGACACACTAGATATCAATCTGACAGAACATTTTCAAACACGCTGCAAGCTGAATATTTATCAGTCACAGTTTGTTTCAGGTCCTTTCATCACTGAGCTGGAATGAGATCTGTGTGCATTGGAATAATTAATAAACGAGATGATCTCCAAATCATTCAGAGCGAGATCTAAATGCTATCAATTATCTGTCTGGGTGATTCTGCAATCTTAAGCAAACTAGAAATTTCACAAGTCAAACAGGCTTAATGGGATAGAGAGGCACGGCCCGGGTTGCGCATGAATGTTTTATAACAATGTGAGACTTTAGATTGGATCAATGAGATGCCTGCTCCGCTACTGGATGAAGATTCTCTAGAATGAGGCAGGCAGGCTCAGCAAAGCACAATAAATCTACCTGCTGTCGCCGGAGCAGATTGACGGGCTCAGTGTGACATTTCAACATGTATTATATCTCCAGCCCTGCAGTATCTTCATGTGATCCGCTGCCCGTGAACTATTGTGAACACTGTAGCACTACAAGGTGTTGGACGGCGGGTCTGCGGCCGTTTTGATGTGAACAGTCGAGCGTAACAATAAATCCCTTCCAGGCTGTGTAGAAATAAAATAAATAAATAAAGAAATGTGCATGGATGAGTTGCTCAGTGATGGGTTTATATCAAAGGAAGATGTTGCTGTAAGGTGTAGCAAGCAGCTGATGCTGATGTTTTTGATCAGCGGATTAGAGCTGGTTACCACTTGAGGTTTGCTTTGAGGAGGCAAATGTGGTTTCTGAGATTATGGTCAAAAACACAGCCTCTGTCTGTGCGGTGCAGTTGCACGTGTTGATGTGTGTGTGCATTGCCTTTGTAAGACAAAGAGAGAGACAGAAATAGAGGTGGAGTGTGAGTGTGTTTGTGCATGCATTAGAAAGACAAGAGAGAGGTCCTTGAGGCAACCTGCACATCTTTTATCACATCTTTAATTAATTGAAGCCCATAATAGAAGCTGCTGCAATTCCACGGACTAGACACAGCTGAATGGAAAAACAGGCAGGAATGAGGAGATACTCTTCTGTCGCCTTTGCTTTTTTTTTTTTTTATATCAATCCTGCCTCGCCAGTCCAGTCATCTGCATACACAACGTATCTTGCAGCAGCTGTCAAGTCTTTGGCGTTGAGGATGAAACACATTACCGTGATGGGGGAAAAAAAAGGGCCGCACTGGTTGTAACCGTGGCGAGTGATTAATGCTTACTCCTCTGCACTCTCTCTCTCCCCAGGTTTTGTCTCTGAAGGCCAGCTGTAAAAAAAAAAAAAAAAAAAAAAACCCACAATGGTCCTCCTGTGGTGCTCCAGACTCTTCCTGGTCATAATCGCCCTCATCCCTCAGCTGTCCCTGGGATGCCCCTCCGGCTGCCGCTGCTACAGCCTCACGGTGGAGTGTGGATCTCTCGGGATCAAAGAAATCCCTCAGGGTGTCCCTTCTGTCACCGAGGTCAGTGGGCTGATCGACAAGGTGTTAGGGCACTAGCTGCTACTACTGCACTCCCTTCCTCCTCACCCCCCTCCATCCCTCCTGCTCCTGCATCACTGCTTTTTTTGTATCAGTTGACTTCCTCTCTGATCCATTCTTATTAC
Source organism: Trachurus trachurus (assembly GCF_905171665.1). Taxonomy (NCBI): domain Eukaryota; kingdom Metazoa; phylum Chordata; class Actinopteri; order Carangiformes; family Carangidae; genus Trachurus; species Trachurus trachurus. The sequence goes on from NC_139900.1 coordinate 35,542,519, forward strand.
CCTGAAATGATTGTGGTTAATCAATTCGCCGTAACCCCCTTTGATGTAAGCCTGAGGGAGGGGCCATGCTGTTGGCTGAGTAATTATTCATTCTTGCACAGAAAGTGACTCTCGCACGCCCTGTGATCATCTGTTGAGGAGATGTTTAACATCACACCGTCTTTTCCTCTCGGGTTCAGGCCCCCCAACATTACTGCAGCTTATGAATATTAATGGGAAACATGTCCTGCATAAATTGTTCCATTAACCTCATTCAGCAGGTCTATCTCCTTAATCATACTTTACTTCATGGCCCGTGTTTGCTTTTTTCGGGTGGGTAATGTCACTTGTGAATACACATGACCAATCAAGCAGACTGCTGTGTATTTGCGCACTTCAGGCAGTTCCAATCACTCAAGCATTTTTGTTTTGTTTGAGGATGTTTCCTGAGAAGAGCTTCCACAGCATTTGTCAAGAGAACAGAAGCACGTAACGGAGGGGGAAAAAAAGCTGCATAAGCCACATTGTCACTGTCATTGTTATCACGATCCCAAACCAGCTCATTACACATTGTTTGTATTACCTACATTAACATAGATCCATTGCACAGCCCTGTGAGAGCACAGGTTTAAAAAGTGGGCCTGTTGCTAATGTAATCTCTTCTCATGGTTAATGCATTTCTCTACCCGCCGAGCAGAGCACAGGAACAGGCCATGCTCGCTTTCCAGAACAAAACAAACACCAATTCAAACATGACATCCCCTCCTCTGTTCCCCTAATGCAATCAATCGGTGATCGCTCTACTAATTTCATTCCGTCTTTCTCCCCAAAGACCATCTTTCTCCAGGATAATGCTATAGTGCAGATCCGTCTTCAGGACCTGACTCGCCTGGGCAGCCTCCATTATCTTTACCTCCAGAACAACAGCATCTCGGCCCTAGAGCCCGGGGCCTTTCTCAGCCAGGGGCAGCTGCTGGAACTTGCCCTCAATGGCAACCTCATCCACCTGGTTACCCCTGACATGTTTCGGGGTCTGGAGCACCTCCGGATCCTTTACCTCGCCGGCAACCAGATCACTCGGGTGCAAGACCACACCTTCAGGGGACTGCAGGTCAGTGTGTGTGAGCTGATGACTGAATGCACATCTTGGGTGAGGCATTCCTAAAACCTTAATTTTTGCTTGCAAAGTCAAAGCAATTCCAATATGGGACTCTTCTTTATGGATTATATAGAATGACATCTGTGACTGCAAATCCAATTCATGACAGCATGTCTGACTAATCCCTATCACACAGTAATACAGTACAGACTGAGTCTAATGAAATTGAGTCATCCTCTCTTCACTTTTGACATTTCTCCCCCCCTTCCTTTAACTAACACGTTCACATTTTCCATCCTCTGCTGGATGTTTTTTTTTTTTTTTTTCCTGCTCTCTGCAGCGTCTGCAGGAACTCCATCTGCAGGAAAACAGCATAGAGCTGCTGGCGGAGCAAGCTCTGTCTGGCCTGTCATCTCTAGCCCTGCTGGACCTCAGCAGAAATCACCTCCGCACCCTGGGATCCTCGTCCCTCAAACCACTTGTCAGCCTGCAGGTGCTGCGTGTCACAGGTAGGCAGAGAGAGCATTCCTAGAAGACGGTATGTCTTTCAGTATGTGACATAATCCTCCAAGATTGAATTTAATGCTTCGATAATGCCATTCTGTTGAACACACAGCCGTTCAGGAACGTTTAACACACGGTTCAACACTGTTGAACACACTACCACTGCCATTTTAAACTAGCAACAACCAATAGACATACATTTTGCATATTAAATGGTTTCAGCCAACGGTAGACTTTAAATTAGGAGGAAAAACTTCAAAGACATTATCAAAAAAACCTTTAAAAAAAGACAATTAATTGTGCAGCGGGTGCCAAAAGAGCTGAAACTAATTGCCAAACTGGAAATAAACAACACACACTTGCTTTAAAGTATATATTTTCGGGGGCTTTTTTGCCTTTAATGGACAGGACAGTTGAGAGAGAGACAGGAAGGAATGACACGCAGGATAGGGCCGCTCGACGCAGGATTCGAACCGGGGCCGCCTGCAGTGAGGACTATAGCCTCAACACATGGGGCGGGTGCTCTACCAACTGAGCTAAACACTGCCCCACAACACACACTTGCTTTAACACATGTTTCCCTTGTTTGACTTCATTCCTCTCCTCTAGAGAACCCATGGCGTTGTGATTGTGCCCTTGGATGGCTGAGAACCTGGATCAGCAAAGACGGCCAGCGTCTGTTGAGCTCTGCTGAGCAGCGTCAGCTGATGTGTTCAGAGCCACCTCGCCTCTCACACCTCAGCCTGGTGGAGGTGGCCCCCAACAGCTTGGTCTGCATTCCCCCTGTGGTTCAGCTCGAGCCCAGCCACCTGACGGTGCGACTCGGGGAGAGTCTCAGAGTCTCCTGCCAGGCGTCAGGATACCCTCAGCCTCAGGTGACCTGGAAGAAAGCCTCCCATGGCAAGGCCCAGCTGTCGCCTCGAGGCCTCGTTCAAGAGCTGGGGCCCAATGGTGAGCTGTTCAGGCCTGGAGCTGGAGGAGTGGTCACAGCCCTGCCCAGCAGTGGGGGGATGAAGGCGGGAGGTGTCAGCGGGGTCCATGGGCTTGTGCGCGGAGCTGAAGAGGGAGGCGAGAGGGACAGCTTTGATCCTGACATGGGCAGCGGCATGTTGTTTCTTAGCAACGTGACTGTAGCACATGCTGGACGCTATGAGTGTGAGGCGTGGAACCCAGGAGGTGTTGCCAAAGTGACCTTTCACCTGGCTGTCAACATGTCTTCTTCTTCGTATTCATCACAGCTCTGGCCTCGTTTAAACACGCACTCCTTTGTTTCCTCTTCCTCCAACCACTTCTATCAGCCAGAGGTTCTGGATGTGAGCCAGGAGCCGCTGTACGAGCAGGACAGCATGGATTTCAGCGCTCTGGGCCCTGCCACACAAACGGCCATTGCAATTGGCATCTCCTTGCTGGCACTCACTGCTGTGCTCCTCCTGATTATGATCTACACCCGTCACCAGCAGTACCGCAAAGAGGAAGGAGGTTCCTACTGCACCAGCAAGGAAGAGAGCATCCTTTATGTGAATGACTACTCCGATGGACCTACCACCTTCGCTCAGCTGGAGGAGTACCGCGACGACCACGGCCACGAGATGTACGTCCTCAACCGAGCCAAACCGGTCCTGGGGTCCACTTCATCCAGGTGTCCCATGATGAGTGGGTTTGTCCAGCAGAAGGGCATGAAGGAGGCTCTCCTGGACCATGAAATGGTGCAGACACTGACCAGATCAGGGGGAATGGGACTTCGCAGAAACCCAGCGGACGGAGGAGAGGGACCCCTAACAACAGACCCAGAGGAGCTTTTCCTCAGCCAGAGCCTCCTCTTCGGATCACAGGTTGCTTATGAGATCCACTGCTAAAAGGCTTTTAATTGTGTTCTGGCATAAAACAACATGCTGATGGACTTAATTAAAGACATTAAAGGGAATCACCTCGGCGCACTGATATGGAGCATCAGATTATTATGTGGTCTTCAAAAGAGCGGAAAGTGTCAGTTAGCGGTTGCTGGGGGAAACCTGGATCAATACCAACCTCTCAGAGAATCTCATCTGATTGACTGAATGGCATTAAGATGGGTCAGATGGCTGAACTATGATAATAGAAGGGAAAATAATATTTTAAAAAAACATACCTTTCTGTCTCCAACTCAACCCTTTAAAGATAATTACACATGGCTACGCTTATCTGAAGTGACAGTAAATCTGAATGCTCACAAAAGAGGCTGAAACTGTGCAGCACATAGTGGCAACTAACAACATGGATTAATGTTGGCTTATATTTTTTTGTACTTTTATTTTTCTTTTTTCTTCAGGCTTTGTGTGTCTTGTCTGTGTTTTGTGTAAATATAATGAAGCAAATTTTCACTGTGAAGTACAGTTGTTGTTTTGTGGACCCTGTTGCAGATTAGAATCAGACCTAAACCAGTCGTCTTACTGAAACTGCATTATCATTACCCATACTGTATGTGTGAGTGGGCGTGGGTGGGTGGATTTGTATAAAGAGGTTCATTTTTAATGCAGCTGTGAGTCGTTTATACAACAGTTGTACCATAGCATTGTATCCCTTGATGTTAACATGCCTTTTTTTTCTACCTGTTTGTTGAAACAAAGAAATTACATTTCATTGTCTGAACATGACTGGTGAAATGAATACCATCAATGTTTGCACAATTAATTTTTGGTTTCTATGTAATAAAATGTATTTTAAAAGACTCATTGTTTCCTTTCTTACGGTAAGGTCAAAAGGCTTCAGGAAAAAAAACAAAAAAACAATTTATTCCCTTCAACACATGACATACAGCAACTGAATATGAGAAGTGTGTTTTTATAGATAGACTGTGGCTTTCAGTCAGTGTATGGAGGTCAGGCTGCCAGAGGTCCATGGTTCATAAACTCTTTATTCTTCCTCTCTGCTACTAAGCACTGTAGTATCATGTGTGCTTTCAGAGCTACTTTTGGACTAGGAGAGTGCTGTTGGAAATGTGTTTTGAAACAGCACATAATCTGTGCTTCATAGCAAGCCCAAGAACTGCATTGATTCTCATTTAGAAGCATGTCAATAATCTATTAAAAATGTCTTGCTATTTCAGTTTGTATGGTTACAGCCTAATATCTGTATTAAATGCCATGGTTATATCATGTTAACTCCATTACGTACATAACAGTGGCCAATCACAAACTAACTGGAATTTTATTAATAATATTGCCTGTCAGGTCCCTTATAGCTGCAACACAATGTCAGTTTATATAGGAAAGCAATAATATTTGACCTATTGAATTGTATAGTGGCGACCATGGCGCTGGCCTCAGACTCCATATTACCTGGGACCACATGTGGTTGTAAATAATCAAACAAAGCAATAAAAACAACAGCCAGAGCCCTATGTCACCTTGAAGTTCAACATATTAAATACCCAACATAAATTCAAACATAGTTAAAATTAAAAGACAGAACTGAGCAAAGGTCAACCTAACATCAATCACAATGCTCATGTGACAGTTGATGGTCCTGTCACTATGCCTCCAATTGATCACACGCCCTGGTTACTTGGCCACACCACAGGGATATCCCTTTGGTCAAATAGCACACATGACTCTTCTGGGGTACAAACCCTGCCCGGGCCCTCCTTCGTCCTGCCACACTCAGCAACTTGTGCCCAAGAAGCAGCCAACAAAGACATTCTGCGTCCTCGTGACAGGTGAGGCAAAATGTTTCTATTAATCTATCATCAGAAACATCTTCAATCTATAGTGATCTAACCAAATTTTGCCTGTGAGACCTCCCTATCTGCCAGAGGCACGAGGTTGATAGATGTAAATCAACCCAGGAGGAGTAGGTGTTAAAAGTCATCAGGTTTTTGCAACTTACAGTCTTTTGGGACGTCCTGGAGCAGGGGCGCAAATGTTGAACAGTCTAAAGATGACGTTAGCTGACCTGGCTAGGCTGGCTAACACACTGTGGTCAACTTTGGTTATATGCTGTCATTCCGACATACCACCATTTAGACATCCCACCATTCCGACATACCGATATTTCAACATGCCATCATCCCACCATTCAGGCGCGGCGTTATGGGTGGGCCTAACGGGCCTGGGCCCACCCACTTGTACAACTGGCCCATCCAAACTGACAGGGTGAACATAACTTTAGTTAATCTAAGGTTTAATTATAATTTTTTTTTTATTTCAGATAACTTAACCACAGGTTTAAATGTGTCAGCATTTGGTGATTTTCATTTAAGCAATATCACACAAGAGGGAGTGCTGTTGTACTGTATATCAGCACGGGTGTGATTCGGTCGTAGAAAATTAGATAATCACACCGCAGGGAGGCAGAGGGCAGGCTACGCTGCCTCATTGCGTAACTCTACTGAGTGTGAGCGGCACGTACATTCACGTTGCTTTCGTGAATTGTAAACACAGACGCCCCCTCGGTTTTAGCGTCCAGCAGTTTAGCAGCTAATTCAACAGCAGTGATGGATAACTGTACCGGAGAGGCTCAACATGAGCTTCATTTGAGGAATAAACGGCAGCTTTTACCTGACGGGAGACCGACGCCTGAGCTACGGTAGCTAACAGCTAGCAGCTAACAGCTAGCAGGTTTTACCTACTTTTTCCTCTCTCCCTCCCTCCCTCCCTCCTCCCTTTCTTATACACGCACACACACGGCCCAGGTTGTCTGTCATATCTGTTGTAAACCTTGTAATAACAGCTTGTTGAGTACAGTTAACGGTTTGAGTGTGGATTCATTGTTAACGTTTTGTTGTGTAATGTGAGTGGTGGTCCAATATCGCGTCCTGATGAGTTGGGTTTTAATAACAGCTGATAACGTAACTGTGTAGATGGTGTGGATTGTGATGAGAAGGTGTTGCACATATTTTAAGACTTATCTGTGCAAACCATTGTGCAAAACCTGTTTGTTGTGCCTTTTTGCGTGATAAGATGATTTGCCGAATTCTTCTTCCATTCCTGCAGTCTTTTGTCTCAATGTTAACGGTGGCAAAATGTCCAGATATTTTATTACTTTATGAAAATAAATGTCTGTGAGTTAAAAAAGAAGTGGGCTACACATTTCTGATTTGATTTGGCTTTTCGTGTATTTGGTTAAACACATAAGTAACAGGAGAGAGACAGTGAGAGAGAGAAAGAGAGAGAGAGGTCCGCTGGGTGAGCTAGATTAACTTTTAACGGGAGAGAGAGCGGCGCACCGCGCTGTCAAAGCTCGTCTCAGCCACAGGTCTCAGCAGATGTGTGCTTTCAAGGCAATATAGACACCAACGAGTCATTCAGGAATAATTTCCAACTCTATGTATGTTAGTGTTATTTTTTCCTAAGTAGTGGCCCATCCAAAATTACTGTGGCCCGTCCAACATTGAAATCCTGGCACCGCGCCTGCCACCATTCCGACAAGGCTTTCAATATATGGAAATGTGCGTTACTCAACAGGTGACTCCCTCCTAATTATCTGGACTCTCTACTTCTGGACTCCTGATCTTTTTACTAAATTTAACCAACTCCTTTCATCATTGCCTAAGCCCAAAGTCTTTTGGGGAAAAAATACGCTATCAAAAGAATTGTCGGAAAGGCAGGTTAATGTTAATTAAAGGTGTTGCCATTTAGACAATTAGAAGCCTATGTCGGACTGGTGGGATGTCGGAATGGCGGTTGTCCCCCCCAAGTGGAGAGGTGATATGAGTGAACAAAGTGCAGGCCTCACGACAAGATCAGGGCATAAGTGGACATCCGAATGCCACCCCTGTGTGGGAAAACAAGGACTCAGACACCTACCTCCAGCAATAGGGCACAGTGGGCCAAAGGCACTGGAGAGACCTGATTCAAGCTGAGGTCGGGCACCTAGAGGAGGAAAGTGGGACCAGCCAAACAAAGTGAAAGATAATGAGGTCTGAGCTAGAACTTTTTCTCATCTCCTCCTGCTCTGATCACTGTATGACATTCCACAACAACAAACCTGCACGGGAAGGAACTGCAAGGGTCCTCTTGTTAGTTTTATGGAGAGAGAGGCACAATGATAAACACACTGGGGTACAAGACTGCACTTAGCCATGGGAGATACAAAAGGCATCACAACAAGAAGCACTGGTAGACATCTTGCAGCAGGGAAGATGTAAAAAGCATTGCATGGCAAACCAGCCCTATCCACCTCATTCATTAGGGAGGGGGAGAACATGTCAAGAACAAATAGTGGTACAGTGTTAAAAGCAAAGTTAATGTAATATGTCAACGCAACTCCACTATTTGTCTACCACATCTCATCTATATCACATATTTTCTATTCAACCCACTCTACCTACCAATGTTGCAAATCCATTATTAAACTCACCAAAAGTTGTGTCCAGCAGGGGGAAGCAATGCAAGTGTTAACTCTCATCACTATTACCACTCTTCTTCTACTCAGGTTAGCATGCTAATCAGCAAGCCATGGGCAGAATCATCACTCTGATAGTGACTCATGTAGCCTCCAATCTGCTGTGAAGATGCAGCACGGCTCAGAGGACGTATTAATCTTGTATTACACGTTTCTGGCTGAACCTCATGCCACGATTACCACCTTTAACACAGACTGACATGAAAACAGTATAAATATGAATGGTAGGTTCAACAATGTAACCTTACCACACTACTCCAAGTTGCAAGATTGTGAGAACTGGATGGCAGTGGAGTAAATGATTTCTTATATAGTGTGCTCTTGTGTTGGCCAGAGGCATCCTGTAGAGCTTCCCAGGGTTTAGCTTGATAGAGTGATCAGAGAGATGTGAGTGACATTTCTATGAAAACACTGCAACGGATTCCAGATGACATTGTCTGTACGCATTCAACAGCAGCAGCCTCACAGCAGACAGCTGAGCTAATACCGGGGACCAGAAAAGAAGATCATTTCCCAAACAGTAAAAATAAATAAATTTAGAAATGATAATTATATATATAAAAAAAACAAGATTTAAAAATGCAGACCTGAATGAATCCCATCACAACACCTCCATATCCCCTTATCACTGCTGAATATGTATTATGCTGCCTATCTCACACAATGAAATGAGAAATACTCTTATTCCAGTTGTCCTATGAAGCAAATGGATTTCCTTTGTGCCTACTGTGATACAATTCTCAGGCTGTGTCATTACATGTCCAACACAGCCCTGCTTACAATGGTTGTCATGGGCACACTGGCTTTGGCACAGCAGACTTATGTTGCTGTCACTGAGTCTTACTTTCTCTCCCAGCAGGTAGGCAACATGTACGAGACAGTAGTTTAATGATCCTGCCTGTAAATTCAAATGTGATAGATATTCCACACCTTGATTTGTTATTAAGACAAAAAAAAACCAAGGTTGTCGTCATTTTTGGACATGTTGTTATTCATCCTTTATCACTGAATACACGCCAAGCATATAAAATTGTTGTTTACTGTTTATACAGCATGTGCATCTCCTCTAATCACTACAAATTATTTTATTTGAGAGACCCACCAGTGTACCTGCAGGCGTGAGATGGTGATTAGAAATCTCCATAATTGATTTAACAGTCAGAAAATTATGCAAAAGTCATACTAATGATAACACTAATGTGGAAATCAAGATTTTTAATGCACTGCTGCTGCTAAGAGCCCCCCCACTACAGTGCACACCACATTTTACCTTTTGTAAAATGCACAAGCACTTTGTAATGCCACACAGGTCATTGTATATGGGCTGTGTTAGCTCATTATGCAACAATTTTGAAGCAGAAAAAAAAGTATTTGGCCACATATCTAACATTTAATATTCTGCACAGGCACATATTTAGCTGAGTATGTTTTATATGCTTATAGGCAAAATTACACTTTTGGTTTGGGGCATTAAAAAATATTCAAGGACAGTCAAGGACAGTTGTCAACATTCAAATTTGAATTATTTTCATTAAAAAACAGAAGAAGCAAGGAAATGTAACACAAAGTCTGCAGAACTGTGTTATCTTCATCACTGGATGTCTTCAGCAATCAGATTTTGGTTTTCCTTTTCATACCCGAAGGTTGCCTGTGATCCCATCAATCAACATGAGAGGATGCAGGAGAGAAGACTGAGAGCTCATGTTTCTCATACTGATGTGGGTCTTTATTTACCCATCTCAGTTCAGTTGAGTATCTCCCTTCTCATCTCTCTTCGAAGTTGGCTCAACACAAGGGTATTAATTCTTGTATGAGGTCAAATATGAAATATCTGGGGCTGAATTATTGATGCAATTCCACCTCTACAATGGGCTTTCTGCAGAAGACAGGTTTGTACAAAGTTCGTTATAATGATCAATGTCACAGTTTTTGTTATTTCCAGGCCAGTTTGCGGCAAAATGCTTTTAAAGTCCCCACCACACGTGCCATTCTCACACTCAGTCTGTATACCAGAGCATTCATTTCTGTGTGCACAATATCATACAGAATATGATGTTCCTTACCTTGGAGAATGCCAGGATAGCTTGGGAATTGATTATTGGTGGGAAAAAAAGGATGACACACACCAAATCCCTTCTGTAAGAGTCACAGTGTGATACGATTCAAATGCTGTTCTGATCTATGTATTCTTATCTTCTATTTTTGATGATAAATTGGCAAACATATATCCATCTGTTTTTCCAGAGGGCCCTAGTTGCCATCATATCCCAGCCTCTCCGGGTCATATGTTTTGGTCTTGCCAATTTCTCACTGGCTTTTGGTCATCAACTTTTGGATGTACTAAAGGCCAACCCCCACTTACTGCTATCTTTGGGATAGTCCCAATTGGGAGAGCGCCTTCTGGGCCAAATGAATGCATCTCTATTTTCTTCCCTCATTTACTCAGTAGATCTAGAAGCTGATGCTGAAATTAGAAAACAAAAGGTTTGTTATACATGGATCATATCAAAACAATGTATAGAATGTCTCCATTTATTAATAATGATGACAGACTCTCATTCCCTGCAAATCAATGAGCCATGACACACAGTAAACTGGGTGCTGGCTGTTGTATTGTATTGCTGACACTTCAAGTAGTTAAAGCCCCACTATGCAGTTTTTCAACCTTAAAATATTGTTTCTAAATCCATTTTCATTTCCAAATTCATTGGTAGAAAAATGGCTAATAGGATGAACAGTGCTGCAGCCTGAGTGGGGCCGCGTCGGCCGCAACTGCACTACGTAACTTTCCTGGGCGGGTAGGCTCAGGAGGGGTAAGCTCCAGAGCCCGAGCTCGAGCCCAGTCTCCCTGGTCCTCTCACCCACACATGAGCACCCTGTGCTGGGCTGCACGGCCGACCAGCCTCCCCTCCAGAGCTCGAGCTCTGGAGCTTTGCTCGGCACCACTACCGGCAATGGTACTGGCAATTGCGACGGCACGGCTGGTTCTGCTACCGGTACCGACGGCAGTGGTACCGGCAATGGTGCCAGCACCGGCACAGACACCGGCAACAAATTCACGTAGGCTACTGTGCTTCTCTGGGAACAAGGTAACACACAGTTGCTGTTCTCAACCAGAGTACCAGTACCACAAATCCTACATAGTGGGGCTTTAATATAATCTTTTTTTTTCTCCTTTTCCCTTGCTTTGTGTGTTATGTGAGGGCAATTAGTAAATCTAACCACTGGCAATCTATGCCCCTGCATAGGAAATAAACAGCAATCAGGGCCTTGTGTCATTGTGTCATAATTTGTATTTGAAATTATACTTTATCTTGAATGTAGAATTTCATGCATGGTGCATGTTTTTTTTAATTCTAGGGATGAATCACAGCATGTGGTTTTCTCACGAAGATTTACACGGCTGAAAAGCAAAAAATTTCACTTCAGGTCAAAACTATGTTTTTTTTTAAAACCATTGTCTGCCAAACAGACAACGAACATCAAACCCAAGGAACTCCTCTGTCTTTTGCCTGGCCTGCAGGGTTGGCATAGACCTGTGGAGAGAAAAAAAGAAATGTCAATGAATCATGCTGAACTTGAGTGTCTTGCTTGATATTTGCAGACAATTTCATCTTCTTCAATTGCGCTGTCTCTAATGGAGCAGAGAACTGCACAACACAAACATCACAATAATTTGTCAGTGGAAAATTGTGTTTGCATGCAAACTGGTCTACAAATAATTTATTAAACAATGTTTTTCCACTAACTTGCAATCAGAAAAGCTTATGATTTGTTAATTGCCCCGGCAGGTTCAAGGTTTCAGGGCTACATCCTGTATTGTATTTCTATATAGCTTCAGTAATGTCCATGACTACCAAACAGGAAGCAGCCCAGTGGGTACCTCACCAGTTCAGTTGCCTCTGGAAATGTAGACCAGAGTGGTTGACAGCAAAAAATCAGAAGAGGTACATTGTTTTTGAGTTATCATCCAGCTGTTCCATTCTTGTCAGTGAAATATCTCAGTAACACAACATATTTCTTTGGCGTAAATGTTCGACTCAAGCATGGACTGATTATATTTTGGTGGCTAAAAATGTCAAATGTCAAGGTCACTGCAACCCAAAAAAATACAGTTATTGCCTTGAGAATGTGACAGCTCCAAAACACAAGTGTTTTGAAAGAGGTGGCAATTTAATCACACCCTAGAAAAACAAGTCTACATGTTGAGTTACACCTGCATCTTGCATTTGAGACTGGCTGGTTATAGAGCAGGCATAGTAGTTGGAACAGTACGATCATTAGAAGATTATGCATCAGAATTTAGAATGCATTAGAATGGATATGTTACGGTGTGAGTTTTAAACAGGAACCAATGCCGACAGAGACTCAGGAAACCAGTATGGTGAAATGATAAAATGGTTTATTTACCTCATGGGGAACACAAAGGCAACACCAAGCACCGCACTGAGGATAATCATAGACAAACCAACAGAGGGCAATAGGGAAACACTGAGGTAAAATAAAGGAAACGAGACACAGGTGGGGCAATCACACACAGGTGAGACACGTGAGGTAATCACAGGAAGACAAGACAGAACTTCAAAATAAAACTGGACATAAACAGGGACCAAGAGACATAACACAACGGGATAAACAATGGATAGACATGGCTCATTTTAAATTCTCAAATGCTGGCCCCCACTTGACCCCATAACAATACAGAGGCCAAACAATGCCTTGGTGACTTAAGATCCATGCTGACCACTGTGCAGGACAATTTATGGGGCCAGCTCGTTAAATGAATGGAAACATTCTTGGAAATACCACTTCTTGTGTAATGTATTGAAAAAGCTAAAGTGATTAAACTGATGACAAAGTTTAGATAATCTAATGAAATAGTTGCCAAAAAGTAAACATATTTGAAATGTCCATTGTTCAAAGTACACAAACACAATTTACGAAACCAAGTTTAATATTACTTCAAATATCTTATGTAATTATGATGGTGGTGATGAAGTTCTTGTGACAGTTGTGAAGGGTACGTCAGATAGAGAAAGATTGCAAGCATGTGGCGTTAAATCGTAAAACTGGCTGCAGTTAGATTGTTTCCTACACCCCCTGCATTATTTTGAAGATGCAGTAAATAATGTTTATATGGAACCTGTAGTTGTTATGGCACTGATGTAAATGATACTCCAGCAGCAGCATGCATCCTTTGTCCCTCACCGTCACGGTGGCTGCCTCCTTCCCATCATCCCTCAGCAGATGAATGTCACATAGTGAAATGTGAACGTGCAGGATTGTAGACCTCTGCAGCACTTCTGATAACTGCTGTGTGGAGCCACTGAATGAGCAGTGATGCTGCATTCCTTTGCTCCATGTGATGCTGACCATCGGCGCAGAATGGGCCTTCGACACGAACATAACCCATATGCTAAGAGCAGTTAACAGGAATGTCAATTGCTTTGTCATTGAAAGGTACATTAAATCACTGTACTGTACAGTACTGCTGTTGGAAAGAAGAAAATGAAAAGGCCTAGAAAAACATCCTTTTTGATGGATATTTCTGAGTTAATGTGAGTTAGTCTGCTTGAATGTGAAAAGACAAGGAGGCAAACTTTCTAATTTCGTAGCATACTACCATGTAATTCTTCAATAGAGGCATTAGTATTAAAATCACAGAAGTTTTGGAAAGATAGCAGCAACAACCTCTGCATATAAATGGAAAATGTTATAGTAGCTAAATCTTTTACATTTCCACACTCAGTCCACTTGATAGGCAGGTCCACCCAAATTAAAACAAATTGACTAATTGGTTAATCCCTAATCCTGACAATTGCAGTAAATGGAGATACATTTTTTCAGGATTTATAGCACTGAATGTCAGACTGCTGAAGGTAGGACAGCATATGTAAACTGTCATATATATATATATATATATATATATATATATATATATATATATATATATATATATATATATATATAATGGCTGAGGTGCAGTTCTCAGCTCTACAGATGTATCACCTCTCAGCTCATTGTTTTTGGTTTTACTTACTGTAACTTCACTGTTTTACTTCTTACAGCTCGTGTCTCTGCCCCCGATCTCAAAACAACATGCACCCGATAATTAAAGGTAATGAACCTACTTCTATAACTATAGGGATTAAGGCAATAGGCTAACTAACTATCCCTTTAATGTGTCAACGGGTAGTGAATGGACACCCATGATCATTGGCACAGATAACCATGCCCCCCTTGCAATGTACATACAGTACATAGATTTTCTTCCAGCAACATCATTAGGTCAAAATTAGAATTTTTCCAATATCGCTAATTAGAAGCATGCTAATACACCTGCAAACAGTCAGCATGTTAGTCTTCTCACTGTGAGCTTGTTAAGCATTCTGACATTTTCATTCACTTTAAGCACAGTCTCACAGTTAGAGCTAGTCTATAAAGGTATTCCTATCTTTCCAAAAACATAATTCCAGGCATTAAATGGTAAATGATTTCTGAGTTATAAATGAATAAAGTGTTAAAAAAGAACATCATCATAAACACACACACAGTGTAATACAACTCACTGTTCTATAATGATATAAAAGTGTGTTGTGCTGCACTGTGGCTCTGCAATGAGACAGAGTGCACTGTCCCAGAAAACATTTGGCCCCTGCTGTGCTGGGGATGCACTCGTGATAAGTCTGCACTGAAAATGACTCTGTGTTGTCTCCCAGATTGGCACATATAACCCATGGGCATCATCTGCCTCCAAATGACCAAACTTACCTTAATATCCCCTTATGCACTCAGTGCAGGTCAAAACTAAGTTGTTGCAGCGATAAATTATACAGTGCCAATGGTACTATAGAAGCATGAAATGGATATTGATCCTTGTGACTGCTTCTTATTTTCTCCAACTGCTCTAGGGTTGTAGAGGTTAGGCATAAAATGAAGCCTAGGGTAATTACTCACCGGACTCCACTTTTGTTTATTTTGATTTTATGACATTTGCAGTTTATGGCAAAGTAAAGCAAACTTTCATATTAAAGAATAAATAACAAAATGTCAACAACAAAAAAAACTGCATTCATATATGCATATTTTATGTTTTTGTTCTGAATTGAATCATTTTATTCCACTGGAATATTTTAGGAGTTTGATAGCACTCTGTAGATAAGGGGTAGCCTATGTGTGTCGGCAGTGCACAGTGTTCAGAAAGTGAATCTTTCTGAAGCAGAATGGATTTTAAATGCAAATAGCCAATATCAAGGATACATATTTGATACTGATAGACAGACTCTAAGGCTGGGAGACATAGCCGTGATCTTTAATATTTCCAGAGTTCGATAGAACACTCTACTGATAATTGATTCATATCATTCAAGGGTAGTTTTAAGCTGTACTTTTGGTATTTTTATGTGCTTATGTTTTGGTATATTTTGTTCTTCCTAATATGGAAAACAGCTGTGGAGTGTTCAAATGTGCCTGCTTATAAAAAACAATGGAAGAGGCAGCAGCTCATTTTAAAAACAGTTACTCTAAATAGGCCCAAACTTTTGAGAGACTATTTTTCATATTTTTTTCCTCCTTTTCTGGGGAAGTAGAGATAGTCATTGTCATATGCATGATAGGCTTCTTTCCATCCTCAGTGCTCATTGTTATCGCTATGTATTTTCCACAGACAATGAGAACACAATGCTTCTTGACCCAGTTGGACCATATTGCAGGAATTCTGCTCTATGCTTGCAATGACATTTAAAATCACGATCCTCATTGTTGAAGCAGCTGAACCCTGACGTAGCCCCATCAGAAAATGGTCAAAACAGACATTTTTTTCCTCTGGCATTTTCCATGACTATTTCAGTGAGAAGCGGCTATTCGGCTGCTATTGAAGAAATCCAACTCGGTCTCTACTATAAGTCTGAAGAACTTAAAATGAATCCCTATAACAAATTATAATTGCATATGAGGCAGTCATAATACATTATACTGTCATGTCATTATAAAAGAACATGTTATGAGTCCAGCACAGCATCTCAGTCTTCATCAGTGCAGGAATCTGTTCAGTTGATAACTCCATCCACTTTGTCCAACCACTCTTACCAAGGCCAGAGCTGTTATGTGTGAAAGGATCAAAGTGCTTAGTTCACAGACAAATGCACATAGCTTGTAACTTAAGAGCCATAAAAAAAAAAAGCCGTCAGCACTTCTGTAACTGTGTGATTTCATTCAGAGCTTGGAGCCTCTCTCCTGATTGGCTCACTGGTCTGTTCTTACTAGAGCTCCAGAGAGAAGCCTGAGAGGAAATGTCAAACTATTAGTCTAAGAAGGTTTTCGGTTCTTAAATACACAAATGTATGTGTAAATGTAAAGTAAAACAAAACTAGTGATAATGAATTTATGTATGAAATTTGTATTCTGTTATTATTGCATCTCATGAGCGGCTAAGAAAATCTTAATGTCCTAGCCAAAGATCTTAAATCATCACAAAATTGTGTCTTCAACAGTGTTTCATAATTTAACCAAATAAATGTTTTAATTCAATCCATGATCTTTGTATCTTTGTTTGATATCGAGGACAAATATTTGACATATCAGACAGTACAGATACAGTGAATATCCCTATAGGTTGCCAGTGCCTTTGGTTGTATTTCCCATTATGGCACTACTCATCTTTGGCTCAGTCTGCTTCTCTATTTGCTCAGGGCTTTAAAAAACATTCTATATCACACATTTATTTTAAATTACAGTATGAAGGTCTGTACATTGGGTCATTGTTGATATAAGAATGAGTCAAGTAAACAGAACTGTAACAGGCAACATGTTTGTCCTCACTGACTCACAAATGGAAAAGCATTTTTGGACAAAAGCAGTAATTAAGTTGCTTCCAAATCTGACATTGGTGAATCTACATTCTACATATTACACAGGTAAAAGTGAGATAATAACTGGTAATAACACCAAGTACCCCCACAGTTTAGTTGAGCTTATGGTGGAGGAGCTGTGATTGAATAACTGAACTAACACACATTATAGGTTGTTATATTTTCTGTAAAACATGGATGCATTTCATTTTTTGGCCCAAATCATAACAACTGTTTAGGCTTTATACCAGCTCTTGGACAGTCTCCATCATCCACAGAATAGCCGCATATCACAGCCTTTCAAGTTTTTTATAGTCTGTGAAATTGTTATTTTTATCCTCATTAAGCAGCATCCTAATGCTCTGGTCCACTTGGGTCCTGGGTGAACAAGAATAGTGCAGTATTTAATGGGGTGCATGTACACTTGTGCAAAGCTTGGCCTTCATAACCAGTTGTCACAGAGCATAGAAGAGTTGCTTATCCTTCAGCCTGCTCTCCATGTTCCCCACTGATGCCTTATTATCCGCAGCCACTGTTCACAAGGTGAGTACAAATGTATTGATTGTCGGTCCCCTCAAACGGGAACACTCGGGGGAGGGGTGCATGGGGGGTGAATGTATGTTTAAATGTTGTGTTTTTCCATATGTGGTGCTGACAATAACCTCCAGCATTTCATCGTTTTCTCAACAGAGTGTCTGATCAGAAAAGAGGGAACCTTTTTCTCTGTGCATGAATAGACACACAAACCCAATGCCAGAAATACATTATGGAAAGAGCATATTTCATATAGGGTTGACCTCCATCTAGTGGCTGAACTGATTTCGCTTGAAAAGCATTAAGATTAATGACTGAGACCCTGTAACATTCACACAATGTGAAGCTGAGCCAGACCAGGGTTGGCTATACAGAGAATAAAACAGAATAGAATTATCAAAATATTCTTTAAAAATAAAATATGATGATCAAAAACCTTGGCGATGCTGCTGTAACATAAAAACACCACCTAACCATGACATTCACGGAGACTGTCGTAAGAATATTTTCTTCCACACAGAGCTACAGCAAGACAATCATTAGATTTAATTAAAAAAGGCAAGAATGACTAAGTGTGGTGAATGAAAGACTAAGAAATGAAATTACTTCCAAGTGGTCAATGTCAATAAACAGTAATAAAAGCTTAAACCATCTAATGAATTAAGTTTCATCATAATAGTATGAAAATCACCTGTATTCACCCCCATTGCTCTAATTTAACATTTTAACTTGCATTTATTTAACCAGGTAGGGCTTCCTGAAGTTGGAAGCCTCTTTTGTGTAAGTGAGATCAAAACATGACTGAAGCATTAAAAGTTGCAGAAAAAAATCAGGTCACGGATTAACAATCCTAAAAACAGATAACAGTGCTACGATAAGGATAAAATAAGCTCAGAACAGATACAACGAGCCATTTACCATGGCATTTTAAAAACAGGCTTAACTTCTGATATCAGATTTCGCAACTTGAATTTCTTTAGCTATTTAATATGTGGCAACACAAAGCAGAAAAAACACAAAGCCTTTCTTTCCCATTTCTGTCCATACGTAAGGAAGGCCAACATTTTGCCTATGATCTGAGAATACTGATGACAGGATGATATCTGTGAAATATGTAGAGAGATGATGGAGGTTTGCCCAGAATGGAGATATAAATACATTTACAGATGACTCAGTCAAGTCTATTGACAGTAAGCAACTGGATGCAGAATGGTAAAAATAGAAGAGGTTTTGTGATTCACTCAACAACTTCAACATTAAAACGTAAAATACAACCCCATCCCATCTTTCCTCTTTTGCAGAGAATTCAGCGACATACCAATCATCCATATTTTAGCCTTTCTCCTAAATTACATTCAATAGTTGCTATTGTGTCATTTACTTTGTGTAAAAGCTAAGTTGCAGGATCGCAGTTGACTCGAGGCTTTTGTTTTTTCCCTTTTCTGTCAGAATAAAAAGGGATCATCACCAACGGTACTGAGATGCCCTGTCAAAATGCAACACACGCTACACTAGACACCAAACTGGTTACATCAGTTTAGAATAATAGTTCTAAATTCAGGATTAAATCTTACTCTTTAATTCACCAACAGCTGTCCCCAGCAGTGAAAAGCAACATCAGTGTCAACTATTGTCTATTGTCTTTTTTCTTCTTCCAAAAATCAGCACGCTAACTTTCACTTTCCCATAGTGACTCATTGTAGCCTTTTTATTTAGTCTGCTCTGAAGATGCAGCGCTGTTCAGATGGTGCATTATAACCTCTTCTATTTTACAGTAATGACAATGAGGGTGAAGCTCTTGTCAAGCAATAATCACTGCCACCTGCTCCTGCTGAGAAACCAGGTTCAGTGGCAGAGAAAAGTGGCAGATAGCTCCCTGACCTGTGGTGACATTACATTATATGTTTTCTTAAATGCATAAATTGACCATTATAGTGAGATATGGGTTATACAAAACCAGACTACAGACCAGAACTCACACATGTCTAATAGATGAACATTGAGCATACTGAGCCACTGAACACTGAGTCTGGTATTTTATTTGACAAAAATATGTTTTTCTGTATCCAAAATCAAAAACATGGCCCCTGCTCATGTGAAGGTGAGAGACCCAGTTATGACTCAGTGTTAAAAGCTCTACTGGTTACACAGCTGTTGTGGTCGTCTCATTAGCCTGTTGAATTTACAATTCTAACACACCGTTTGAGGTTCGGTTTGAGAACAGACAGTCCGGACATGAAATGTAGAGCTGTTTTCATTTGTGAGCTACTTCTAATATATTCATGTTTTAATTTGCTTATTTCTTTCTTAAAAGAAAATCCCATATCTCATAACTATGTTCGTATCATCAGCCTTTCCTGCCAGAAATTCTCTGTAACACAGATGCATCCAAGCGGAAATGTTAATAAACCATTTCATTGTTGTGTTATGAAATAATCTGGCGCAACAAAACCTGACTGGTGCCAGTGCCCAGGGACATTTACTGTCTTGATATTATTCATTTACAAACGGGGCTAAACAGTGGTTAAAGCAGCCGCCCCATGTAGAGGCTACAGTCCTCAACGCAGGCGTCCCTGGTTCGAGTCCCGCGTCGGGCAGACCTTTCCTGCATGTCATTCCCCCTCTCTCTGTCTCCCCCTTTCCTGTCTATCTCACTATGTGCTATCAAATAAGAGGCAAAAAAGCCACACAAAAAGCAACAAACAACCATTTGGCAACAATTTCCATCATCGTATCAAAGTCCATCTTTCACAGAGTGCAGTAAACCAGGGACTGTCAATGTGCATGGCCACTGTTGTCATTAGACCTGACAGTTATGGTGTCATGGTAAGTACTGATATAATTAAAATACAAGTAATTACATGGGCTGCTGTAGATATGTGGATCCTAAATAGACGGAAAAGAAAAGAAAAGCTTTACTGTAAAACATTTTAATATTTTGAAATGTTCCAAACTTATTGATTCAGTGCTGTTACATTTCAGGACATTTTATTACGGTAATGTGCAACAGTTGTTCCCTGGTAGTTCCTCTGACCCTTTTATTACCTATCAGGCTCTTTAGTTTTCCCTAGCTCTATCAAAGTTAGCAGCTAGCTAGCAACAATAGATAGATAGATAGATAGATAGATAGATAGATAGATAGATAGATAGATAGATAGATAGATAGATAGATAGATAGATGGATAGATAGATAGATAGATAGATAGATAGATAGATAGATAGATAGATAGATAGATAGATAGATAGATAGATAGATAGATAGATAGACACTGCTGTACAAACAATCAGCCCAATAAAGTTGAACTTTTATTTCCCTTTTAATTAATAAGACATTTCCATAATGTTTATTTAATAAGTATTGAGAAAATGAAGCTGAATGTATGATATGTTCAATTTCACCACATTATAAAGTACAAAGTGGAAAAACATTATTTAGCCAGATAGCCAAAAGTAATCAACTTTAAATATAGGTACAGAATAAAAAATCAGACTAAATATATGCAGTTTTAGCAAGAGATGTATGTGTGTTCTTAGTGGTAGTTATGGCCCTGGACAACATGAATATGATATGATAATCTTACATAAAGGAACCATGTCAAAATTACTGAGCAGAAAGCATTAACTAAATGTGGTATAACATACGAAAGGTAGTAGAATAAGAGAAGTGATCAAACAAAAATTACATTCAGTTACAGGGAGTAACAATAGACACTGTGCTGACTACTGAAAAGTAACAAATTCATTAGATTTAGTATGTACGTCCTGGGAATTTTGGTTAAGGAAAACAACAGTAGCATCTTGGAGGTCACCTACATCCCCTGAGTACCCCTGTGGGAGACAAAAAGAAAAATAAACACCAGGAAAGCAGGAAGTTAATAATGGTGTTTTTAAATGTGTCACAGAATAGTGACAGATGTTTTGACTGGGACTTACATTGAGCCTCGCTTTCATCTCCTTCACTTGTCGCAGCATAGGATCCTGCTCTAGAAATGCGAAGGGATGATCCTTTAGCCACATACTATATAAAATGCAAATATCTAACGTACTGAAGCAGTCACTGGCATGATTCTGCTTGGATTTAGTATTAAAAAATGCAAAGGAATGAGAGGATGCCTTACTGTGTAGTTTCCACATCTTTCTTGCCAGTATGGCCAAGCCCACAACGAGCATTAGAGAAGCACACACCAGCAAAGACTCCAAGATGTGACTAAAAAACAAACACGGAGCAGTCTGAACAGATAGTCCAGCAAAAGCAGCTCTGGCTTTCACCGCATCTGTTCTCACAGTCACACGACGGCCAAGATGATGACTGATAGATTTTCCTTGGCACGAATGGTATGATCATTATCTGTGCTCGGCTGAGCTGAACTTAGGTGAACTCCATCATGATGGTATAGATAAGCATCCATAATAGCTAACAGTGTGGACACATCACATCAAACATCAAAGCCGTGATAAAGGACTGACACAGAAATTATATGTGGAAATTCAGGTGAAAAAGGAGAATATACAGTATGAATCTGAAAAAGTGCTTCAGTCTGACCTGTGACTGCTCCAGGACTCCTTAGTGATGGGTTTCGGCGGAGGCAGGTGCGCAACAGACTGAGTTGTAGTAGGTGAAGATGTCACAGCCACTCTCGCTGCGGATAAAGATGTGACATAAAGAGATGAAAAATGATGTACTATTATAAGGAGAGCAGCAGAGTTCTATCATCAATATTCTTGATAAGTGACTTGTGATAATCAATACCGTGTACCGCTAGACCTAAGAGCGTCCGCCATCTGTCACAAACACCTATTGATCTTTAATGCTACACACTTGGCTGTTTCTCATTTTAGCAGCTGCAAACTAACGTAGGGAGGAAAAGGACAGACAGTCAGGGAATTATTATTTCTTTCAAATATACAGTGCCTGGTATAAATAATTGTCAGTGGCATTTCAGAGGTTCAAGTGGCGAGTCAGATTGTCATCTAGTGCAATGACTTGGCTGGCCTCCACTGACGGCTCTACACAGAGTTTTTTAATAGATGTACTGGGTGTGTGAGATATTTTTAAAGCAGCCATAATCAACATTTTTTATATTACTGTAACAAAGACTCAAATGACTATGCATAGTGTGAAAATGGTTGCTCACAGTGACAACCTCAGACAGAATCATCACCCGGCGCCGCGGCTCCCCCCCAGCTCTGTTGGTGTTTTAGTGTTCAATAGAGCTCATTATAGTCATTGTTTCAGTTGTCCTGCCTGCAGCAAAACCACTTTGTTCCTCTCTCACTGGTCTCATGAACCTTGTCTTCAGCCTTTTGTTTTTTAGCAAAAAATGTTCTGTAAACTGTCTGCAGGACCAAAACAGCAGCAGATAGTCGATGTTAGCGAACTGGTGAAAAAAGAGGCACATTTAGCAGCTAATGAGGTGGAAACCTAAATGGAAAGTGAATATTAGATTTGCATTCACCAGGGGGTCAAAAACACAGTTTTAATGGAATGATAGTGATGTGTAGATGTTTGCTTAAAAATGTTGGCTTTTAAACTTAGTCAGGTGACAGTATGTCAAGGTTGTATTTGCTTGTTCCTCTGCTGTCACATAGACCCAAAAAACAAACAGAATCAATATTGCTTTTTGATAAAAAAAAAAGTCTTGACTGGTGTAGCTTCAACTAAGAATCACTATCAACTACATCCACAATGGGCATTAGATATTTGGGGTAAACCAAAGCTGCGTACTTACTGTGAAATAAAACAGGTATTTAGCCCAGAAAACTCTGTTTTGTATAATTAGTCTAAAAAGAAAAGATCCCTGTGCTCTATTGAGAGCTGGTATTCTTGGTCTTCATATCGAGGCAGGCAGATACGTCGGCACAGCAGAAGACGAAATAATTTGTAACTTATGTGACATCCAGGAGGTGGAGAATGAAATTAGTTTTGTGTTCTACTGTCCTCTTTATGACTCTATAAGACAAAAATTGTTTAGTAAATTAGATCCAAATAACACATTTGTGTGGTTAGACGATGCTGAGAAGCTAAAACATCTTTTTCATTTGAATATATTCGCATTTTCTTTATTTCTTGATAAGGGCAATGAGACGAAGAGCGATGTATAGTATAGCTGAATACTGAAAGTAATCTTAAGTTGTTTATTTATGTCACACCTGTGTGGCAGGTAACACCAACAGGAAGGACTGTCTAGTCTTATTAAATGTGTCTTGTAATCCCATATGGGATGGGCCACAGTGGTGGCATGACACGAAATAAAAATAAAAATCATTCATTCATTCCACGAGCAATGATATGCAAAACAGTAATGAAGCTAACTGATATTAAATAATTAAACAATAACACTCATTTTAAGACCTACTTGTTGAGGGTTGTGGTGTGACCAGCACGTGCACGGAGACCTGCTGCTGTCCTGCAGCGCACCAGTACCAGCCAGTATCTCTCATCTGCAGCTTCTTGAAGGTCACAGTGAAAGAACCAGTTCTGTCATCACTGACGGCCACTGAAGTGTCTTCGTAGTTCCCTTCAGGACCCGTCACCAGACAGGAGCTCCAGTCTCCGCTGCGACACCACTTCTTCTCACTGTCTCTGTTGGCAAGCAGGCACAGAGGAGTCAGTCAGGGCTGCTGTCCGTCAGCACTTTGACTGCAATGGAAGATTTCAGAAAAAATAACCACATTTCTGGAGATGTTTGTGCTTTTTCAAATGTGATGATTCAGCACGGGACCAGGCGGGGGTGGTAAAATACACAGGTAACTGACAGTGCTACACTACGGGGAATGGGGGAAATCAAACCTGTATTTCACACTGTAGTGGCATTCAACTGTAATACTGCTCCCCTCTACCCCACTCAGTCGGCTGTTCACCACCGACATACCTGCAGGAGAGAAATCAACTTGTATTAAAGCGTCTGAGCATCTGATTTTTTTCCCTTCAAGGTTAAATAATGATTCTTGAGTTCAAATCACTACCATCATTACTCACCATGAATGACCTTGATGTTAGTGTATGCCACAACATCAGCAGTCCATGCACTACCTATCTCCATGCCACACATGTACCACCCAGACTCCTCCACCGTCAGGTCGTTCATGGTCACTGTGAACACTAGGTGGACCGGGTCGTCCACGATGCTCACTTTGTCCACAGCCGGGTTGCCCGAGCGGGGATCATCTGTCCGGGATAAGCTGGTGCAGAATTCCCTCATCCTCCCCTGACACCAGTATTTCACATAGCTGGCATACTGTGGCTCATAATGACACGGGACGGTGAGGGATCGACCCTCCAGGACTGCAAACTCTTCCGTGGTCGTCACCTTACAGAGAAAGGCTGATGGAGAGAGGAGATGGGTGAAAGTCTGAACTTCAACTTTCAGTCACGCTGCAGTCAGAGCAGAACAGTAACACACAGTGGACATTTCTTATCTATGATTGAGTAATGGGGGAAATGGCCTTGAGCAACACTTAGTTTATGGTTTCAGTTTCCTCTGTACAAAACACTTTTCCTCTTCTAAGTTCCCTTTCCATACTTCTCATTCCAAAATTGGATTATCCCTCTATAATACAGATTTGGGGGGACAAATATAACAGGCTTTTGAAGACTTGACAAAATAAACATCAAACATATTCTTGCCAAGGGGCAAACAGTACGGCAGCTTGGAAGATTAAAAAAAACATGAAATCTTTCTCTGGTTACCGCAGAAAATGGCAACTTTAACAGTCCTTCTAGTCCGTCTTCAACAAATGCAAAACATAGAAAAGTCATAAAATATTATAGAGAAAAGAAACATGAGAATCATTTCAGCAGCAGTAGTATTTGCACCATAATAAAATGAGGCTACCTCGGAATAAACATTAATCATCCAAAGAATTAAAGCAAAAAACAGCTGCAACAGGCTTTGTGAGTGTGTGACCTCAGCAGTCTATTACCTGGTATCCATGGTAACAGGCTGAGAGTGAGTACGAGGAGCCGTGGCATGTTGCAGCGTTAGTCTGAGGTTTACCGAGATACTTCTCCCCCTTGTGTAAACAGAGACTCCAGGTTCCGCAAGGCCCACTTCCTATTGGTCATGTGACCGCAAGTTGCATCCAGATGTTCCAGATGTTAACCATGTAAGCGCCAGTTAGATTTTAACAGTGGGAGATACTTTCACATGAAGACAACTGACACGCATTACCACACAGACTCATTCTTTTATTGTGTTATTTACCAATTATTCCTCTTTTAACTAGAACAACCCTCTCACTTCGAGGAGCACTGCTTCAAGCAAACAGGTCATTTAAACTGTATTCACTATCTACTCGTGTAAAATCAGTGTGTATTGAACTGAAGAAGTGTATCCTTGGTACAAGGTTGGAAACGCTTACATTTTTTGTGAAGTGACCCACTTGTAAGCATGTTTTATATTATCAAAGATTAAACTGGGATTTATTTATATTTTCAGAGGCTCCTGAAGTGGAGTAAACCTCTATGAGATTAAAAAATGAGAAGAAAAGACCTTAGTCTGACGTCTTTATTTCTTAATCCTCCATTATTTTTTGAAAAATGGGCATAAAGGCTATATAGGCTACAGCCAGCAGACAGTTGGTTATGTTAGCAATAAGACAGGAGACAAGAGGAAACAGCCTGACTCTGTGTAAGGTAACCCATCAGTAGCAGAACTGACATGTCTATGGTGCATATATACCATCTCATTTTAATGTATTTTCTACAGAATAAACAAACAAGATTTAAGGCACCATGGGGCTGTTCTACACTAATTACTTTGCAGCTATGAATCTTTTTCAGTGTGCAGATGTGAGGAATGTGTCAATCTCTCCATCTAACTCTTTCCCAAAAATGTCAAATTACTCCTTTAAGCTAAAACACGTAATTCTCACTGATGCGTCTCTTGTTTTTAATTACTTCAGTAGTCTTTTTTATAGCTTATTCTCCAAAGCTACCAAACGCCGAGTGCACCCACCCCCCATGAATGCAGATAATTCAGCTGGCAGGCTACAATGAAATTATTTGATTTTGATGCCTGAACACATTGGATTTGATCCAGTCTTCATTTGTTGGATTAAGCCTCTACACACACGCCCCTCAGCCACTGAATTAACAAACAATTATTCCAAGCCTCTCAATTTGCTCTGTGAAGGGTGTCAGGGATGTTTTTGTCTTTGCCCAAAAAGCCTTATATGGTCGCCCATTTCCAGGAAGAATGTAGGCGGACCTCCGAATCGAAACTTAACTTGGTTAATCTGAGGAACGGAAATAACTTTCAGGAACTTCACTTGGTTGATCTAAGGAGCAGAAATAACTTTCAAGAAGGAAATAATTCCCGCCAGTCATATCCTGTAATATGTTCAGATATTCACTGCAGCTTTGTGAAAGACTGGTTTTACATTTCTCTTTGTCTCTCTCACACAAGACTTGAAATATATTTTGTTTGTTGTGAATCATGGCATCAAACTAATCAAGGGAGTCACATCTTTCCCTCTGTCTGAGAAAGAAAACCTGATTAAAATATCAGTTTCTCTGCCATCATTCCCAACACTGCTCGTTCTCTGAAACATCTTCATTTGTAATGATGAGCAACTTGCATACATGTGATTTAAGCAAAATGGAGCCATGATGCCTCCTAATGTTTGTTTTTGTTATTGGGATTGTAATATCCATTGGTTAGTGCTTTGACAGTAATACCAGCACTTTGCCCAATATGCCATCGCTCAAAACTGATGTTAGTTGATGACTGTTATTCCTCCAAGAAAGAGCAAAAAAGAAAAATCACAATTGGACAGTAGCACAAAGAACATTTACCCACTGGACTTTCATGATACTTTTATACCTTTGTGTAATCCAGCTCAATCAATTATTTTCT
Source organism: Trachurus trachurus (assembly GCF_905171665.1). NCBI lineage: Eukaryota > Metazoa > Chordata > Actinopteri > Carangiformes > Carangidae > Trachurus > Trachurus trachurus. The sequence continues at coordinate 35,569,722 of NC_139900.1, forward strand.
TTTATATCCCTTTATTTCTGTTATCATTCTCTCATTATTCCATCACACTTGACATCTATGTATTGATTTTATATCGTTCATGTGAAGCCTTGGTGCATGCAGTTCATTTGTTACAAAGCAGTTTGTGAGTTTGTTTGGCATCAAATATACTACTACTTCTGATAATACTGCTAGGATACTGTATATGCTGGATTCTTACATGTAAGAGGGAAACTTTGTACTTTTTGAATAAGACCGTGCAATATGAAAACTTAATTGCGCTGTAGTTTGACCAACAACAACATTAAAATGTGAGTGACGATCTTCTGATGTAAATACATCAGTTATACATTTAATAACAGGATTATCCAATAAAACTCCCATTTTACTTTTATGTTGTTTTGAGTTTGAATCCTCTCTGACCACTTGCATCTATCATGGGATAATATAAAATGTAACTGTTGCAGAACTCTTTATAGGTGGCTTCACGTCCTCCTTCAGAAGTTTGGTAAACACAACTCTTTCTTTTGATTATTTGGGGTCATGTATATTAAAATTCTTGACTCTACATTCCCAGATTCACCTCTCCTGCTACTTAATGCTAACCCCTGTTTCAAAAGGAATGCTGCTAATGTCATCTGTAGAGCCAGGCAGATATCTGCTTTTAAATCAGAATGGATCAAAGCTTTACAGGTGAAACTTACATGCATTTGGTTCAGCATATTTTTCATCTCTGTATGCAAGGCAGTTTCACACCCAGCTCAACCCGAACACATCTGTCAGACCAAACTACCTCAAATCTATGACTGCATTCTGTGACAGATGTAAGTGAGCATTTGTAATACCCCAGTTTAAAGCCACTGAGCTGGAAAGTGTTTGACTCTATCAGAGAAGCAGACCCTTACGTTGCTCTGGGGGGTAATGTTCTCTGGGCCTGCTGCCCAAGTGGAAGGAGTTCACCCCACACACCTTTCCCTCACTGCTTCAAGGAAACACTGTAATGTAGTCATCAATGTAAGGAATGATCCAATCAGTGAGTCCAGATCACAAGTTCTACAATGTGGGGACGGTGGTGGAGGAACTGGTCGGATGTATTATGCAATTAAAAGTAGGTATATTTTTCTGATGACAGATATTCTAACAAGATATTCTCACACTGTGCGTCTAATGTGTTTTAAAAAATTAATAATAATAAGCAGAAGCAACCCTTAAGTATATTCTATTTTTGTTTCGAAACATTTTTTCTCAGATATTTGTGTGTATCGAAACCTGCAACATGTGATTAGTCACTAAATCTGTGACAGACAAATGGCACACCTGCAAATTATGATGGAGCCTAAATGCACTTCCTCTGCAGATGTACTTAAGTTTCCATTACCGTGCACTGAGCTCTTCTGCTATTTTTAATAACCATTTGGATGTTGTATTTTTCCTGCCTACTGCCCTTTAAACGATAATTGATCTTTTCTGCAACTGTCAAATTTAAATGCAGACACAACTCCAGCAACACTGATATTGAAAGTCTGGCTGTGTATATAGAGCTGCTGCTGATAATACAGGTTAAACCTTTCCGGGTTTCTTCATTTCACCTGCACACCCTGCTTACTGTATTTTAATTTTGCTTGCTTCATTATCATATTGTGCAAATTCATACTACCGTAGTTCAACATGAGGTTAGCAGCATAAACAAAGGCTGGAGAGAGATAACGTGGTCATACAGCACCTTCTGCTGACAGTCATATTGCCTCATATGATAGATTTAAAATTGTATTTTAAAAAGAGATATAGAGGGAGATAGTGATTGTTGTTTAATGTGAGTGTAGTGTTTTTTCCTTTATGATATGTATTTGCATTATTCTTATTTACAATTATGCTTGTTTACTCGGAACAATGATTAAAGTGATTCAGATCTTTGACTGTTTGGGAACAGGAACACTATGTGCAATAGTCTGAGCACATCATTATTTTTTCTGTCACCCGATTGAGTTCCCCTGGATCAGTTTATGTTTTCTATTATAATTGAAAATAAATTGGCAGGACAACCCTTTATCACAAGAACCGCTTCAGTACTCACAAAGTGACCATTTCAGTTGTTTTATTTCCTCGTGTCAGTGCAAAAAAGGAATGCTTAACAAATTTTTACAAAAAAATGAAACAAATCAATGATTTTATCAGTAAGAAAACTGTACTGCATCACATATGACAATTAGGCAACTAACTCAGAGCTGGAGGTGGAACCACACAAATGCAGATGCAGCATCCTGTCTTGAAGGGAAGATTTGATAACTTCTCTTCTCGTGATCTTTGGAAAAAAAAGAAGAGGCGGCAGGGTTAGTGACATTGATGTTATGGAGGAGATTATTAAGAAGCAACCGAGCAACAACAACAACACAGTATGGCCTTTCCCCTTGTCTGCTGGTCTAAACATTTAATAACAGGTTTCTAGCAAAGGAAAAGCAATATGTGGTATCATGTGAATCTCCCCAGAGAAGTGAGACGGAGGTCTGCCTTATCTCATCTACTATATAGAGCTGCTCCACTGAGAAATAAGTGAGCACCTGGCATGGATGGTTAATGTGACAGAGAGTGCCCAAAGGACAGTATGTGTCTTGATTTATGAACATAAAAGCAACATAGTAAATTATATCCGTTTTAAAAGCAGATTTATTGTCCACTGAGAGACTGTACACTACATCTACAGATGGACGTTGTAGGTCTGGGTCATATGCTTGTTGTCTCTCTCACATTCAGGGATACCACCTGTTCTGTTCTCTCACAGCTGCGTACGACAGCATCCACACTGTGGCGATGCAGCTCAACAACATCAGCCTCTTTACTGTTTGATTTTTAATGACAAATGAATGTGTTGAGTAGGCACCTTTTGAGTTTGGGGCACTGTAAACCGGGTCTACGTCCGTGTCAACCGATGAAGTTCATCACAACCAGATGCAGGACAGTGTGAGCAAACAGGAAGTCAGCAAAGGCTCGCTCTGGAGAGATGGACAGGAACTCTCCTTTGTTCTGTGGGTTGATCTGGATACGAAGACACACTAACAAAGAAAGGCAAGAGGATTTAGTGTTAGTTTAATACACCCTGCACCTCTATGTGATCATTTTCACAATCATTCAAACGGTAATCATGTTTTCAACTGTTAGTTATAGGACTACAAGTATGTTATATAAGACCTGTGATGTTGTAGTTCAGTGTTAAGTCCTCTCCCTCAAGTAACAGTTTGGCTATGTAATAATAATAATAATAATAATAATAATAATACTGTGATACACAGTGCTTTCAATGTGTTAGCTAGATTTTAAAAGCTTTTACTTCTGAAACATGGAAAAAATATTACATGAAATTTAGATCTGATGTAACTTAATATCACAATCATCATCATTCATAGTTGGATAAAAAACAACAACAACTCCAGATTAATCAGAATTAGCATGACTTTATTGATCCCAGCAGGGATTTTTTTGAATATTAAACAAAAAGCAACAAAACATGTGATATAATGCAATGATCAATTCAACGCTATGACATTTAAGGACAAGTTCACAAGTTATTTAGTCATGGAACAGGCTTTTCACTGGCCTCAGCTACTGCAATACAACACATTGTCAAGACACTGACACAGTTTAATGCAAAAGCCCTTCAATAAACTTTAGCCTGTGTGTAGAGTTTCCAAGTTGACCGGGCAGTTGTGTGTGATGCTATTGAAGACTATCGTATTCTATATTATGATGTTTGATCAGTGAGTTTCTAATGTACCGGTGAAGGGGGGGGGGGGGGGGGGGGCAGGATGCTATTAGCCTGGTTAGCTAGCCTAGCCTATGTTTGCACAGTGCAACACTAACCACTGGGCCCACGTTTCACGTTTCACACCTACCCCCGTGTTATGCACCGACCAGATATAAACACATTGAAGTAGAGATAATATATGTATTTACCTGCGAGGATGAACGAGCCCACACACGAGATGAATCCGGACAGAAAGCTGTTGAAGGGGAAGGTGCCGACCAGCAGGCAGTAGAGGAACTGCAGCGCCCCGGTCAGCAGGATGTACAGCAGGTAAGCGTCCACCACCTTCAGCCTGTTGGGCGTCGAGGAGCGGTACTCCTCCAGGAAGCGGGACACCACGGAGAGCACCGAGTTAGACATGATGTTACCTGCTACTTTACACTAAGATCTAGGTCTGCACCGGGTCCTCTTCTTCCTCAGTCCGATAAGTGACGTGTCCTCAGCAACCGGAAGCCACGTTGGTGTTACAGGAAATATATTCCGACTCCCTCGAACGAGGAACAAAAAACAGCTAGCTAGTTGATTAAAGGGTCGCTAGCACCGCCCACCGAGATACAGAGGTGCTGAAAGTAAAGAGGTCTCCCTCCTCCAGTATTTAGAAATGCAGCTTCGTAACTGTATTATAAGACAATAAAGTTTATCTTATCTTATCTTATCTTATCTTATCTTATAACCTATTTCACTGCCTCACAGCGGCTCGTTGTGAATGACAGGGTCTAATGAGAGAAACATCTCTTTGGTGTTGAATTTTACCGATTATTAACTTAGTCCGCACAAATGCATATTAAGCATACACCAGCAGGGCGACACACGTACATTTGCCTTTGGTCACTATTAAACGGATGAGACAGGGCTAGCGTGGTTAAATAAACGCGAGCCTTGGCTGTATTTACTCTGTATTTACTCTCTGTAACGTTACTGGACAGAGGTCGAGTCGTTAATATAATACATCCATGGGTCGAGTCCGTGACCAGTGATGTCAATGCATCTTCTCAGTCGACGATCTTTGAGCGCGGTCAGCTGATTTAGGACTCTGTGAGTTACAAAACAGTAGCACAACAGCAGCGTGCTGTAACTTGTAACTTGGTGTCATTTAAAAGCAGATACACAGGGACTCTATGAACTCTATTTAATTGTCTGTGCACCGGAATATGTCAACCAATGGACCCTGCAGCCACAGCCCCGACACACAGCGACTGTGAGACAGAGTGAGTAACAACAGCTAAGTAGCCTACAGCCTTACTGAGTAGAAACTCTGTGTTTTACATAACACGCTACAGCTGCATTAAAAACACTGAGCTGCGTCGCTTTCCCTCTTTGACACTTCGTGTGTTTTACAGCGTTTTATTGTAGTGGTGAGTTAATGCACCAGAATCTACATGTTAGTAAACGTGAAAGAGGGTGAGATGTTATCAGACTTCTGTTTTACGTCATGTGACCTTTTACTTACAAAAATAAAACCTTTTCTGACATTATGTAGCCCCCTACCTTTATAACACAAAAGTTATTATATGTGGAAAAATAGGAAATAGTCTATGAATTAACCTTAAACTAATTGACTGTTGGATAGCCTAACCATTAACTATCTGTATCACCCTTGTATCCTTTAATAAGGATGATTGTCACCATATCCTTCTTATTATGGTTACAGTGTCATTTTATAAGACTAGGATCTTTCCTTTTTAATTGTCACTAACTGATGAGCGGAGCAGCAGTGGGTGAGCTTGTTACCCAAATGACTCAGCAAATCTGGACTGATTGGAGAGCAGGTGCAAGGTGTGGAAGTGTAGCTGCTGTATGGATGGTGACAGACCAGTCTCCACCTCCAGGCAGAGAGGAAGGGGTTGGGCACAGTACACTCAGTTTACCTACTTATTGTTTGTTTCACTACAGCTATTAAAACTCAAGTAAATGTGTTGAATCAAACTGCCTGAATGTGAAAAAGTAAAAAAAAGAAAGAAAAAAAAGAAGAGCTATTAGGAGTTAAGGATAAATATACATTAATGCAGTGGGTTGTGGGCGGCCACTCACTTTGACAGTCAAGTCTGATGGTGGTGAAACGTGACACTCCTGGATAGATAATACAGATAATACAGACTTATAGCTTTAACCTTGGACTCTCACCAGAACCACTCATACTGTGCATTCAGCGAAGCACTGGACATGTTCTCCGTGGTCCGTCTTTTTCATGTCTTTGTGTTGCTCTCTCTCCTGTTAGGCCACATTCAGTCTGGAGCTGGTGGCCTTCCTGGCGTCCAACCTCGATGTCCCTTTTGAAGACCACAGAGTCCAAGATTCTAGCCTGTAAGTATTCAAGCATTCAGTTGTAGTGCTTAGTTTTGTGTCCACTAGGAATTTACATAAATAACACACTTTAATTGATAAATTAAAACCGCATTCCCTTCTGAAAAATGTCTTTTTTTCTCCACTTTGAGACATCTTGTGACTTTTGTGTCAGAGGCTAAAGCATAAACACAGACGGACGTACTAATCGTTACTCTTCTTTTCCTCATAGATAGATAGATAGATAGATGTACTTTATTAATCCTGCTCACATAGAACCAGTCACACACAGCACGACAATAAAAACAGATTATAGCTAAAAATGATAAATAATAACAAGAGGTAGAACCTGTCTACTCCTAACAATAACATATTATATATATATATTATATACCTATAATAACAGGTATACAGAATGACCTGTGGGCCAGGTTTGTGACCTTACCAAACCAGGATCGAATATGGACTCTGACTCTCACCAACAAGATGGTTCACAAACCAGCAGGTACAGTAGGCAGCGACTCAGTCTCAGTCTGTGTTTATTGGGAGGCAGCAGCTGTAACTCTGTTCTGTTCTACGGAAGCCCTGAAGGGTCATACATGCACATTTTATTTCCTCCGTTTTCCTGTGATAACGAGATAATTCATTTGAGAGATAATGAATGAAACGTGAGATTTCTATCACATGTGACATGTCATGCTGACTACTGTCTCCTCGAACACTAATGTAGGTGACGTTAAGTTCTGTTTGTTTGTGTTTTGTTTTGTGTGAGGAACGAATTCATGTTACAAAATCTGTTTGTCAGCTCACTAGAGAATTAGGCTTAACGTAACCGACAGTGGTGTTCAAGGAGACGGCAGTCAGTATGACATGTCACATGTGATGGAAATCTCAGGTTTCATTCATTATCTCTCAAATGAATTATCTCGTTATCACGGGAAAACGGAGGAAATAAAATGTATGTATGTAGGGCCTATGTATGACCCTTTAGGGCTTCCGTACTGTTCACTATAAAACAACAATAGTTCCCTCCTCTCCTGCTAGCTTCCAGGACTCCCCTGGTGATGGTCCATGGGTTTGGAGGAGGGGTGGGGCTGTGGATCAGGAACCTGGACGCTCTGAGCCGATCGCGGCGCGTCTTCGCCTTCGACCTGCTGGGGTTCGGCCGCAGCTCCAGGCCCCCCTTCCCCACAGACGCTGCCAAGGCAGAGGAGCAGTTTGTCGACTCTATTGAACAGTGGCGACAGTCTGTAGGCCTGGAGAACATGATCCTGCTGGGGCACAGTCTGGGGGGGTATCTGGCCACCTCATATGCCATCCAGTACCCTTCAAGGTAGTAATGCTGATAACGTTTGACTGGCTAACTACTAAACCAAATGCAACATACCCAACAGCAAAGCCGTGAATGTTTGTGAGTGTTTGAGTGCTCAGGTTTCACTACTGGCCAGCTGAGTGTTGGAGTTTGTGTCACCAACATGTTGCCTGTGACAGGACTGACCCACCTTCGGACCTCTTTAGTACTGTTTGTTAAGAAAGTACCTAGCAACAGCTACTTTTGGGACAAACACCAGTGTTTCCCTGCATTATGCAACGTTGTGTTTCCCTGCTCAGGCGCCTCTCTGTGCTGCAGAGATCGTATGTGTATCAACATACAGAATGTGTATATATTTACGTTAACCATCAGACGTTATGTTTTGATTTAGGATAACTATTTTCATAGCATTTCTTTAAACCATTTTTGTTTATTCTGTTTTGTTGGTAACATAGTTTAAATGGTAGCTAATATTATTAAAATGTCATACTAGAAAAGGAATAGTTTTACATTTTAAGAAATTACTTTTGTCGATAAATTCCATTGGAAAAATACTCAATTGTGAGGAGCCAGAGCTTAGTTTAGCACAAAGACCAATGTAAATTTGCATCCTGTCCTTTTTTGAGTTCTTGTACGGACTAAACGAAATATAAAACATAAATAATTAAGCTTTAAAGGTACTGGTAGGGGGATTTTGTCATCTGCAATCACAGCAAACTAACTGATTTCCCCATTTCCAGTCTTAATGCTAAAATAAGCCAGCTGACAACTGTAGCTTTGTTTTGCTTTTTACATGTATAAAGGAGCGGCTTGCAGTTTATCATCTAACTCTCAGCCAGAACACACATATTTCCCAGCATGCTTACTGTTTTTACAGACAAAGTAAAACAAGGATCTGTTCACCTGAGGGCACATTGTGTCTTACAGCATCTCTAAATGAATCCCAGTATTGCTCAGAGCTCATGTGTAAATAATTCGCTAACACATTCACTGCAGCCACTAAATGAATAATGCATTCACTCTTTGTTTGTAGCTTGTTCCGCTTCCCCCTAGTGTCCAGAGGGAAAAAAATCAATCAATGCTGCTTTAATTCTGTATTTGCTGTAAAATGCAGAAAAATGCCAGAAGGAATTAGGGATGCGAAAACAAAAATCAGATCAGATATTAATCTGGTATTTTCAAGCTGCGTCCATTGAGAAGTGTATCTTTACTGTAAGGTTAAAGGATCTGGCAAACAAAACCACTCTGCATCTCCTAACCACAGTATTCTGAAACACAGTAGTATAATACACACCTCCTTGCAGAGTGTCTCATCTCATCCTGGTGGACCCCTGGGGTTTCCCTGAGCGACTACAGACGCCGCCCGAGGAGAGTCGTGGTCAGGGAACGGAGGTGGTGAAGAGGCCGTCGCCTCCACGCTGGGTCAAAGTCATCGCTACAGTGATTTCCTTCTTTAACCCACTGGCTGTCATAAGAGCAGCAGGTCCATGGGGTAAGATATGTTCTCTAATCTAACGCTGTGCTTGTATCAGATAAAACTCTGTCCACACTCCTCACACTGTGTCACTGATTCAGGTCCGGGCTTGGTGAACAGATTCCGCCCTGATTTCAAAAGGAAATTTGAAGATCTGTTTGATGATGACACCATGACCCAGTACATCTACCACTGCAATGCCCAAACCCCAAGGTTCGCCATCACAGATATCATATAACAACAGAGCATAATGCCTGTAAAAGACGACCATCTCCTACCTACCTAACCCTAACCCTTGTCTTCTCCTTCCTCCCAGTGGTGAGGTCGGTTTCCGTGCCATGACAGAGTCCCTGGGCTGGGCCAAGAGACCCATGCTGCAGCGGGTTCACCTGCTGCCGCCCTCCATGCCCGTCACCATGCTGTATGGGAAATGGTCCTGGGTGGACAACTCATCTGGGTACAAAGTGGTCCAGATTAGGGACCAGGCCCACACCAGAGTGCTGGTGAGTGGAGAGAGAAATTCAGTTAATCCAATCAATGAACCCAACTTAATGTTCATAGCAGGTTAGTGCTGTGTTCACAGATGACTGATGATCTTAAAGGGACTACAAGAAGTTTTGGAAAGCAAAGTGTTTTCACACTTCATTTCCCATGAGCCTCCGCGCGCACGGTGACATTCAGACGTCTTGCCAAGAATGTTTTAATTAATCAAGAATGAAAGTTGGAGGTTCAAAGACAATCAGATTCGTTCCATTAGTTCCGACCATAAACAGCGATTCGGCTGCGTTAGTCCCATGACCCGCCGGGCAGCTTCCGCGAAACCGAAAGTAGGAAATGCTGGGCGAGCCGACCACTAAATAATAATACCAAAATAACTATAAAGACAAAACGATATATTTATTGAAAATTGACCCATTAAGTGTGGGTAACTACTCATTCATCCACATTTATATGAGACTCTTTTATAACCAAAAGCAAACTCCTCTGGGTCTCTTTAAATAGATTTTAAAAAGCCAAAATAATGTTAGCAAACAAGTGAAATAACATGAATGAATAATAAAAGAATAGATACTATAAAATACAATTTGAATATTATAAAGTAATTACTAAAAGCATCTTTAATTACAAGTCAGGCTGAAGATGCTGCTATAGGTCAGGTCAATATCTAAGAAGATACAGCTCAGCTCGACTTAGTGTCATTTGAATTCAGTTCATACTTTCTGTCTACTGACTGTTCATTATCTCTGTTTATCTTTTCCACCCTGCAGCTGATAAATGAGGCCTCTCACCACGTGTATGCTGATCAACCAGAGGAGTTCAACAAAGTGGTCGAGAGCATATGTAACTCTGTTAACTGACTGTGTGTGTGGGTGTGTGTGTGTGTGTGTGGGGGGGGGGTAGGTGCAATGGCTGAAAGGATAGAGACAGTTGGTTATGGTGGTGTTATGTGAAGCATTCTGGATTAATTTGCTGTGTAGCACATGTAGAAATCAGGGTCGGGTTCAAATCCTGCTGTCATTGTACCAAATGATTGATATTATTGTGGTATAATTCTTTGTTGCTATGTATAACCCATTGTATTTATAACACTAGACTACATTTATTTATAACACAATGAATTTAAAACGTGTTCATATGGAGCATTACTTTACCAGCGCTGTATCACTGCATTGGATTTAGTCACTACATACATTTTACACATGTGCCTGACAGTCCTGTATGTTACATTTTCTCTAACTGCTGTTTTTCTCTGTCTCTACTCCGTCTCTGTATCAAACCACTATTTGTATTTTATACTTTTAAGATAATAAAAGTGTCTTTCTTAAACTGTCTCCAGTAGGTTTGCTACAGCAGAAATCTACATGTGATGCACTTAATCACCCAAACAGCAGAGGTCAGTAATCAGTATCATTTCTATGAAGGTTGGGGTCCAGTTTGTCAGCTGTGGAAGATGGATTGAGGAACAACTCCATTCAAACCACTGCACATGTAAAAGTAAATAGATTTCTGAACTAATGGAAGTGTGCACAGCATCCTGGCATAGTTTTGAACTCTTTATATGTAGTTTAAATTACTAAAAAAAATAAAATAACAGTACTTCAGTACTCTTCTTACTTACCTTTTCTGCCTGCGCTCTACATCATTCAATTATGCCATTGTGTAAAATAATAATAATTATAAATGACATGTAAATCTAAATCAAAGAAAGAAGTTTAAAGGAGACTTTTCAATAATTTAACCATTTTCAGATAAACCTGAACTGGAATCTGTTATCCTCAGTTGAGAATTTCTTTGTATTAAAACATTCAATTCCTTTGTATTATCTGGTGCACACACTGTCACAATGCATGGAAACGAGGCTGGAAGTACACATTTCATTTGATTAATGTCCCTTAAGTGTATTAACATTGGATGAATTTAGTTAATTAACTCACGCTAGGTTTTGTACAGAAAAAGTGGAGTATAATGTGGAGTGGTGTATTAAGACTCAAGAACAACAACCTCAGTGTTTAGTGTGAAGTGAAATGATGCAGGTACATTCCACCACTGTTCTTTCAAGTCAAGCATATGCACGTCTTATGAGACCGTCAAGAGACAGATCGCACGTTATGTAACAAGCAAAACAAAGTGAAGCAAAAGGGTGTGGTGCAGCATGTTTAACTCACATTGGTTCCAGCTGCTCTGTTGACCACAGCAAATCAGAGAAACGGAAAAGGCTCAGTTCAGTATTTAGGTCAAAGATAAAACTGAATCAAATAGTTTATAAATGCTCTCAGCTCTGTGCACAAGAGGCTCAAGTAAATATGTCTGACATCACAATCTTAAATGATGAGATGTTCCAGAGGTGCGCCACATGAGTCACTATTTAGTAAGTTGTCATGCAACACATCTCTATTTTTCTTTTCAACTACTGTAATTGGAGTAGGCCTAATAGTTGGAGAAATGGAAATCTACAGGCTGTCACCTGTTTCCCATCTAGATTATATAGTCCTACCTTCCCTTTGTAACTACTCCAGGCTTGTCCAAAGGTGAATCAAGGTAACGAATAACACGGACGTCATTTGTGCAAGATTTTATTACCAAGGCAACACAGACAATACATAAAAAAACACTTCAGGTAGTTATGGTAGATAAATAGTATAATGTTATCAAAATAATTCCTTCACATTGTACTTAGAGTGCTGAGGTTACATACATTAGATCTAGTAAAGTTAAGGTGAATGAAGGCTACTGCCTCTGATCTGTGATTCACAGCAGAAACAAGTCCAATTTTACAGGTAAATTGCAAAATACTGTTAAGTTGATTTCAGTGTAATTGCACACACACAATGAAGGAAAGGCACACAAGACATACAGAGCAACATCTGGCAAAGTTCATCCACAAGGAACATTTAGTGTCTGCCTCTGCCATCGTGTTTACTTGAGCTAACTATGGATTTTTCCGATGAAGGAAGCGATATGAATTCACCTCTCATCTGATGATCCAAGTAACCTTTTAGCCATGTCCTTCCAGCTTTCTTTTCTTTTTTCTTCTATTTTTCTTCAAATTTACATTGTCAGTAAGTATGGAAAAATGACTTCATCTTTCATCTTTGATTTCATCTTTGTTAGATGTCAATTCTAACAGAAAAAAGGGAATTTCCAATGTGCCCTTTGCAAAATGTCAATGCCAATTTCAGCATTTGTCCCTTTGACACATTTCACAGTAGCCCTCCGTCACTGAAGCCATGTGAGATCCATTTTGTCAGAAAATACTTTTCACCAAGCTATACGTATAATATTCATATAAAATACTGATGACCTGTCTGCACCTCCACATGGTTTGTTCAGTGTCTTTGTAACATGACAGTTTAATTCTTTTGACATTTAAATGCTTTTTAATTAAAAGCACTCATCTGCAAGCATTGAAACCTTGCTGCATACTTCTTCACCACAGGTTTAACATTTTAGAGCAAGTAGACATGTGAAATGATACAATTATAAGTAAAAAAAACAAACAAAACAAAAACATAATACTGGTAATGCTACAAATGTCTAGTCATAGTCTTAAATTCTAATTTTGATGTGTAAAATAAACAAGTTTCAGATAAAGCTTAGCTGACTTTATATAATAAGAGGCTTTTAGTTTATATTTCATAGGGAAACAGCGGCATTGCCATAGCAACCCTCTCATTGTGCACAGACGACGATATCTGCTACTCCGTGCACTTGCGAGATTTCTTTACAGACGAGGGACGCCACCAGTTTCCTCGGTCCAGGCTGGGTTGGGATGAAGTGCTCCGTCAATGTCACAGTGGAGTGACCACCAACATCACTGAGGGGAACAAAGATCAGACCATATTAGTGTGGAGAAAACGTTAAAGATTAGGAAATAGAAAGTGAGGACAATGTGATGCCTCGTGTTCTTACCCCACAACTACTTCATGGCCCTTTTGCAGACCCAGCCCCTCCACTCTGAACACCACACTCTTTAACATACGAGGCAAGGGGTTGGTGAAGGTGATCTTTGCTGACATCTCCTTACCGACCACTGCTTCTCCCAAAGGCTGCAAAAACACAGATTAAAAATAAAAGTCAGGGGTTAACAAAATCGAATAAAGAAACCCCAAAAGACAAAAAGCTATTAAATCAAACAAAACTCTACCATGATCTTCAGGTCAGGTGTGCGGAGCCTGAAAGTGGTCTGGTTGGCCAACACTTGCTTGGTCTCACTGACTCTTCCAGACAGGGTCAGCATCAGGGCCGCCTGATCCACCAGCTGGTTTTGGTACTGCTGGTACGGCAGCACCCAGTCAATGGTCTTTTCTGTGTGGAGAGAAATAAAACATATTCAGAGTTTTTACCGTGCAAGTATTGTCTTTTAAATCTATTAGCAAACTGGCTTCGCATTGAGACAAGCGACAGCTCGCCGCCTGGCTCTTTCCAACAATAACAAAATCCACATTCCAGTTCCTCTACATAACAGCTCACATATTGACATGTTGACATCTTGTTTTTTTAATTTGAGCAACAAAGTGTAAAAATCACTCTTGTATCAGTTAACCAGCTTAGCTAAACTACAATTATTCTGTGTGTAGGTGGTATCATTTCTTTTGTCGAGCGTTGTCAACATAACTAGCATGATACCGATATCAGTGAAGCCTATAATAAAACACAGTGTCACCATCTTTGCTTACATCGTCACTTGGTGTGGGAAGATTCAACGTTACCATTAACGTTAGCAGTTGCAGCTAATGCCGGCTAACTGAAACTAAATTCAGATCATTTTACTTTGAAATATGGCGCGATGACCCTGCGGACGTTTACAACCCATGCCTTCCTTAAATCTGTATCAACCGGGAAGCGATGAAGGCTTGCAGCCAGGGACGCAGCAGTAATACGGTTTGTTTACCCGCCCCAAGTGATGACGTAAGGGAAGATGGCGACGCTGTGAATATGGTCGATTGGTGCCCTACATTTAAGCATTAGCAGGTTTGCGGTAAATCCACTGATTGGCTGCAGCGTTATATACCATTCAAACCACTGCTAGAATAAAGACATTGACAACAGCAGCTTTAAAGCTCAGTGGAGAACCAACCTTCATTGGGTAGAAGCTCCACATCCATGGTTTCCTTCTTGATGGTTCCCTTCAGCACTCCAGTGTAGTACATGACGGCCACTTGGCTGTGCAGCGCCGTGCGACGAGGCTCTGAGCTCATGTTCTTCACCAGGATGCTCAGTTTGGCATCAGCCCCCATCTGGGGCCCCTCGCCCTCCATCTTCACCTTCATGGTCACATCCTCCGCCATGGGCTGGGAGTAGGTGTCTGGCTTGCTGCCATAGCGACAAGCAGTCTCCACAGCGATGCGCTCCTCCTCTGAACCTGGAGAGAGGAAGTAAAGGGGGCAGAAGGTGAGTGCCCGTCACTCTGTCTGAGCTGGAAGGATTTGTTAACACATTTCGAGCAGGAAAGTCGTTGTATTGTCGTGGTTGTTGGTTTTGAACTAATCCTGTCTGGTCTCGACCCACCACCTCGGGTGGAGCTACAGCTGGTGAACCTTCGTACCTTCTTGGTGTTTGTACAAGTGTGTGATGTCAGCCCGCTCATCGGAGCCCACTGCTTTGGTGCTGATGTTGTGGCCAACAGCTTTCTTCTCAGTGTACACCTGGCTGAAGGTGCCATCCAGGCTCCTCTGCCAATAGATCTTATCACTGTTAACCTGCCAGGTAAAACAAACACAATGAGCTCATTAGTTGAGGAGAAGATTGTCTGCAATATTGACAAAGGTGAAGAAATTAAGGCATTTGTCACTTTGATGTACTACTTTTCTGTCATTTCACTGTTCAGCTGGAAAGGTATGAAACGTCTTGTGAATAAAAAAGGTGCGTGTTTGTTGTTGCAAAACAATAACAGTGAAGGCGTCCTCTGAGAAACACAAAATTACACCTATTAAATCCTTAAGAATCCTTAAGTTTACTCCCATTAGACTTACTCCAGCTCCAAACACCTTTTTCCAAACCCTTAACACCGACAGTTTAGTTTAATCGCTCTCCTTTTATTTTGGTGATGCGTCAAAATGAACAAAGAGAGGGAACTAAATTACAAAGATTTTCCTTCACTCCCCCAAATTGCAGCACTCACCTCGGCGAAGACAAAAGGTGTGTCATGTTTTAGGAAGACCTGGCCAGAGCGGATGGCGTTGACAGAGGCAGGGCCACAGCGGAAGGTGCCCTGGCTTGTTTCCTGAGGAGTGGAGTCAACAGCCTGCCAGCCGCCGTTACCAGGAGGCAGGTCTGGTCTGGCCATCCAACAGTCGTTCCATACGTGGAAATTCCTTGAGGTAGATGGAGGATTGAGATGTTTTAATTAGATTTTTTTGGAGAGATAGCTCTAAATCTGCACCACTTTTGTATCTGTCCATGCAATATCATTCACAGACCATCATGTAGGGATTTTTACAACATCATCAAGAATTACTGATTAAGATAAAGTTGGTGACATTGAGGTATATACTGTAGCAACAAGTGCCTGACATTTTGCTTCGTACACTATGACAATAATCTTGCAGATTACTGAGGGAGCACGACATCTACGGGGGTTCAGGTTAGAGGGCGCTGCTTTCAAAGCACATCTAAATATATGGTGCATTCCTATGGTGTGGATTTAACAGCCCATGTTAGTGTCAGTGCCCCATGCATCTAAAGTTACACATCTTAATCTTACCAGACAGAGTCGCTATTGAGGGCGTCAATTGGATCCATATTTTCATCAAAGTACACGTCCGTGGTGAGGGAGACATCAGTGTCATGAGCAGACTGGTAGTTGGTGACGCTGCGGGCGGGGACACCAAGACACCGCAGCACTGGGAACAGACACACACACAGATAGATTAAAGGTGATTCAGTGGGTGAATTATGTTCCCAGATGCTAAGACACACAGACATTAAGACTGCTACATATGCATAGCACCGCGCTGGCATTCGCATGGCGGCATAAAACTTTATTAACCTGCATGAATGAAAGCGACACATGTGCCTGTATCTGTGACAAAAGTAGGAGGTATGGCAGGAATGTCAATGCAAGGTATTTAGGGTGCGTACGAGCTATTTGCTGTCAGTGCTGTGGTCAGTTGCATGTCAGTAACATGTGAGGGACCCTGCGTTCACACGATGAATGAAATGTTCTGTCTCGGAGCAGAGAGAGCTAATGAAAAGAGCCTGATAGAAAGGGAAGTCTACAGCATGATCGCTTGCTGACCGTTAATCAAATTCATGTGAACACTGGGAATCACTCTTTGTGGCGCTGCACACACACACACACACTCATCTAGACACACACGTCTGTTCAGTGTTCACATGCCTAACAGCTTTCCACCACCCACTAAGCGCCATAAACACACTATCACATGCTTTCTCTCTTTTTTTTATTTTGTCACATGCTCACCTGTTGTAGTGACTCCTGAGAAGACCCAGCACTGTCCGTATGACACAGGAATGCCATCGGAGGAGTGGTATTTCTTTAGGATCTCCACGCTGCTGCTCCATGCAGAAGGAGAGACTCCATCAGAGTAATTGCCAGACCAGTTCCCAACCAGAACCCCAAAATCGTCCTGGGCATTTATCTGAAAACAGGATTGTGATGCTATCAATGACGACTGACTGATAATCAGAGCTGTAGCTACTATTTAGCACACTGAGGTGCCATTCTTAGAAACTTTGATGGGAAGCACAACAAAAGACTGATATGATGTACTTTTCCAATGTAGCATTGCACTTGTAAAGCATTCTAGGACTTGCAATGGACAATAGGATTGTAGACAATTAACAACATCTACACACTCTTCTCTCTACTGCTGATATTTGACTGTAATGTGTTATGATGCAGCTTTCAGGCCGCTGAGCTCCAGTAGAGAGGAGTGGCGTTCTGCAGAGGTCTGATCGTCGCTCTTGTTTTTCTAACTCCACGCCCAAATATGTTCTTCCTTTTCAGACTTGAGTCTTCAACCCCAACTTGACCCTCACACATGCGGTTGTACTGTACTTCCTGACAGTTTTGATGAGTTAAATTGTAGTAGTTTCCTTTTAAATGTGAAGCAGTTCAGTATATTCTCAGTTTTTTATTCCTTGGAAGTGTTAACAATGTTTAACAATAGAGTTTCAAGCTCTAAATGTAATCTAATATTACATAACATGAGCATTGACAGGACTATTGATTCTGGCCTTGGCCCAGTAGATAATAGATAGAGTAGTATGTTGGTAAACGTTTTCAAATTGTGTTAATTTATTTACTTTGGGTTAAAAGATTTGCATACTGATATGATTGTTTTACCATGGCAGATATCACCCGGACCACGTTGACCGGATCTCCTCGACCGGATGGAGGCATGTCACTCTTCTCCAGGACAAACAGACATGCATTCAGGATTCCCTCATGAAACTACAGCAGAAAAAAAGAAACAAAACCAGTATACAATGATTAACTATACTTCCAAACATTTATCTCTCAAAGAAAATAACCAGAGTAATAAGATCTGTATCTGGTAGCAGCCTTTATACTTTACAGTAGTCAGATTGGTAAATTGCTTTACAGCACAAAACAGGAGGATGGGGCATGGTAGATGTTGTAGGATGTTGTAGGAATGAACTTAATGATTGAACTGAAACATATCATCACTTTATGGAGTTTTACCATGTAAATATATTAAATCTATTTAATAGAAGTTGCATTATATTTGAAAAAAATCCACTATGTCGCTAACGGTAAGTGAAGTGAGACAGAGGTTGTCAGTCAGCTGTGATTGGGTATCGGCTTCTTCAGGGCTGCAGGGGAATAAGCTTCAAAACCAAAAGTTACTTCTGCTGGAAGTCTATATTCTGCTGTGTAAATAAAGCCATACACTGGAGTTCCTTCCTGCCTGGCTGTCTGCCTTTCTGAAACCATGTATTTACATTTTCTGCAGGAACAAATGGGCTGAGTGTCCTGATAATGCGTACCTGCCCAAAGTTCCATGTACGGGCACCGATCTGTTTCTCTGTGCCGTAGTAAATCCTCCCAGTGTCATTCAGCACGTACTCGTCCCTCTCTTCCTCCTCATCCAGGAACACTGTGTCCTCTGCAAAAAACATGACACATTTGCATCTATGCATAATCATTTATCATCGAAATACAACTCTGACAATGCAGCATTTCATCCTGCCTTGTTAATGCACTGATGTTTTCTTTACTTTTCCAAACAGACAGTTATTAGTGAGATCCAATAAACTAACTACAGGAATTGGACACAAGGCCCCTTTTTGTATTTGAATCTGTAGAATTCTAGTCAAGAGTTTGGCTCATTTCCTCTCCCTGAAGAGTGACCTTGAATCCATGCTTTGTTCACCTCTTAAGAGACTGAACCCTTAAAGAATGTGATCTCTTTTCACAAACGATGTAAAAGAGTCTTCAAGGACAGGAAATGGTAAAGAAACACAATGACTCCACGGACTTCACAGAGGGGCCCACGCTCATTTGTAGGAAAAAGTTCCTTTTGAGTGACATCAGCACCACAGACTTGGGCGTGCACTCCCAGACATGAACTTCAAAATATGAGACTTTTTTTTAAATCTAACTCCTTATCTCTTGCAGCTTCCTCTGTGGATACCGGTAAGTGTGAAAAAAAACCGTGACTAAGAATCAGAAAGGGAGGGCAGTACAAGCGGCAGAGAACTCCAGATGGGCATGAGAGAGGAAGAGGCTCGGCAGAGTCTGGGGGGATGACGGAGAGAAAGAGGGGAAGTTGTGCTTGGGAGGGAACAGAGGTTGGCGAGGGAGTGGAGCGTAACAGAGTGCCTTCAGATATTACAGGAGAAAGTAGAAGGAGGTGAAGCTGACAGTATCTGGCAGCTATGATAATTGTGTTATTCACTTCTTACTGAATATTTCTGGAATGTGTAGCAAAACACAGGATAAAGAAGGAGGAGGAGTAGAGGGAGGCCGGAGAACAGAACAGTGGAGCGATGGAGGGAGTGTCGGGTCAGCAGATAGCAAGGAGGGAGCAAGACTGGGTGGGGGAGCCATATAAAGGCAGGAAATCCACATGGAGGCAGTAAACTCCAGAGAGAGGACAGGTTGTCACCAGCTGCAGGATTACTCGGAGCTCGCCCTGTGGCGTTTTATACAGTAATTGTGGGATTTTGACTTTTATGAGCGTGAGGGAGAGATTGGTCTCGGGAATAAGAGATTGAAAGAAGGAAGAGGAGATTGGGCGTGCTGCCAAAAGCAGCAACCCCATAATGAAAGACCATCTTTTAATCAAATCCAGGTCCACAGTTTTTTTTTTATTACTGCTTTGCTGTGTTGCAAAAAAACTTCTTTTGTCAAATATCCTGTATGGATAGTTTGCAGCGCTCAGCAAACTTAAAGGAACTCTGGGGAATAAACAATGGACCTCATTTCCTACAGTCTTTCTTAGTGAATAAAAGAATACAAAGTACACATAATTGAAAAAAAACACACACAAAAAGACTGACCTCTACTTTCAAAAGCAAACATACTGGAAACAAGAAAATGGTAAACTCCTGAAAACTTTGTAATTTATTAATGTGTGCACCAGATAGCCACAAGTTAAAAATATTCTGACGTAAAACACTTCATTCATGCAGTGAGAGTCACTTGTTTTCAGCCTGATCTCCACACACAGGTGAAAGACGCAGCATCAAACTACCTATTAAAACTGTGCACTAATAACATGTTAATACACAAAAGTGTATTTTGAATTATATTTGTTTTACTGCAGAGTTGAATATGTGAGTGTTATAAATTTCATGCTGCTTCACTATAGCACTAGTACATCTATATCAACATCTAAATGCTTTTAGTAGACAGTGGTGGCACTAATTTCTTTTGCAGTTATCACTTAGAAAATGAGTGTGAAGTTGGTAATTACAGTAAATAATATGATGCAAATGCAGCGCAAGAGCCCAGTATGTTTCCATAGTAACAGTGAGTGGCACTTTCTGACCAGTGGCACCAAATGGGAAAAAAAGAGAGAAAAACATGGCACATAATTTACATGGTTTCCTAACAATATTATGGGAAAGTTATGAGAAGCGTGTGAGTTTTTAGGCAGCGCAGCAAAGGCGGCACAAGGAAACTATCTTAAGTTTGACTTCTGAGTTCCTGATCCAAAGTCTAAGGGCCACAAGGCCTCTTTTCTGCAGGTCTGAATTTGCTTCCTTCGATTTTTTTATGATGCTGGATATTTATGGTATGTTACGCTGTGACCTGAGCCAAACTATCATTGTAAAATCAACCCTGGAGCTTTAAGAACGCTCACATTCACTTTCAACAGGTTGATAGAGACACAGTTGCTCTGCTGGTAGATAATCAGGCGACAGTTTGCTAACACATTAGCAATATCAACTTAAAAGGTGATAATATGTCAGTGTTGTGTTAACAGCTTGTTTTTGCTGCACTCAAGAAGTAAAAAGAAAAGTCAGGCGATGCTGTTTTAAGTAAAGTAATCTTTGTATGACTTAATAATACACATGTTTAGACGTATTACATATTTGGAAATTGCAGCTGCTGATTGTTTTTATCTCACACACAGAGTGTTTCTCTGTCTTAAACACAGTCCAATGCTGTGCCTGAGGAGCATAACCAAGTGTGCCAGCTGCTAAATCCCAGTCAGTGGAGTTACACAACTCCCATAGTCACGCTGAAGCTATTTGACGGACAGCAACACAGATTGAGCTGGCTTTTTTCACCCATGTGTAACATTATATCAGGACTCCTCTCAGAGATGAGGAGGCTGAACAGACACAAGTATTTTGTGCCAGTATTTTCTATCAGAATGATGATGCTGTTATAAACAGCAAGAATTTTCTTGGGAGTTGGACTGTATAAGACAGTTTTTCTGCTCCAGAGTTATTAATTTGAAGATGTTTTGCCTCAAATTGAATATTAAGCCAGGTAGCAGTTATTCATCCCAGACATGTTGCATAACGTTGTCTTTCCGCCCTTCATTTTTTTTTCTCCTCTTATCGCCTATCACTCATCTTTTTTCTTCCTCCTTACCACATTCCTGCCCCGAGTCCATGTACATGCACCCTCTTACCTTCACACCAAGGGTTGAAGAGCATGACGATGTTCTTGCTGGAGTTGTGAGTAGCTGATGCGCTGCCCCTTGCAGAGCTGGTGGTCACACTGAGGCTGTACAGGCCGATCACAGCGTTGGGCGGCGAGTTGACGGACAGCTTGACCTTGTTGCTGCTCTGCTCTACTATCTTTGCCTCCCAGCGTTCGTCCTCCAGGTGATCCACCAGGGGAATGATGATGTGTGTGCCTTTGGACACCATGGGCAGGGGACCTGAAGCAGACAGGTTATATTTGTGTCATGTTATATGACAGTACAGGAGTAAAGACTTACTCAAATCTGAATTTAATGTTATGATTTTACGTGATCCAACACAACATGATGCTGACTGATACCACACTCTATTCAAAATGAAACAACAACCAGGAAACTCTTGGTTAAACTACAAACAACAAGAAACAGTAAGCATGAGCTCTTGTCTTTTAGAGGGATAGTTCAACATTTTGGCAAATTGGCCCATTGCCATAATCGCTACAGTCATAGCAGTAGGTTCGTTACCTTTATTTGTCGGTTTAAGATGGAGCCGTTTTCGAGGTAAATACAGAGACTGCTTGCTGAAAAACTGTCCCTCTAAAACAACTCAAGTGTCGTAATGTTCTCTTATTATCTCATAGCGTGGTGAATGTGCAGGTCACAACTTGTCCACCAGAGCGTTTTGGAGTTGTTGGATTGTGTATTTGATGAGTTTGATGAGCGAAACCAATAAATCCCATAATGAGCCTCCGTAGCGTAGCTCTGAGCAGCTCACGGCTCTGCTCCACCGTTCTAAAAATAGCTTGCACCGACAATTAAAGGTAACGAACCTACTGCTATGACTATAGCGATTATGGCAATGGGCCAATTTGCCAAAATGTTGAACTATCCCTTTAAACAATTGCTAACTAACAACTACAAACACGTAATCCTTGCAGAGAGCCAAGCTAGTTGTTTCCCACTTATAATGATACATTCTTTGTGCTAAGCTAAGTTAAAGGTCTCCTGGCTGTAGCTTCACATCCCAAGAGACTGAAGTTTACTGGACACAGCGGATGTGCAATGAACCAGTAACAAAATCAAACAAGCTGATGAAATATCTGTCAAAACATGATTGCATAATGAAATTAAACAAATAATTGCACAGACATTTGCAATTGTACAGCAGAATGTTTTCCGTGGACAGACCTTTGAGAGCAGAAGCAACTGAAGAAAACATTTAGTTATTTTTCTCTTCTTGGTGCAGTCTGAGGCCAAAGTCTTTATCTTCAAATCACACTTGAACGTGTGTGAGTGAAACTTTGGTCCTCTCTTATTTCTTATGCTGTGCCAATGTTGGAAAAATTGATTGAATAAATTTAGCTGAGAAGAGCAATGGCGGTAGAAGGACCTCACTGCAACATGTAGTTTGGTACAGCGTAAACATTTTACATTATTGCTATTCGTGTCACAGTTGTTGTGAGTCTGCTGTCTCAGTAGAAGACACAATCCCCCTAATGTGCACACCAAAGTCTATGCATCACAGTCTCTCACCCTGCTGTGCATGGTTTCCCTGAGTAAATAACATTCTGGACGTGCTAAACCTCCACAATACACACATCCTTTTAGAGAGGGAACCACATTTGTGACTGATTTATCTGAGCTCAGATGTTCCTTTTTGTTTGCTCAGGGCGAACCAACTCCAAACAAGCAAAAACAACTTTGCAAAAACTTCAAGAGAAATGTTCCTTAAAGTTCCCTCGAACTGATTAACGACTTTATTGGATGCTTTCCTCTGACCTATTTGCTTCTTGCACCATGCTGATCTTTAGTTGTCAATTGCTGAAGCGAGTATGAAGTTCACCAAGAAACCATTGTGACCACAGCCAAGGCTCCCCATCCCTCCTCTCTCACCTCGGAGCGCTTATTCCAAAGGAAATCAATAGGAAACACTGCCCCTTCTTCTGCCTGAGCAGTGTTGCATTTATTAAAAATAGACCTGGAGCCGAGTCTTTATCCAGCCTCTACACCGAACAAAGGGGGAGTTTAGACAACGACACAATGCCCTGCTTTGAGAGCAACACTTAAAACCCATTTTCAGCCTGCAAATGTGTCAGTGAAAGCACAGGTAATGACAATATGTTGGCCGTGGGTACTGTAGCTCTGTGTGTGTTTATTCTTTTTTCCAATCTCCTCCCAGCATGCAACTATCTAAGCAGCAGGTGACAGAAAATCACTTCTCTGCGGTGACATAATAGCCATTTATTCCCGAGTGTGCAGTGGATCACGGCAGTGTGAGGCCTGTAAATACCGAAGGGAGGTGTCTGGAAACGGTTAACATCGGCCTGGTGAAGCTCTGACTGAACTGCTGGGAGATCTAAATGTGTCAGCTATGCATAGTACTCTGACCACATTTCCCAGGCTCTGTTTTGAGTCGGTGGTTTGCCCCTCCGCAGTTTCACATGGTTTTGTGGTGGATACTCATTTTAAAGGGCCACTTCACCAACTTTACACATGCATTCTTTATGGGCTATGTAATATGTGAAAACCCACCCATGTTACGTATATGGACCTCATCAACACCACCCATCATGTTTCAAATATGTGCATTTGAAAAGGTCTGATATCTCATGTTGTGTAATACTGTTGCTGATGATGCACATGCATTTTATCTGGACTGCATGTTACTTACGATTTAGTGCATTAGGTTCAGTGAAATGTATTTTCTCCTGTCCAGTTATCTCAGAATAGATAGCTTAGTTAACTTGAGATAGGAGAGGAATATTTCCAAGTATGATGATCAATGATGAATGTTTGACTTTAACCATCTAGCAACAATTCTGACCATAATTCAATGGTAAACAAACAGCTTTTGCCATCTTCATGTGACCTACATTGAACTTTGATATTTTGGGTTGACCATTTCAACTGTTTATTTATTATTTCTGCTATTTCACAATTTATCTATGTTTACTTGTACTAATTCATCAATTCAGGTTATTTATTTCATTTATCTAGTCATGGTATTCTACAATCTCTCCTGGCACCCACTGGTACCTGTTGGGGAGTAACTGCTGAGGTTTCCTCCCTATGTTACAAGTGATCCTGGTCAGACCTGGGTCTCCCAAATCTGAGGAGTGAGAGTGTTTTGGGTGAACCATCAAATTTCTGGCAGAACACGTGCACTGTAGGTTCGGAGATTAAGTTGGATAAAAAATGGGGAGTTACAGGCAGGGTGGGTCTGACTTAACCTTAATTAATAGCACATATACCACCTCTCCCTGGATTTCTGTAAGTCATATCGATAACAGTTTTCTAAATGCCAAAAATCTTATCCAGTATATCAATACGTGTCTCCTTTTTTAAAAGGCGACAGACAGAATGTCTGTATTACTCCCTCCTCGTGCTCAGTGGACCATCACTTTTCTGTGCAGTTGTTGCGTCCTGAAGCAGCATGCAAAAAAGTCATCGTGACATTTTCACCAGCTGCACTGATTTTTCCAGAATGCATGAGTTGCATCATGGTAAATGTAACATCTAATGTTCACATAGTAGTTTGATCAATACAAGGATCTAGAGTTGGGATGTCATGGCCTCTGCTCTTTTGATCCGTCTCCTATGAGTACATTTTGGTTTTCTCACTTTAAATTGATCAGATTAATTTGTCTTTTATGAATCTATGAATTCACGGAGCAGAGCACTGGCTTTGTCTCTGGATGTATGGACAGCATAAACACAGTTTTGTGCAGCTTGCTCTCCTAACCAGTAGCACTAAACCCTCAGTAGAAGTCAGAAAATATGACACATCATTAATCTGCCTCATACCTGTTTTCAGCTCCAGACGCAGCTTGTCGGTGTCGGAGCTGAAGGGCCTGTTGAGCCCCAGCTCCATCTGGAAGGTCTGTCCTCTGCGGATGATCATCTCGTCACCGCTGTACCGGTCGGTGTGGTGCTCCCGTCGGTTCTGACCCGTCTTGGAGCTGAGCATGTCCACCGAACGCACCGACAACTTTAACCCTGAGAGAGAAAGTTTCACATTGAATTGAAGCATCTGTCTGTATCAGTGAGGATTACTATAGCATGTACCTGCTGTAGAAACTAAGCTGCCAGCTGAGCATCGTTTACCTTCCATCTCCTTTGCTTCTCCGTTCTCCGGCTGCTTGGCCGGCTCGGGGTCCGGCGTAGGGGCTGGAGGTTTGATCACCTCCACCTTGTCTGTAACGTCATAGGAGCTACTGTTCTGGCGCTTACAGCAGCATGGACACATCTTCCTGAACCATCGGCGACAGCCTCCCTCCTCCTGTTTCTTCTCCCCCTCTTTGTGAATGCTCAGCTCCACCCTGGTGGGCGGCGCCGCTCCGGGGAAACGCCCGATCTCTGACGTACCTCTGACTGTCATCCGTTCACCTGGCATCTGGGTGGGGAAAACAAAACACAAGAATCTAAGAAATCAGTAGTGGTTTAATCATCCAGATAAGACAAATTGTTGCTGGCCCAAACACTGATAGGCAAGAAGTGTAAAGAACCCCAACAGTACCTACCCATGCTGATGGTTTGGGTTTCAGGTTTTAAGATATTTATCTCTGAGTCAATCTCCACATCTGTATGTGAGTAGTGCTCATACTTCAAACCAGAGAAATGGGCCCTGGGAGAATAGCTGAGAACTTGCTCTGTGAAATATTCAATAATAGTATTGCTCTTAGATGTTGCTGTTGAATTACATTACATATATGGTGAGAACTTTAATCTTAATTCCACTGATCACTGTACTGAACTAGAAGCAGCAAATCTCAGTTGGACAAATAAAAACTGCATCTGCAGAGAAAGAGGCGTTACAACCACACACAGAGAGAGATGCACATGTAGAGGTCACTGTAGAGGTCAGAGTTTGTATTCATAACAATCTATCCAAAAACATCTCTCCGGTCCTTTCATCTCTCTATCATGAAACACCCTCTACACCTCTCTTTCACTTGTTTTTCCCTCCCACAATTATCACATTCCAGACATGCACTATTCGCCTCGGTCGTTACGCTTTCCCAAAGCATTCTGGGGTATTTAGCCTTTCGTCCTCATCAGCTGCACTCTCTGAACAATCTAACATGCCTCCTGCAAACAGCTGCATCCCATCTGCCTCTGGGTAACGTTTCCGTGGCATGTCTTTGCACGTGGGTACAGTGCAGTAGATCATACGAACATTTATCACACTGTCACTTTCTCATACACTACAGAATTAGATGCTGTGTCACACCGAGTATGAGCCATTGTTTCCTGTCCACCAGCTTCTAAACTCGAAGCTTCTACTGTCGGGGTTGGATGTCCTGTGCGCAATGTATCAGCGCTTGGAAAGTGAAAACAAAAAGTGTTTACTAGAATGAAAGGGAGCAGGCCTTTCCCTCTCACATTCCCATCTTTCCCTCCTTCTTCTCACCGTCTCCAACATCCCATCTATCTGGACGTAAACATTACACAACTGCATACACTGCAAAAATAAATCTTCATTACCTAAACATTAAAGCGCCATTTGAGTTTTTGTTGGCCCTTGTAAAACACCCGTGAGCTGTAATGAGCTGCAGTTGTGCAGTCAGGAGAATCGCGGCATTGTTAAGTAAACACACATTGTAGATGTTTGGTTTATGGGCTGTTATTCTCATTTTAACAAACATCCTTCGCTAAGCTCCGCCCCCATTAGTTGCCATTTATATTCCTGTCAAACTTTCCATGGTGGTTTGAGAAGGGTGGACGATTTAAGTCACACGTTTTGTAGAACCTTTTAAAAATAATGGATTTTCCATTTCAAGCAGTAGTAAACAAAGGCTGCATCTTTATTTATTTCTTTAACGAACAAACATTGAGTTGAGTTTTCTGCCTTAAATAACATCTGTTGCTGTTAGATGTAGCTTACTAGCTTATTAAGGCTATAAGTTTATAATACTATAGTTACCTAACAAAATGCTTCTTAGCTGTGACAGTAGTTCTGATTACATGTGTTGTTGTGGGTACCAAGCAGGCTATGTTTGCAACTCCAGATCAAGAATTTTTCCAATCTACATTTAAAACAGTATAAAATGTGATGTTTTTTTTTTTCTTTAGTGGGAATAAAATTGCCTCTTGCTACCTGTTATTCAAAGAGGATGACAGGCTCAGCTGTGGGATCGTTTATAGACCTCAAACATAAGACCTCTATGTCTGATATAATGATTGTTGAATTGTAATTTCTCTTTCAAACCTTGTTTTGTAGCTCTTTTCTCAACATTGACATTCCTTTTTCTATTAAAGCACACCAGACTGAATTTGGTTTTTACATTTTTTTTATCAAACGGGTGCCCGAGCTGTTCCGGAAATTGGTTTAGCGTATGTGCACATGTACTCTGCATATCTCAGCGCTTCTCACTGGGCTTCTGCTGTGCAAAGCAAAGCAAAGCTATGAGTTGTGGTAATGCTGCACAGGTGATGGGTGGCGCCATCTGAAAAGAACTACTGCATATTGAGAGTGTTTCATAGGGCTACAGCTTTCTGATGAAGGAAGGGTTAAATATCAGCACTGAACAAGACAGGATACTGGCAAAAGAACGTGACAGGAAGACAATAGCCGAGGAAGAGGTGTTAAGGAGGGGTACCTTACGTGTTAGTGTATGTGAGTGTGTGTGTGTGTGTGAGAGAGAGAACCAGTGTGGTTTATAGCGCTGTGATCAGTCTTCACACCACAGACTTGTTTTAGTGATAGGGTTTATGTTTAACTGTTGGGATGGTTTTAAGCATTTACTTGTGATAGTTAAGGGGGCAATGCCTTTACAAAGACAGATCTATGTGCATGTGTACACCATCTGTGTGTGTGTAATTGTGTGACATTATGTTCACTTCTGATTTTTTTTTTTTACTCCTGAGTTCATCGCCCGGTCAGATGACCTTCCCCTCCTTTCAGCTGTTTCCAGATCCTTGAAATATTTGGCAAAAACATTCATTATTATCGTGACAAGCACAATGGAGTGAAGTAAGTTGTGTGTACAGCAACATGATCTCCACCCACTTGCGCTGCCTGTCACACCACCCAAAATCACACTGCAGCCCAGCCCCTCTAGCTTTAGAGAATAAAAGGAGAACCTACATTGAACATTGAAACCTACATTGAAACAAAGTAAACATACAGTATAGCTAACAGACTTCAGTGCATGTTGTTTACAGGCTAATTCAATTGACTTTACTATGAAAATGACATTTCCCTGCCTCTTCCTCTTCACTCGCAGACAATCTGACAAAATATTTGGGGTGATGAAATAAAAAATACAAGAATAATGCCACAAAATACAGCAAATATAGCCTCTTTTCAAATATAACAAGTGAACAAAAGCTTTTCAGGCTGTTTTGTTGGTAGTGTGTGCCTTCACAGGCTTTAAAAAAAGGCAAGTTATCTCACTAGTGCACCTTAGGTGGCCTAAAATTGGCCAATTAGTCATCCACTCAACCCCCTAAAACCATGAAAAGCCATTCCACAAGCCTAATTTTTTGGCAGCGTTGCTCTTCCCTCACACTTTACTGCACAGACCTAAATGGATTTATAATACAGCCATCAGCCAAGCTTGAAATGAAGTGTTACTTCTTCATCTTATTCTCGCCTTGCCTATCATTACCCCATGTGTCACTCCCTCTGAAATGCTGCATGTTGCCCTCTGCAGCTCTGCACTTCTTCTTCAGTCGGTTTGTGTTGGTATGCCCAGTGGCCCCTGAGATAAGGGCTTCAAATTCTACTCACTGTTTCCAAACAACAAGCGGTTGAGTTTTATTGGCTGGTGATTTGAGTCCCATGTTTAATTAATTAACTGATCAAATAAAAAAATAATAAAAAAGAAGAAGAAGGAATAGCAAAATATAAAGTAATATCAAGTAGGCCTATGCAGGTTGTCCTTATATGCAGTAAAGAACATCAAACGGTTTAAATCCTCTGCACTGCACATCCTTCAAGGTCTCTGAGAGAAGAAAAGGGATCAGCTGCAGTTGGTTGGCCACCAACCAGCTGGCTGAAGGCTTGGAAATACCTTAACTAATTGTCTGTGTTTGTTTTTTTCCCCAAACATAGAAAGAGTATTAGGGGAAAAAAGCAGAAAAACAACATTTTTGAAGTTTGAGAGGATGATCACCCTCTTCAGACTCTGTGTTAACGTCTGGAAACAGATCAGGTGATTCTGTTCAGTGAGTTCAAGGCAAAACCATTTCTCAGAGCTGAGAGACTTTGATAAGAAGAAACGGGAAGGATGCTCAAGTTAAATAAATAAATAAAAACGTTGAATAAAAGCAAATTAGCTGGAGAGCGCAGTGAGGGAAAATTCTACACGGTGATACATTTTCATACGCTTTGTCCTTCTGCTCATGTGTTAAATGCCTGTCAGTCTTACTGGGATGTCAGCCTGCCCCTCGAAATCCTCACTAGTACAGTACAGTAGAAACCGTTAGATCCCGCGCGCACCTTCGCACGCTCACACCGAACA
Source organism: Trachurus trachurus (assembly GCF_905171665.1). Classification (NCBI taxonomy): domain Eukaryota; kingdom Metazoa; phylum Chordata; class Actinopteri; order Carangiformes; family Carangidae; genus Trachurus; species Trachurus trachurus. The sequence continues at coordinate 35,599,621 of NC_139900.1, forward strand.
AAAGTAATAAACGTGGAGTAGAAGTGACTTACTTTCTCTGTGATTGTGTGGACTCTTCTCTGGATCAGCGGTGAACCTCTGTTTCGACCTCAGTAATTCTCCCTTCGCTGTATGAAAACTTTTGGAAACTTTTTTTCTTCTTCAGTCGCTCAGCTCTGGGATGTCTGTACTTTAATACACGTCCCGGAATGTGTTTCACGGTACTTGAAGCTGTCACACACCCCTCTTCCCCGCAGCCCAGCCCACCATGCCCACCCCGCCCCACCCCACGCAGCACGGCTCAAGTTTCCCACTCCCACCATGTCCAGCTCCGAGTGAGTGCGCTGTGGTTGCGCAGCGTAGGAGAGCGCACGTACAGTAGTCTACGGCAACACGCACGAGGAGGACTGATGAGAAAAAGGATTGTTACGTAATGTTCGGCATCAACTTTTCCAATACAGGAAGGGAGTGGAGGCACGCGGATAGTAGGGGGCAGGACGATAAGTACAGACTGCTTGCATATGGTGAGTTGCAATGTGATGATTCAATAAAACCACAAGTTAGTGACTTAGTGCAAACAGCCAACCTTCTGCATCACTAAGATAAACAATCTTAACCTTTATCAAACTGAATGAAATCAGTGTCACTAAGCCTGTAAACTTGTAGGTTGCATCCGTACATGCAAATGGCCTAGTTGACTATATTATCTGGTGTATTTACACACAGGATGCTCATTCATGACCACTATAGTCAGACCAAAACAACCAAAATCCACAGCCTGATGATCAGGGCTGATACTATTGGTTAAACCTCCTCTTAAGGAAACCCCCCATTGACATTTCAAAACATTAACTTCCCCTGCACTCTCTCTTTCACTTCTCTGTTGCTCAGCTGACAGAAAGAAACAGAAGTTCACACATTTTGACCTATTACCCGATTTAACCTCCCCTGTCTCATCACAAGTTCAAAGAAGGCCAGGTCAAGTGCTTGTACATTGCTGATTTCAGTCCAAACAATCGACTCAGCAAAAGCACCTGATGATCAAATAGTTATTCCTGGTGATGTGTCTCACGGATAGCAGGTCTGTCTGCTCTCCGTGACTGGGAATGACTAAAAAGAAACAGTGTGGTTTGGCAGGAAAATGAAGTAATATCTGATCAGTTACCATGATGAAACTTGGATGCAGATCTAAACCTGCCTTCCCCTGTCAATCACTGCATAGTCTCGCTCGCCAGACCCTCCTCCAGAGAAGAAGGATGCAGAACAATGATGTCATAGCAACAGAGATTTACAATACAATTTTGACACAACAATGGCACTATATGAAAAGTCAAGGGATCACCCAAATGATAGAAAAACATCCTGACAGGAATACATATTTGTGCACCACATGTCATAGTTACTCCTCCTTCCTATTACGTAAAGATAATATTTACTTTAAACCAAAACTCTCTTCCTTGTGGTGGCACTAGAGGAACTTAAAGAAAAGTTAGAAAGAATAAATATTATATGACCATGAATTTTATCAGATTTCAGGCCAGGACATCCAGTAGCCTATCACCAGCATCATCATGTCACAACTGTGGGACTATAGAGAAAAGTCAGGGGACCACCAAAATTAGCTTCATCTAAACTAACTACTAAACTGAACTAAAATATGGATTAAATTCATATTTTTTATTTTGTTTAGATTTTATATATTTTATTTTTTTGTTATTTTTTATAATTTTTTTTTTCTTTCTTTTCTTATTATCTCTTCTGATGTTTAGAAATCATCCTTGTGGTGTATTTGTAAGATTATGTACAGTACGTTCTCTCTGTAAAATACGATCTATTCATTGTAACAAACTGTAGATGCTTGCTATGCACCATAAATATCCTGTAAGAGATTCTGTTAGTATGTGATGAGGCGTAGCTGTAAGATATTCAGTGGTCTGTCTGCCTGACACAAGAAGCTGTTGTTTGCTGTGGTGGTGGTATTGGATTTAGTAGCAGCTTATCTCCTGCCACAGAGCGGGGCGTAGGAGGTCAAACACATCAACGCATTAGAAAGAATGCTTTAAACAAGATAATTACTGTTGCATCAAGCAAAATTAAAGACAATACAGACAATAAACACCATGGCAACAACGACCCTATCTTAAGAATAAATGAAGCATTGTTTTGTTTTAAATTGACAGAGAGTGATAGTCAGCTCTGGAAATGTAGACATTTTTCCATTTCAGTCCTTTCAACAAGTTGTGACAGAAAAGGAGCAATTACGTCAAGAATGACTTATCCCATTCAGGCGTGTCCTTGGTTCTTCTATTGTACCTGCTGGCTCACTGCTGAAATGGTCTACACCTGTGTTTTTCTCCTATTAGGTCATAATGAAAAAGGCCAAGGCTTTGAAAAAAGAAACTATAAATGATCTGAAAAAAAAAACTGTGGATGAATTGATTCATTCTTTTGCTACAACATCATAGTAAAATGAGTTCAAGAATTGTAGCTCAGAGACATATTAGATATATTTGGCTGTTTATGTTGAAAAATGCAGACCATTTGCTCGTCTTACTGCTGATCCTGCTCGCTTGACACCGGTGTGATAAATGACACAGACAACATTTGCAGCTTCTGCAGGAGTAGACGTGAGAGGAAACATAAAGGTGACTCTGGTTCGCTGAGTATCTGAGTATAACAGATGGGACTGGGGCCTGGCTCTCACACTGTTCGTGGGAAACCAAACAGCCAGCAGCAGGCCAAAGGAAACTTCCTGTCTGTGGGAGATGCAGGAAAAATGGGGAGAAAGAACCCCCATGTCTTCTAACAAGTGACAAATACAATAAAGGAGCAAAAGGCTGCCATTTGTTGTGTAGCCTATAGAAATAATTGACATGGGCATTGATTTTTCTCTGCAGATAATGATACAGTATACTGTACAGTGTCTGTTGTCCCTGTATCAAGGCGTGTCAGAGAGAATAGTTGTGGTATGTGCTATTGACACTCCTCTGTTAAATAATAACCAAGTTCCCCTGTTACCCAAGAATCAAAGAGGTGCACAGACACAGCAAACGCAACACAATGTTTTACATGATCATTAGCCAAATATGTCCTATATTGTGGTAAAGGAATTCAAGTTTACATAAAGGTCACAGCAGAAATGTTTTCAGAGAGGGTGGTACCATGATCCAACCATGGTATCTTTGCACACTTCCTCTACCTGCCTCCAGTTAGCATAAAGACAGGAACCAGAGGGGAACAGCCAGCTTGGCATGGTTGAAAGGGTTAAATTTAAAGCAGATATCAGTGGAATGTTTTTGTTAATATAAGTCCTAAATAGTCCTATTTTCCGTCAGCAATCACTTACATGAAGTATTTCAGCCTAAACACGAGTCTCTCCGTCACTCTGCTCTGCTGTAACCCGAGGAGAAAATTTTCCTTGTGGGATACAAGTGTTATCCAATGAGGAGAGAGAACGGCATGAAGGGCTGTGTGTGCAGCCAAGGGATGCGCGTGAATGTGGTGACGTAGCACGAGGACCAATTGATGCCTGACAAGGGCGGGGGCTGCTAACTCATGGTGCGTTCAAAGAAACTCGTACTTTGTGTTTTTCCTTCCTGTGAAGTCATACCAGTTCGATCTGGTACGAGTTCACGGGTCGGAAGTTACGAGTGGCCGTTATAGGGAACTTTCACAGACAACAGGATGGTAAAAACACGAGCTACGGGTTACCTGGAACGCTACCAAGTCGTAGTTGTGACTTGAAGCTGTAACTTACGGTTTCAAAAGCCTGCCTTGAACGCAGCATTAGCCGAAACGGCCGCGAAGCTGATATCTGCTTTAAATGCTTTCCATCAGGATTCACAAACTAACATTGTCATTGTCATGTCTATTTTAACGGGAGCGTACCTATGTTCCCCGGGTCCTATGTTCCTGAATCGGGGAACCTACGACCCTTTTTTTCCGGTCACAATACATACTGGGGAACATAGGAAGGTTTTTTTAAAAAAGGGTCCCATGTTCCCTGCTTTTTGTAAGACCGGGGAACATAGGACCTGGGGAACATAGGGGTGACCCCATTTGAACTATATATCATTGTGTGAAGTTGTAGTTTTTAGCAGATTATTTCTGACTCTTTCTGTTTCTGAAAGTCTCCCATGTTTATGCTATAGGCTATATGGTAGCTTGTATATTATTTCCTTGCTAAAAATGGAAATAGCCATGTTTAGCATAAACAGCAAAAGCAAACAACAAAATTGTTCCAAACCTACAAAACCACGACTTATAGTTTATTACGCCTTGGCTTTTGTACAAATGAAACAAACAAGATGCAATGCAATGGGATAGGTCTATTTGATAAACTCTGGCTGTAGGCTATGTTGAAAAACAGGCATGGTGCTATCACTCAATTGCTATCAATTTTCTTATCAAATTCTTCGCAAAAAAGTCAAAGTATAAGCAAAAATGTTTTATGATGAATTGAACTTCCAGCCCTGTTTCACACAGATGGATTAGATCTTCATAGTCTGCCAAACCACATGTGTGATTATGAAATAGAACCAACTTTGTAATTTCAAAAGAACTGTTTGCTCCTACCATTAGTGGGGATGGGTCATACCATAAATGATTCATAACGACATTAAGCCTGTGACATCACAGGCTGTGCATGTTTTACAATAGTGTGTTGAAATGTGTCTGCGTACGTCTGTATGACACTGGAGAGACTTAATCAGCTGCAGTGTTCATTCACAGTTTGCAGCGCAGGCTCTGAATTATCCACTGCAGTTGCCGTGGAGATGAACACAAACAGACAAAGCCAACAGGAGCTGTGCCTCTAATGCAATGATTTATCAGTCGCTCTGCCACTCTTCTCTCAGCCCCCTTTCCTCACATAGGCTATAAGGTTCAATTTCTAACTTTGTTTAATAAAGACACAGCAGTGTGTTTTCTGAACACATGAGAGGAAACACTTTTCTCTCATGAATTATTTACAAAGCAGCAGATCTCAATTTGTTTATTAAAGGATATTTTCCATATTTTTGTGTACCACTGTAGCCTACATCCCATCCCAGGCTTTTTGCAAAAGTGCATCTTGCAAAAGTGTCTTGAGATCCCGCAAACATTTCTTGAGATCTCGCAAAAGTTTCTCAAGATCCCGAGAAACTACATCACAGACTGTCTGACTGTCTGTCATCACAAACATCTGTCTGTGATGTAGCAGATAAATTACAGATGATGTATTGGAGTTTGTAGAAATTTTGAAAATTGCTAGTGTGGTTTTTTTCTCCAAAATTACAACCAAATCTTCTGCGTTAGACTCCCCTGCCCCCCCCCCCCCCCAGATGATATATTGGATTTCTCCCAATTTTGTAGTCAATTACACCCAACCTATTATCCAGTAGCAGTTGACTACAGATGTAATGTAGCTTTTAGCTAAATCTGGGAACATAGGGCTGAGGGAACATAGGGCTGAGGGAACATAAGGCTGAGGGAACATAGGGCTGTGGGAACATTGGGCTGTGGGAACATAGGGCTGAGGGAACATAAACCTGAGGGAACATAGGGCTGAGGGAACATAAACCTGAGAGAACATAGGGCTGAGGGAACATAGGGCTGTGGGATCATTGGGCTGTGGGAACATAGGGCTGTGGGAACATAAACCTGAGGGAACATAAGGCTGAGGGATAGGGCTGAGGGAACATAGGGCTGTGGGAACATTGGGCTGTGGGAACATAGGGCTGTGGGAACATAGGGCTGTGGGAACATAAACCTGAGGGAACATAAGGCTGAGGGAACATAGGGCTGAGGGAACATAGGGCTGTGGGAACATAGGGCTGTGGGATCATTGGGCTGTGGGAACATAGGGCTGAGGGAACATAGGGCTGTGGGATCATTGGGCTGTGGGATCATTGGGCTGTGGGAACATAGGGCTGAGGGAACATAGGGCTGTGGGAACATAGGGCTGAGGGAACATAGGGCTGTGGGATCATTGGGCTGTGGGAACATAGGGCTGTGGGAACATAGGGCTGAGGGAACATAGGGCTGTGGGAACATTGGGCTGAGGGAACATAGGGCTGACCCCCTGTTGACTACGCGTACGCGAGCGCATCATGGCTGCCACGCGTATCCTGCGTCCGTTTGATGCGTCGGCTGCGACCGAACGCACATGTCGACGCGAGGTGACGCGCGGCAGCTCGTGTACGCATAGTTTACAGCAAGTATATCTCGGCCCTTACAGCGCCCTCACTGGCCATACAGCGTAGTGTCTCATTTTACCGTTCCTGTCTGTGTCTGTAAACACAACAAGTTAAATTAAAAACTAGCTCACTGCTCATGGGAAAGCACTGGAACTTGGCTCTGCTTTCTGTATAATGATTGGTTATGGCCACTTTCACCTTGATTCACCATGCACATACGTGCAGCTTAGCTACCAATGCATAATGTAGTTCAGCTACTTGAATTACATGTATGGTGCTACCTCCAACATTGATAATCGATGCAATAAGAGGATTCATCCTGCAGGCACCAATTGCATAGCAACCAGCCTCATACTTTCTGAGATATTTCCATCAAGACTTAAGTGGCCAACTACTCAACTGACAGATGACATTTCCATCCCTGAAGCCATGAACAACCTTTACCTCTGTAGACAGTGTAAAAACAGTGTTTTTAAAAATTTCAGCTTGGGTGATATTTCATTTTCCACAGCTCTTGCAATTTACATGTGGAAATATCCTGAATCTCCATTCTGGTTACAAATGACAAAATCTCAACTTCCCGCACAACTGATTCATTGAAGTACACACCCAAGCATCCTACAGTGGAAATGATATGTCACTTCTTAGAGGAAGCACAGTGATGTCACTATTGTCCCTGTCACTGTGTCACAGTGTCACTATTGTCACTGTCACTATTTTTGCAAGTCAAAATCTCACAGAGAAATCCAAGGTCTTAAACTTTAGGTTTTGAGTTTGAAACCAAATTGCAGATTGTATTATTGTTTAGGTTTATTATGATTTATTCAGGCTAGCTATCTCATATGCAGAGAGAGATGCCGACTGACACTGATTTTAACAATGATATCATCGGGTTGTGAAAGATTTATGGGGGAACAGAGTGTATATTGTGTATAGAAAGAAAAAAAATGTCCTCAATCAAGGATGAATATTGAAAGGATTAAAGGCAATTCAGCCAGGTTTGAGTATCAAAACTCTATTTTCTTGACAGTAAAAGTATTGAAACAATTCATTTGAGTAAATTATATTTCTGCATTTCTTAGTGGCATCTAAAAGAAATACTACTCTAAGCATGTACCTACTCTAAGTTTACAATTATTCCTATTCGACCTTATGTTGAGAGTTGAAAAATGACTGTCAATTTTGTACTGAACATGTAGGTGACTTTTCATCAAGGAAGGTAGAAGGAGTCCAATGAAGTCACTGCTGTTGCATGCCTCAGGCTGAAAACAGTTGTACCATCTCATACAGAGAGGTGCTGGGTGAACATGGTCATGCTGCCCCCTGGAGGTCAGAACCACAACAGCTGGGTCCAACAATAGTGAAACTTCAGCTGTGTCAGCTGTTTTGAAAGCATTTAGAATGCTATCGTCTTTTTTGTGTTTTTTATTTGGCATATTTTACAAATATTTGTGATTGAAACTAAATAAAATATCTCACTGGTACTATCACTTTGAAAAGGTTACATTGTGTAATATAAAGAAATATTAAGATAGTAGCCTTTTTGTCACTTCCTTTGGAAATGGGGCATCTTAATTGCTGTTTTTATTGTTGTTGTTTAAAAACTTTATTGATCAAATTTTATCACAATTATTAACATGATTATAAAGACCAAAAATGAAATAATAAAATTAGATGGTAAAGAACCAAAAATGAAACAAATAAATAAAATGAAACTAAAGGGGCATTGGTATTTACTGTTACTTCTCAGCGGATTAAAATGACCCCTTGATTTATAAGCAGGTGCTGTTGTTGTCAGTGGAAGGTGAATGTGCAGAGGCTTTGTCTTCTCTGTGTCTTGGGTGGAATTTGACTCATGACCTCAGTATTTGTAAAATCCTGGCTTCCGCTCTGCAGCCATTCAAAGAAAAATGTGTTATCTTTGTATTATAACTTATTGATTTATGACTGCATTTAGGACTACTGCTCCAGTCACATAACGTAAAAACTCCATACACAAAGCCACAGATGGTTTAATAAGCAGCCCAGTGGGCCTTTTGTAACACCTTAACAGATTTGCTTCATCCATCAATAGGCCTATTCATCATCGGGAGCGTACCTATGTTCCCCGGGTTCTATGTTCCCCCATAGGGGAATATAGGACCCTCTTTTTGAAAAAGGGTCTTATGTTCCCCACTGTTACCGGGGAACCTTTTTTCACTGTACTGTAGGCCATTACAGTGAAGCAACCCCCAAAAATGAAAATGTGAAGATGTAAAAACTAGATTAAAGGACAGCTAAAATTGTTTAGGCCTATTAAAAACAACAACAACAAAAAATGATAGCCTATGTTTAATGTCAGCAACATCATTTTGTACAGAGAAGCTCAGCCTTTTGTTTTGCACTAAGCATTTCATTCACAGTCCAGTTTGTTACTGATAGTTCATTCAGTTCATATTGACTTGATTCAACTTTTTTAGGGAGGCAGAGTAGAACCAATTGGCATAACATGGAACATTAGCAAATATTGAAATTGATAGATTATGTGTAATGAGTTAATTCATTAATGTAGAATTCAATAATGTAGAATTTTAAGTCCTAGTAGATAGTTGCAAGAGGTAATACCGAGATATTTTTCTCTTTCTTGTTGTTTCTACCTGACTTATAAAATATTGTTAACAGAGAAGGAGCACTTGATAATCAGCAGACATTAATTCATTATTTGTATGGTAAATCGTGTGGATGTGAAATTGACCTTCAGATCTGTATGATAACTTCACAGGGCCTGTAGTCTCACTCCTATTTCAGACAGAAGATTCAAGTCAAACACCATCAAATCAAGACGTTGCGCTGATCACCTGCAGACTGTAAAGTGGAAGCTATGCTGGCAAAAGCAGAGGAAAGGAAGCCACAGAAAGAAGAGGATGATGGGAAAGGAGAAGAGAAGGGTCAGGGCGATGGAGGCAAGAAGCACCTGGACGCCCTGAGTGTGGGCTATTTCCGCCGAGTTGGGGAAAGACTCAGTGAAGGCTTTGAAGATAATGAGGAGAGAGGTGAGGATAATTGTCTTTTCTGGAGATCTAAGGAAGTTGGAAGTTAATAAACGTTGGGAATGTTCAGTAGAAGGGCAAAGTACATTATAATAGTACACTGCCACGTGAGAACAAAAATCACTGCTTCCGGCGTGAATTAGAAAAGGAAGAAAAGTCCTTCCTCTGCCTTCTGAAATCAGTGCTACAATTTTCTGTTGTGAAAAAAAAACTACCACAGTGGGACTATAATTTAGTGCTGAACCATCGGACTGCTTTGGTAGTTGATCTATCATTGAGTTATTTTTTAGTTACCAAGCAAAACATTCAAATGTTGCCTTGGGCTGCAACTGAAACTGTACAGTTTCAACTTTTTTTCTAATAATTTAGATCCAAAACCATTGAATTAGAAAAAAGGCCCAATTTAGTCTCGTGGGTCAGGTAAACAATACGACATCGCCATGACAACATATTGTCACGTGTATTGTCTTGCCTCGTGCTGACGGACCACTTGTTTACTTGTTTATGCTGTCTGCCCAATTTCACGTGAATGCAGCATGAAAAATACGATTGAGCTGCTTGCAATATACAACCGCAACACTAGATGGGAGTAATTCCTACATAATGTACCTTTAAATGAAGTGACCTATTTTTGTGGCTTCATTTAAAACACTCAAAGTCCTAGTTCAGAGTGAAAGTTTGGCCACATGATTTGTCATGTAGGAGCAAGTTTAGTTTCCAAAAGCCTAAAAAAAGTGATTAAATGGGCTGTTGTTGATGTTTGCTGACAAACAGAGATGGATGGAACGCTCCCTCGCGCTGCTGGAGATCGTGAGATATTCATGACTTGTGGTTGTCATATTGTTGACATGCTGATATGACAATGTTCTGCCTCTTGCAGGCTTATTGCATCACTCCATCAAAATATAACAAGCAGGTCATGCTGCCTTTCTCTGCCCAGCTCCATCATAGTTACATGTCTGACTCCAGCCCCCTGACTAAATATCTCATCTCTGTTGACACTTGTATTGTTTTTTTTCTCCCGCAGAGAGGTTTGTGGAGAATGTGCTCTCAGAAGTAAAAGGTAAAGCGTCATTGGTGGCGACGGACCGGACAGGGAGCATCACTCTGCAGCGACTGCTCCCACTGGCCACGTGGTGGAGAGTGCAGTCAGACAGATGTCCAGGTGGATTGGTGAGATTGTTTTTCAGCCATCAAATTGGTGAAATCACACGATACCACTGGGAACACTTCAGCCATGTTGGTTTATTTTTATTTTTTCCTCTACAGAGAAGGAGGCGTCTGCTACCACAGAAGAAGAAGAAGAGGAGTGCTGGAGGCCAAAGTCTTGGCTTTAAGTCAGGTGGTCAGAGACAACACTGCAGAGTTCATCCAACATGTCCACGGCGCCGCACGCTGTTACATGTGTGTTGCCCCCCCCCCCCAGGTACACACACACACACACAAACACCCTAATTTACTGTTTCACTTGCATAACAGTGGGCGGCTGTGCCTCAGGAGGTCGAGTGTGTCATGCACTAACTGGGAGGTCGGTGGTTGGGTTCCCGGCTCCTCTGTCTGCATGTGGACGTGTCCCTGGGGTTAGGGTTAGACACTGAGTGTGCGAATGTGTGTGGGTGAATGCGACGTACAGTGTAAAGCACTTTGAGTATATACACTACCAGTCAAAAGTCTAGACACACTTTCTCATTCAGTGGTCTTTCTTTATTTTTTATTAATTTCTACATTGTAGATTCATACTTAAAGCAGATATCAGTGGAATGTTTTTGTTAATATAAGTCCTAAATAGTCCTATTTTCCGTCAGCAATCACTTACATGAAGTATTTCAGCCTAAACACGAGTCTCTCCGTCACTCTGCTCTGCTGTAACCCGAGGAGAAAATTTTCCTTGTGGGATACAAGTGTTATCCAATGAGGAGAGAGAACGGCATGAAGGGCTGTGTGTGCAGCCAAGGGATGCGCGTGAATGTGGTGACGTAGCACGAGGACCAATTGATGCCTGACAAGGGCGGGGGCTGCTAACTCATGGTGCGTTCAAAGAAACTCGTACTTTGTGTTTTTCCTTCCTGTGAAGTCATACCAGTTCGATCTGGTACGAGTTCACGGGTCGGAAGTTACGAGTGGCCGTTATAGGGAACTTTCACAGACAACAGGATGGTAAAAACACGAGCTACGGGTTACCTGGAACGCTACCAAGTCGTAGTTGTGACTTGAAGCTGTAACTTACGGTTTCAAAAGCCTGCCTTGAACGCAGCATTAGCCGAAACGGCCGTGAAGCTGATATCTGCTTTAAGGAGTATATTTTTTCAGGCAGCAAATGTAAGAATATTAAACAGCCTTCTTTGATATGAGGGCTGGGTAAGCCAATAGGAGCAGAGCCTCAGGGTCAGGGTCAAGATGGACATCAAAAATCAAATGAGTTTGTCAATAATTTTACGCCAGTACTCCTCAATATAAATACATGACCAGACACAATGCCTGTAACTCCCCACCTCTACGTGACACTTTGAGCACATTTCAGTCAAACTCATGACAAATGTCTGAGCTGGGGGGTCATCTGTAATCAATGCAGTAAAACTGGGTCTCTCTAGTTCCATTACAAGTAGAGATCTCTTTCGCCCGTTGCCACATTTCTGACCGTGTTGTCTCATCAATTCTGAGATTGAGATCATTATTCCACACCTGCTGCAGATAGTATGTATCCATATTACTGGCAAGATTAAGTTCAACACAACCCCGGCCAGGGACTGATGTTTTGCCTCTGTTGAGAAGCAGGCGCTCCATCTTTTTCTTTAAAACTTTTGTGTACTGCATAATGTGTGTTCCATCATAGTTTTGATGTTTAATGTAGAAAGTAATAAAAAGAAAAGAAAAACCATTGAATAAGAAGGTGTCCAAACTTTTGACTGGTAGTTTAAGTGCAAGTCCATTTACCAATAGTCTTTTTTATACTAAAAGGTCATCATGGCTTAACCTTTGGACCTACTGTACCCATTTTAGTTTTCACTGTCACTCACCAAAACTCTATTCTATCTCTACTGCTCCTTATTCATGTAATTATCCAATCAGCCAATCAAGTGGCAGCAGTGTGATACTACAGCCTTGTAGCTGCAGGTCAGGAGCTTCAGCTAATGTGATCTCAGTCATTTTGTCTGTGACAGGCTGGTTTGAGTATTTCTAAAACGCCTGCTCTCCTGAGGTTTTCACAGACAACCGTTTCTAGAGTTTAAAAGAACCTGAACCGTAGGTACATGTATGTGTGTGTGTGTGTGTGTGTGTGTGTGTGTGTGTGTGTGTGTGTGTGTGTGTGTGTGTGTCACGGCTGCCGCTGCTGCTCCAACTGCCGACTGTGTTGATAAATGAGTCAAATGATTGAACCAGACAACAATAATTTCCAGTTGTTTTTTAAGAGCCCTCATAGCTCATGTTGTATCGTTGCTTCACATCTCTCCCTCCCTCCAACCTCCTCCTTTAGTTCTCCCTCTGGAGGAGCTGAGCCTCTCCCCTCAACTGACACATGAAGCTTTTCATGTTGTTTGTGACCCTGCATCACCCACGAGTCGACCACAACCAGACAGAGAGGGAACTGTCAGAGTGTCTCACAGTGTCTGTTTTTTTGTTTTTTTTACCTCAGTCTTTACTTTTTCCTTTTATCCAAGAAAGGCAGGGAGAAAACAAAAGCCTTGTACTGGTTTTCTTTGTCAATGGTAGTTCTTTGAGGTCAGCCCAGTGTGTCTGGACGGCTACACATCCAATATTCTTGTTTTTGGTTTGTTTCCCCAGGTGCCAAAGAACGGAGCGTTGCTCCTCAGCTGACAGACTTTGAGATTCCCACCTGAAAAGCCCCACGGAGACCTTAATGGAGAACGTCAACTGTGAGTCTTGTTTCATGAAAGCCTAGTACATTCATCCTCATCACAAAAGAAATATGTTAATAGTGTGATGCAAAGAGAATTGATTGATAGAACCTAGATTTCACATGAAAGCTTAAATTGATTTATGATACACTTACTACACTTACAGTTGAACAAACACTGCCACAGTGCTGCCTCCCTCCTCTTGTTCTCAGCTCTGCGCTCCAGCGTAGCATTTTTCTTGGAATCAGAAAGACATATGCGCGTTCCTGTCTAGGGCAGTTTTTCAGCAAGCAGTCTCTGCATTTACCTCAAAAATATCTCTGTCTCGTAACATTCTGTTATTATCTCATAGCATGGTGAATGTGCAGGTCACAACTTGTCCACCAGAGCGTTGTGGAGTTGTTGGATTGTGTATTTGATGAGTTTGATGAGGGAAACCAAGAAATCCCATGAGCCTCCATAGCTCTGCAGTGTTTGTTTGCCATACATTCATTATGCCCCCCCCCCCCCCCCCCGGCTGTCGAAGCTTCGATTATGATCAATTTTATGTCTGTGAATAATCGATTATCTAAATGTAGCCCTAGAACCTACTCCTAAGACTAGGGATTATGGCAATGGGCCACTTTGCAAAAAATGTTGAACTATCCCTTTAAGGTTAATTTACTAATGATGCTAAGCTATAGTTACCTTTTCATGCTAGTGCACAAGTCAGTAATACAAGTAAGACTCACCTACCTCTGTTGGGTTAGTGTTCCCTCGTCCTGTCCAGCAGGTGGTTTTGAACTGTACCATATGTATTATGTGCTTTTAGCTGTGTTGATCCACTTGTGAAAATGGGGTCAAGGGTTAGTTCAGGTTAATACCTTCATCCCAAATCTTTCTCAGCGCTATTGTAGAGCATTTCTGCAGTGACACAGAATTTTAAAAAAGTATCCAGAGGGCATGTCTGCCTTTTTGACACTGAATCGTTAGAAACCTCGATTTCAATATACCATGAATCTGCATGTAATGTCATTGTCCCCGTCTGTGCAGATTAAATTGCACCATCCCCCAAATCACTATAGAAATCCTCATACAGCAGTTCTGTCCAACAAGATGAAAATTACCAGCTCATTAACAGGGTTTTACCATATGATAAATTGCCTATAAAAATAGGATTGAATTGAGATTCTTGCTGTTTCCCTCCAAGACATGATAACACACTGTGAGAGGAGGCTCTTATGGGTAAAGAGCAGACAGATAAGACCATTAGGGCTGTATAAACCAGGCGATTAAGAATATTTAAAAATCTGCTTTGCATATATTTTTTTAAGGATGAACTTGTGTGGATGTAAATATACTTTTAGTATTGTTTGCCGCAGGGCTTCTTTGAATTGGCAGGAAGTGTTGAGTATTTTCCTCTGGCTCCTTGTCAGTGTTCCAGACCATGTTGACCCCGTGTTATGGAGTATCTGACGGGCCACAGCGCCGCTCCAGGAGTGAGGTCAGAGACCACCGTCGAATTGGTAACAGGTTTTTTTTTTTACTGTAAGATGTAATTTCAACAGAACGTGACAGGACGTGTTGTGTGTGATTTCCCTGCAGTCCGCTCCTGGTCTTTGTGAAGGATCAGGCCTCCAGTCGCCTCATCCAGACCATCATACAGCTGCAGCCGGTCCACCTGGCCCTCCATCCCATCGGCTTCGGCCAAACACAAGCTGGTAGGTCGAAACCATCTGGCAGAGCAGATGGGAGTGATGATTTCATATCCGTGGGGATAACTGACTTCTCCCCCATGTGCCCCCCCACCCCTGTTTCTGCCTCTGCAGTTCCTGAGGTTGTTTGATGAGCTGGTCCAAGGTGTGGAGGCCGTTCTAGCAGCAGGTCACATGGGGGTGATCGTCCAGCTGGCAGAAAGCTGTGCGGAGAGCGAAGAGAGACAGGATGAAAGCCTCTAGGAGTGTTTGTTGTTGAGTTATATAGGTCCATACAGGTCTTGAATCCATGTAACAATGCCCTTGTTTCCATTTATTCCTCCACCTTTATGACTGAGACGACTGAAACTCCACAACCGCTTTATAAACTGCTGCTCAATGTAAATCTCTGATTTACTGATAATGGATTTATGGACGTGTTGGCCCCCAGGCGCTCCACTGCGCTGAGCCCGGCTCGTGACACGTCAGCTGCCTCCCTCTCTTCATGTCCCTGCTCACCTACGAGGTGTACTACACCTGCGACGCAGCAGAGGGCAGCACCCCCACAGAGGTGAACAGCCGAGCAGAGTGGAATCAAACCCAACCACTTAACCCCCCACCGCAGTGTATCGCTGCTGAATAGTTGTGGAATGTAAAGTTGTGGTTTTCTCTCGGCCCTTTGCCAGGTCCCTCTATCCTCCATCTGTTACCACGGCTCCCACCCGGTCCAGGCGCTCGCACCTCCTCAGCAGCCTGCGCACCGTAACCACGTCCAGCGACAAGGGGAGGGGCAAGATCCTCAAGAGAATGAAGGTACAATGCAGGAGAGTCCACGGATTGTCACTGAAATGATTAGTCCAGACTCATTTGTTTAACTCTTTCACTGCCTCTCGTTTTAGGGAATCCAAGCATGATACAAAGCACAAACGTTAGTAACAACAACACCGTTGATCGCTCGTCGTTAGTCGTCAAGAGCGTTTGGAAAGTCGCCAGATTTTGCGAGAAATCACTCAGATAGCAGCTTGAAAATCCAGCGATCTGGTGTGGATGAGGAGCGGACGGCGCCGGCGAACGTGACGAGGAGAGCTAAAGGTTAGGGTTAGCTGGATCTGATCTAAAGCGCCGTGTTTCAGCTACAAAAACACACACAGACACACGCACGCACACGCACACATACATGCACACGCACACGTCACGCACGCACACACTAAAAAAAAGGAAAGAAAAAGTTGTAACTCAAAGAAAAGAAAGAAAAGAGGCTGCAGTAGTGTGTGTCAGTAGCTAAATGTTTTGTCTTTTGTCATCAAAAGTCATTTGTCAGTGTTGATTTTGTTGTTGTTTACAAGAGAACAACTGTAGAGACAGGGCTGGACTGGCCATCTGGCCCGGGGGGCCGATGCACCTATTTGGGCCCAGTACGGTCATCATTTAAAAAAAAGGAAAAAAAAGGATATAGTTTTTTATCGACCGCAACGGTATCTGAGACACTAAACGTGGCCCATTGGTTGTTTTTCTTGAAGGACATTGGGCTAGTCCAATGAAATCTCTCAGCTCTCGTTGGCCCGCCCCTCCCCTCCCTCTTGATCATTTGTCTGTGCCAGGGATCATCAAAAAGAAAGAAAAAAAGGTTTGATTATGATTACCGGTAGCTATATCCTTGTTGAAGCATTAGAGATGATGATTTTAAATTCAAACATCTGCATATCTTTTAAGTTCAATTAACAGGAATGCAGGTAGGCCTTAGGCCTCTTTTGAGACTTTTAAGTCGTCCTTCATGACATTACATTAGTTCACTAGGTGTCACCACGTCACAAAAAGGCTACTTGGCTACATATACTTGTCAGTACACAAATACTGAGTACAAGTTCTGTTTGCTGTTTCTTGCAGGTCACACATTTGGTGAGAGTGGAGCTGGCTGGCTGCGGACGAGGAAGTAGGGCAATACATACTTGTGCACATACACATATGAGAATGCATATCTATTCAGACCTGTAATTCTCTATGGTTTCATAATGACTGAGTCAGCTTTTAATAAGTTCCATCTCTAATGCTGCTACTGTCTGTAATATGTTTCTATTTAGATTATTTGTCAGGATATTTTGTTATTATTGTCCCTGTTTGTCCCCCCCCCCCCCCACACACACACACACCTCCACCCAATTGGTAGAGGTAGCGCCCACCTCTAGTCATGACATAATTTCTGTTGTGATTTGACACTATAATGAATAAAGGTGTATTGATTGATCAATTTTAGTCCTTGAGTTCATAGCTACGCGCTTTATTTGTTAACTGCTATCAAGGAATATGACTCCTTTGTAGTAGAATTGTGGACTTCTACGCTGTGTGTAATGTAGTGGGCTGGTCTGGACAGAAAATGCCCGGGCTGAATTTTTGTCCCAGTCCAGCCCTGCTAGTAACCTACTGGTCTACCATCTTTAAAACGTTGCCAGAAGCATTTGTTGTGATATTTACCCCAAAATCGTATATTGCTATAATGTTTGGGATATTGACATTTGCCTTAGACATATGATAAGCTCGTGACAATCAGTTTAATAATGAAGCATGTAATCAACTTTTCTATAATTGGTGTAATTACTGTGTTTTGCTCTTACAGCCCAGAGAATGACATACACAAGACAGGGGAAGTAGCAGTTACACAGTGTACTGGTTGTTTGATAAACAATTGGGATATCTGGTCTTCGTACCTAGTGTAACTGTGATAGTCAGCTGACGCAGGGGAAAGCTGACGAATGCAGGGGGTTGTATGTCTTGTCCTTTTCTCTTTCTCTTGTCCCTTGTTTAATAGGAGCTATCAACAGCTGATCAGCACCAAGCATGAGATTGGGGTCAGACACGAGGTCATGGCGTACGGACTCCAGCCAATGAGGATGCACATTACATCAATTACATCATATCTTGCATTTGTGTAATCAGTAACTATAAAACTGGACAGGGACAGGAGACAGCATCAGACTTCGTGAACTGATGCTGCTGCGGCATGTTGGTCAGGGAAACTTAGTCTGGTCCGGAGCTCTGTACACGATCTCTTTTCCTAGTTGATTCTTTTATAAATAAATATCTAAAATTTTGTAACTGAACGTCTCCTGCATACTTCATCAAACGAACACGCGAGTTCAAGTTTTAGAACTCTTCAAATGGTGACCCCGACGTGATGAAGGCAGGATTTTGGAAAAAAAAAAAAAAAATAGGACAATTGGATTTATCTCAGCTTTGAGTTCTTTGACTCAGACAACCCAGGCACAAGGACAACTGCGAGGCCTCGACTAAACAAAGGGGAAGCAGATCCCTGTTTGACCAAACATCTGCACATTGGGTTTAAAACAAAATTGACAGTTGGCTTTTGTATCTGGATCATTGTCTGTAGAGTAAAGGAGAATCTGGGAAAAGAGATCGTGGTGAACCGCGGTGGAGGCTGTAACCAGTCTCTGGGAAGGTTTTGGGATCCCTCTGGGTAAGTTTGATATATATATATATATTTTTTTTGGTTTATACCCTGGACTGGATCCGGGACTCTAGGCCTGACAAGGACGCTCACGCGACGTGACACTGTAACTGGTGATCGCAGACCCGTGCGTGAGGAAGTCCGGGGTTCGGGGAGTCTGACTGGGTCGTCCGGGAGGGGGATTGAGAATCCCCCACAAGGGTTCGAGGCCCGGGGTTTTTGAGCCCTAAATATTTTGGGTGTTCGCTATTGACAGAGAGTAGTGGAGCACAGTAGGTCACTTAAAGGATCAGAGGAGCAAGCGAGAGGCGGTAGTCTAGGGCGACTGCTGCAGAGTGTGTTAATTTGTTTTCTCCGTAATGGAAGCTAAGCTTGTGATTCTCAACTCACTGTAAGAAATTCCATATTGGAGATATCCAGTGAGGATCCGAGAGACTGAAGTGGGTTGGTGGCCCTGGTTCGAGGCCAAAAATCCCCGAGGGAGGTACACCTCGGTAATGTGTGTATGTGGCCATAATATTGTATGTTAGTATTACTGTGTGTCAGAATGCACTAAGCGTCTGAGTTGTTTAAGAGTGTGTTGAGTGCAAATTAGTAAAAAGTGAATGTTTGAATGTGTTTGAATTCACACACACACACACACACACACACACACACACATAGTGACAGAACAGGGTGCCACACAGAAAAACCAAGATGGAAGGGACGACCCTGTCCTTAAAAGAACAGTGGAGGTTTGTTAAACAACAGGTAGTCAGTGGACATGCAAAAATTTAAATAAAGAAGCGAACAGTGCGACTTATTGTGGACCGAATTACTGGAAGGAAATTGTGGAGAAGACAGGTGGTTTACTTGGTCTGTTTGCTCAGCTCAAGGCAGCAGCAAAGCAGAAGTTAGATAAACACGAGAAGAGACGCCCGAACACACTTTAAAAGAATAATGATAACTGCTAAAGGTCTAATACATCCTTACATATAATTATTGCATACACATAGAGGCGTGATACTTAGTTTTTTTTTTTTTTTTTTTTTTTTGGTAAAGGAAGGTTCTAAAAGAATGTTTTTTATTTTTAACCAATCATGATACTGTTTAAATATTTCCACATGCGTGTGCAATGATGAAATGCTTGCTGCTGGTTATTGCAAAGAAGAACAGCTTACACATAGTCGCTCACATATAGGCTGCTATTTGCAATGAAGACCTGCTTACGCACAATATTTGATTTAGTTGATTGTTGATATGACTGATTTATATCAAAAGGGGGATACCTAAAATCTCCTGCCTGGTTGTGTTACATCTTAAGGAAGGTGGTCACCTGCAGTTTGGGGGCCTGCTGGGATGGCTACCACCAGCTGATGTGATACAATACAGGGAAATCATTCCTACCTTATTTTGATTGACAGGATGAAATCCTGTCAAAAGGGGGAATTGATAGAATTGGCTGTGTTCTGAGATATTATGTACTGTGTTTGTATAGTTTGCTGTATGGTTTAAGATATCATGTGTTCTGTACTTGAACGTACATAACCTAATGTGTGTACACACAAAGTCAGATAAGATAGTGTGACTCTAGCCTGATAAACAAGAACAAGATGTAACTGCAGAGTCCTTTAATTTGTCACTTAGGTCTGTTGCATTAGATACACGCCTGACCAATACACACAAACACACATGGGGCTTATCACAGGTCAGAAAATGGTGATTGATTACACTGACATGGTAGAAAGAGGGAAAGGATATAGGTATCTGTGGGTCACTGTAGATGCATACACAGGCTGGCCTGAAGCCGTACCCATAAGAAAAATGAGGATGCAAAGTTTGGGGTAAAGTTTCTGATCAATTAATATATGTGGTACCATGAATTTCCAACAAAAATCAGATCAACGCCATGAGAGTACTGCGAACAAAATAATACAGAACAGGAATGGTTTACATTTAGATTGGCTATATTGGAATGATGTTAAATGTGCTGCCTCACTGACAGTGCCTGCTGAAGCACTTCAAAAAAAAAAAAAAAAAACGGGGAGCCCGTTGTCATAACACCAAAATCTGACTACAGGCTTTGCCGTAACCAAGATCCTCTCAGACAAGAAGCTATTGAAGCAATAGGCCGGTGTTTGATACTTTGCTGAAAAGCCGGCGTAATTGTACCATGTGCTGGTTCTCCATGGAGAACCCCTATTTTTTCCAGTGCAAAAGATTTGACCTGAGGGCGAGCCTGCGGAGTGGAGATTTGTGCAAGACCTGCAAGCTGTAAATACTGCTGTGCAGGCCAGGGCGCCGACGGTACCGAATCCACACACATTCAAACAATCAATTTTGGTTTGCATTTTTGATTGTTGCAGTTTGTTTGGGCATGGCAAGCTATTGCAGACAATGGGTTGCTCGTCATGCTGAAATAGAGGCACCATCAGCAGCAATTGCTCATGGAGAAGGCCTAAAAAACTAGGACTCTGTCACTTGGACCACTACAAGATCACGGGGAAAACAACAACCTGTGGCTTATTCTTCATCTGGACTTGATGCTGTGGATGCAGGTCTGCCTCATTGTCTCAGGGTAGTAGCTGCTGCAGAGAAAGCAGTTATGGCATCATGTGATATTGTGGGATACCGTACATCGATTTGACCTTGCTAGTCCCACATGCAGTATCCCTGATCCACTCGAGCAGAAAGCTTACACATCTGTCTGTTGCGAGGTGGCTTCATTATAATGCTGTTCTGTTGGAATTGCTCATCATGAAGGTAAAGTGTTGTACTGTTTTAAACCATGCTACTCTTTTGCCAACAGCTGAGGACGGAGAGACTCGCGACTGTGTGGCGGTTATAACTTCTGTTTGTTCACCCAGGCCAAATTTGAGAGATGTGCCTGTTGAAAATACTGATTTTAATCTTTCATTAATGGTTCAGCTTCTAGGGATCCAGAGATGGGTAAAATATTGCAGGTTTTGCCACCACAACACTGCACGAGACAGTCACTGCACGACCTCTCTCATCTTTACACTCATCTCAGGCACCTGAGTGGGTGCTTTGTACAGAGGTGTGTAAACTGGCTGAAGGCAAATCTGTCAACATTTGCACAGACAGCAGATACGCTTGGGGTGTGGTTTCTGATGTCCACCATCATGCGCTGGTTGCTGCTTTTTGGACGTCATTTTGTTACCTAAAACAAATTGTTGGGGGTAAATGTGAAACTTACACTAACAACACTGATCCCATCTCTCTAGGGAATGCATGAGCGGACATGGCTGCAAAAACAGCCTCACGGCTGCCATTGTCTCATGAGATGTTTGGTGCCTCACTAACCCATGATTCTACTCCCCCAGTTTTGACTACAGCAGAGATAGCAGACCTGCAGAGTAGGGCCTCTCAGGCGGAGAAGGTCACTCGGAGAAAAAAACAGGCTGCACTGTAGTTGACAGAGTGTGGACAGGCCCTGATGGCCTGCCATGTCTCCCCAGGTATTTTTTCACCCCACTTTTGCAGAATTGACACATGGGTTGGACCATGTGTCAAAAGGGGTAATGGTGAATGAGATGCGGAGACACTGGTTCACAAGAGGTTTCACAAATTAGGCCACTGAGTTTTGCAGAAGATGTGTGATTTGTTCCACAGCAGCCACTCACAATGTTTTTGAACCATAAGTTTGCATATCACGTCCGCCCTGATGGCAAGAAGTCAAAGTTTAGATCCAGCATTAGTGGACTAAATCTGTCAATTTAAGCTAGTAGAATGCCTCACATAATTTTTTGTGTTTACTAAATTGCCAAGAACATTATTATTAGTGTGGAGGATTTTCCCTAGATTTTATATAGAGTTTGTGTTTTATAATTGTTGCAATATTACAGAATGTTCCTAACACTTCATTTTCACCCTCAAAGGCCTCCTACAACATCTGAGTGGTTGAAAAAGTTTTGTTTTGTTTTCTTCCTTTTTTCTCTAGGTTTTACTATATTTGGGTTTCATAGGGTTAAATATATCATTACAAGATGGGGACAGAGAAGTGGGATATGTTTTGGGTTTTACATGCATTGCTATTTAATCGTTTTACCTTTTTTTGTTATGGGGGACAGCGGGACGAAAAGGGGGTGATCACGGAGACCAGGTACAGGTTCGACCAAAACGAGAATACACCAATCGGAAGGGTAAGAATCCACAGGACACCGGCTTACACTAGTATGGGACTCACTGTGGGCACGCGGACAAAATTGGGTGTATTTGGCACTGGGGGTGGATCAATCCGGCACCGACACAGTGGGACTGATCAAAGTTAATATGCTGACACCAGAACCAATTGAAACCACAACCACACCCGCACCTCAGTCACCCGAGGCAGAAATAGAAACACATTGAAATTGACTTGGCCAAATTAACAGGTAAGGATATTGGTTACTGGTTATACTGAAGAAACATGTGGTTGGATTGACTAACAACCACAGCCAGGCATTAACAATCCATTCACTGACATATCTGATAACGGGTTTGGTAAATGGCGAAACTTGGTGATCTCCGTTATCCCCTCCCTGATTGCCGTCAAGAGGTATGTTGATTCTGGGTGGGTATTGTTGTGTCCCCGGTGTTAGTTTTCTCTGTGTCCGCCTCATCACTGCCACCATGGAGGGGAAACACGTCCCTCCTCTTCCCTACCAGATGCCACTTCTGGGGGAGGGGGAATGAGAGGAGGAGGATGAGATGGTGATGGTGTTTACAGAGTGACAGGGGGTGTTGGTTGATCTCAGAAAAGTCTGAGATCAAAAGGGGGATTGTTGTGATATTTACCCCAAAATCGTATATTGCTATAATGTTTGGGATATTGACATTTGCCTTAGACATATGATAAGCTCGTGACAATCAGTTTAATAATGAAGCATGTAATCAACTTTTCTATAATTGGTGTAATTACTGTGTTTTGCTCTTACAGCCCAGAGAATGACATACACATGACAGGGGAAGTAGCAGTTACACAGTGTACTGGTTGTTTGATAAACAATTGGGATATCTGGTCTTCGTACCTAGTGTAACTGTGATAGTCAGCTGACGCAGGGGAAAGCTGACGAATGCGGGGGGTTGTATGTCTTGTCCTTTTCTCTTTCTCTTGTCCCTTGTTTAATAGGAGCTATCAACAGCTGATCAGCACCAAGCATGAGATTGGGGTCAGACACGAGGTCATGGCGTACGGACTCCAGCCAATGAGGATGCACATTACATCAATTACATCATATCTTGCATTTGTGTAATCAGTAACTATAAAACCGGACAGGGACAGGAGACAGCATCAGACTTCGTGAACTGATGCTGCTGCGGCATGTTGGTCAGGGAAACTTAGTCTGGTCCGGAGCTCTGTACACGATCTCTTTTCCTAGTTGATTCTTTTATAAATAAATATCTAAAATTTTGTAACTGAACGTCTCCTGCATACTTCATCAAACGAACACGCGAGTTCAAGTTTTAGAACTCTTCACATTGAATATTGATCTTCAACCCAACGCAGCTATGGCCATATTTGGTACCACAGATAGGAGACATGCAACATTAAGGAAAAGTTATAACAACATGATTGCTTTTACGACGCTGCTTGCACGTAGAAGAATATTATTACATTGGAAATCAAAAAAACCACCCAAAGTGTCTGTGTGGTTTAGTGACCTGACACAATTCATACAATTAGAGAAGATAAAATATACTCTCAGGGGGTCTAGGGACAAATTCTTCACTGTCTGGGATCCAGTGTTGAAGCATTTAGGTAAACTTAAAACTGTGCCTACTTAATGACCATTTAGCATCCATCTTGTATTTGTGAGTGTGATCAAATCCATGTAAACCTTGTCTTCTTGTTTTGTGCACAGCCTCAGTATTGGCGAACTCATTTGTTTTGTTTTTTCTGGACTGGTGTCCCAACATGTTCGGGGGGGGGGGGGGGGGTTATTATGTTATATAAATATGAGCATTGTGATCCTTCTGTATGTCTATCTATGTACAATATTGTTGATGCTCAATAAAAAGAAAAAGAAAAAAAAAAGAAAAAAAGAAATGATTCTCGGAAAAACCCGCTTCGACTCAATTTCAGAGCGGGCAAAAATACTGATTGACAAAGTGGAAGCATTCAAAGGCTTGAAAAAACAGGTTTGGAAATATTGTTGTCCAGAGGTCATTATGAGTTAAATTGAGGTGCATATTGTCCACGGATTGATAAATTCCTTCTTTCTATTTTAGGGTGACCTGCAAATGCTTGCAGTTCTAGAGGCCATTGAGGAGGAGACATAGGGCCCTAGTTTGCTGGCGCAGCGCAGGTGGCGCAAGGTAGCGCAGCCGGTCTAATGCAAGTTTCGACCAGCGCAGCCGAGCGCAAAGTCAGATTGGAAGATTGGCAGATCGCGCTGCACTGAGATAGGCGTGGCGGCGCAGCAGGGGGAGGCGTCACAGATTCAGCTTGGTGCAGTGGAAGTTTCGTCCGAAAATGTCCCGCCGAGGTTGCGCTGAAAGCTCGCCACCTCTAACCAGGTCTAGTCTCAGCGCAGGGCGAAGCGCAGCAGGTGCAGTGGAAGTTTGGCTGACTGACCTGCAGTGCACACACGTCACCAAGACCTCACAGGCAGATCTCCACAGTTCCAGACACATTTCAATGCAATAAATATCCACAATAACCACTATTTAATGCAACTAACGGAATCAACACGTGAATTTATATCTATATAGATTGTCCCGTCACATCTTACGTCAGATCAAAGCAGAGATCAAAGGCTGTCGGCGCGTAATGGAAACTCCACCTGAATTAACACAGCAGGGACGAACTGGCACTGAAAAGCAGCTGTGGATGTCCCAAGCAGGACTGAGGGTGGATGACTGCATGTCGCTGCCGTGTTGAGATACCACTCTGCCCTTGTGATGATCGCTGTATTTATTTATTTACTTATTCATTCATAAGCACGTGCGACCGCATCACGCGGCCGTAATGAAAAACAAAACACAAATCATCATCTCTCTTAGTCCAGCACAACAGCCTCGGTATCAGATAGTCAGTATATAGCCTACTACAGTACTCAGCATCTCTATCACAGAAAAAAAAAAAGAGAAAAAAAGAGACGGACATAGAGAGAGAGAGAGAGAGAGAGAGAGAGAGAGAGAGAGAGAGGAGGACAGAGAGAGAGAGGGAGAGAGAGGGAGAGAGAGGGAGAGAGAGAGAGCGCGTCCTTGCTGATTTCATCCACATGGTGTGTGTTTATGTTGTGATTAGTGTAGCCTACACCTCTGATCTTATACACAGGGTTTGAATAAATGTGAGTTTCTTTATTAGTTTATTAGTTGTTGTTTCTTAGATTGCGTAGGGGTTCTCAGTGTATCAGATCAATCCTGGTTAAGTATATTAGTAAACTCATTATTGGTCACTCTGAGCTCGGACCTCCGGGGAAACAGCCGTTTCCTCCGGGGAGAGGTTCGGCCTCTGGCGTCGCTGTCTCCTCCGTCCATGTCAAAGTATAAAATGACAAACTTGCAGCGCGCATCACCCGCCGCGCAGTTAAAGGTGAGGAGAGGAGCTCCTTTGATTGGTGAAGATCTGACTCGGCTGTGTCAAACCCACTCCACGCCTTTCTCTCCTCCTTCTGTCTCCCTCCCGCCCTCTCTCCTCCCTCTTTGCCGTTTGCGCCGGTGGGAGGGACGAGGGGAGGGGTTGCGCCGGTCTAAGTCTGACTGCGCGGCCCACGAATCTTGCGAAATGGACCTGGGCCACACCCCGTTGACGTGGCGAAGCTGCGCTGATCACAGACTTCACCTGGTCGACGAAACTAGGGCCCTAAGTTCAACCGGGGCAATGGAGTCAAATCTGGCTCATTTTTAACTGTTGAGAAGGTGAGACTTTATTTAAAATGTGTAACACACAAGGGCTTCACAACGGGATGATGCATTACAGTGTTTCCCCTACCACTATGGCAGCGTGTGGGGGTTTATCAAAGTAAATGCTTTCTGCTATTCTTCCCCTGTAACAAATTTTGAGCATACCTTAACTCATTTTTTAACCAGACTTTTGGCCCATATTTTTGTAGGATGTCTCAACTGTCTCGGTACCATCAACAAATGCAATGGAGGCTCCCCGGCTTGTACTGCACATGGAGGCTGATCACCTAGAGGAGGCGTTTGTGGTTGCGGACGGCATCATCATCTTTACACAAGCAAAAACCGTCTTAGATGCGACAACAGTCCTCCTGGGGGTGTATTATGCAACACATCTTGACTACCCGAGGATATACTCGCAGGCACTGGGGTTCCTTCAACATCACATGATTGGGGACCCATACGTTGGCCCTAAATCAGCAAAATACAGGTAATTATTATAATTTCATACAAAGCAACAGGTTACTGTTATACAAAACCTCACTTATGTTATTATTAAAACCTCTTTTGCAATGCTCTCCATTTCAGATTCTTTTCAAAGACAATATCATTTGGTAGTGTCACCTGTGTAGTAGTTGAAGTTATTACATTTCCTACGGTAATGTGTGCACGCTGTACGAGTAAACCTGTATTGACCACTGGTTGTGCTCTGCGCTTGTGTTCAGGGAAGTTCCCAAGTAAAGAAACAATAGACTTGCACTCCGTCTCCGTGTGTACTTCTTGCACTCAAAATACTACAACCTGCATTGTTAAATGCTTGTTTGAACACATTTGAATAAAGTGTTTAAAACCTAAACACATTTTCCTGAATAAACGTGTAAAAGTGTTTAAAAAGTGTTACCGCGAATAAACATGTTCTCGTGTTTATAATCTAAACACTGTGACACGTTTGAAAAGTGTTATGGATAAGTGTTTAATAATGTGTTCAGATCCTAAACATTTGGTTTTACAGTGTACATAAAACACAGGACGACATTCATTTAACATGGGTGTGATGGTATTAGATTTGTTTATTATTGTACCCTAGTAGTTGTTGGGTGTATTTTATTTTGTTAACCTCAGGAAGACAGGAAGTGAGGTCACTCCTTTTCGCATCACTTCCTCCTAGCTTTTTTTCCCTAGATTTTACCAGGAGCACACGGCGGCAGCCATTTTGCCATCCACGCCTTCACAGTTTCTAAAAGGCATCGTCTGTAAGTTCCACATGTTTTCTGTAATATTTCTTGTTGTGTATGTATATAAATAAGTATGTTTTTGACAATATTTGTTTTGTCAATACTTGTTATATTGATGCAACATTGTAATTTGTTATTTCTAATTTTGTCAACAGTTTTACACTTTTCCTGATTAAACAACTCAAGTCAACACAGCGGCCTGTTCTTTGAAGTTTGGTCAGGAGAGTGTTTAGCTCTCTGTACAGCAAAATACACGTTCAGGCGAACAACATTTAGCAAAGACAGAACAATGGGAGTCTATGGGGAAGCGACATCTCATGATATCTCGCCAACGGTACATGCCACAGGGATGGTTCCGGTGGCTGCGCACAATCTTGGAGTCACCGATGGATAACAAAGCAGAGTCGCGCAACAGAAACGTTGAGAGCAGCGTGAAGATGCTGAACAAACTGTACTGCCAGATTGCCAAAACTACACCCATAGAGGTTTAGACTATAGGAGCAGGATGTCGGGGACGGGAAACATTAGGGAGGGTACAGATATAAATCAGTGTTAATTTTCGCAGGGGTTTTTAATTTGAGTTTCGACTCCGTTTTTTTAAAATGTATGTCAGTCTTGTCATATTATGCATTACATCTAGTCTACTCTCTTTAGTTGTAGATCAGAACCAAAGACGTCCTTGACCCGGACGTCAGCATCAGCATCAGCACCGGGCCGAGTCTGGTCTTTGTTTTTTCACTCCCCAGCAGCGGAGCCCCCTGACCGGGATCGGCTCCTGGTGTTTCCCGGCTGTCGGCAGCAGCGAGACCCTCCGAGGACCGTTGGGCTTCACAATTCAAGCCGAGTTCGACGCTCTGAGAGTCGGATACCTCTCTCTCTCCGCACCGAGGCCGGCCGGACCGCTGGACCCACTCTATCCCCGATTCTCTGTGACCAATTCAGTTGATCAACAACATGTTGATAACATGTTGATAACAACATCAGCAACATCAGCAACATCAGTTGTGACCTTGCAGCGGAGCAGTAAGCAGCAACAGAGCGCAGCTGAGCATAACATAATAATATAGTATAGTAATAATAATAATAATAATAGCATAGTTTTGCCAAGTTTTGCCAAGTTAGATAACTTGCAGAAACTGAGAAAAGGAGAAAGGAAAAAGTGAGAAGAAATGGGAAAGACCAAAGGCGCCGATAGCTCCGATGCTGAATCAGTGCTAGACGCCGTGAACGAAGGCATGGCGGCAATGAGAGATGACCTGAGAAGACTGAGAGAACATGGAGATGTCGTAGCTGACAGAAACCTGAGAAACATGAACGAAGCCATGAATGATAACCTGAAGGCGTTGAAAGCCGAGCTGAAAAGTGACCTGAAAGAAATAAAGAAGAAGATGGATTCTCTCCAAAAGTCGGTAGTGGAAATCAAAGTGGAAATCAAAGAGCTACAGGAAGAAAATGCAAAAAAAGACCAGCTTCTAAAGGAGATGGGAAACAGAATGGAAGAAATGGACCAGCAAGGAAGACTCAACGAGGTGATTGTGACTGGTCTCAAGATCAAGCATCAGACCTACCCACCTGAAGAATCAGATATCAAATCTGTGGAGAAGCAGGTGTCTGAGTTCCTGGCTGGCAAAGATATCGATGTGGACTTCAACAATGTGGAAGTATGTCACCTCTTACCCCGGAGGCAAGATGCTGGAACACGAGCTGTCGTGCTGAGATTCACCAATAGAAAATACAAGACTGCACTGCTGAAACAGGGCAAGAAGCTCAAAGGCTCAAACGTCTACATCAATGAGAATCTCACCAAAAAGAATGCTGGCATCGCCAGACAAGCTCGCCAACTGAAGAAAGGGGGGAAGATTCAACACACCTGGATGGCAAACTGCAGAATCTACATCAAAACGAATGGATCATCACCTGAAGATGTCCAAATAATACAAATAAGGAGCGAGGACGAGCTGGAGAAATTCAACAACTAAGGTATGGCTCACAAACACTCCATAACATCAACACAGCAAAGGACAAGGGTTCCTACACAGACTGAAAAAATGATGGAAATATCAGAGAGGATTGCTGAACTTGAAAGTGTGGAGCTGATTATAAATCAAGATGTGAACCATACCTTAGCAGACCCGAATGAAGGAATTGACCCGAATACTCACTTTTATCTTAACATGACTGAGAAATGCCAGTACTACACGGAAGATCAATACAATCAGAGCATTGAGATGGATGGAAAACTGTCTCTAATTCACTTTAACAGCAGGAGTTTATACACTAACTTTGACCACATCAAGGAATACCTACAACACTTCAAATATCACTTCAACATCATTGCGGTGTCGGAAACATGGATTAATGAAGACAAAGGAGCGGATTTTTTCCTGGATGGATACAAGCTTGTTTGTGTTAACAGAAGAAGCAAAATTGTAGGAGGAGTGGCCCTGTTCATTGACAATGAAATTAAGTATGACACTATACAAAATATGTCTAAAGCTGTTGACCACTTAATGGAATGTGTGACAATTGAAATATGTGTGACAAATGGTAAAAATATAGTTGTAAGCTGTGTTTACAGAGCACCAGATTCAAAAAAGGAAGATTTCAATGAATGTGTGGGAGAAATATTATCAGAAACTAGCCAAAAGAGAGTTTTCATCTGTGGTGATGTAAATATTGACTTGCTCAATCCAAAACAAAACACGATGATCGATGAATTCATTAATATGATGTATACAATGGGCTTACAACCTCTCATCACGCGCCCTAGCAGGATCACAACACACAGTGCTACTCTAATTGATAATATTTTTACTAACATTAACAACATAACAAGAGGACTCCTGATAAATGATATAAGTGACCACCTACCAATCTTTGCTATCTATGACTGGAAACACACTGTGAGACAGACACCTAACAAAAACATTTACATTAGGGTCAGGACCGAAGAAGGAATGAATGCACTGAAAAATGAACTACTGAGGCAAAACTGGAACAATGTTTACAATGAAACAGATGTGA
Source organism: Trachurus trachurus (assembly GCF_905171665.1). Taxonomy (NCBI): domain Eukaryota; kingdom Metazoa; phylum Chordata; class Actinopteri; order Carangiformes; family Carangidae; genus Trachurus; species Trachurus trachurus. The sequence goes on from NC_139900.1 coordinate 35,629,884, forward strand.
ATGATGCATATGACTCCTTTTTGCAAATATTTAAAACACTGTATGACAGACACTGTCCTATGAAAAAAAGACACACAAATCAGAACAAGGAGGGGAAACCATGGCTCACAAAACCATTGATAAATGCCTGCAAGAAGAAAAACACTCTGTACAGACAGTTCCTGAAATTAAGAACGACACAGTCAGAAGTGAAATACAAAAGATATAGAAACAAACTACATAGCATTTTGAATGAACGCAAGAAAGAATATTACAGCAATCTACTAGCAGACCTGAAAAACCTGAAAAAACCTGACCTGAAAAAAGCATTTGACACCATTAACCACAATATTTTAATAGCTAAACTGGAGAGATATGGCATTAGAGGTATAGTTCTGGAGTGGGTTAAGAGCTACTTACACAAGAGATCCCAATATGTGAAAATAGGTGATAACACATCAACTTGCCTGGACTTAATCTGTGGGGTCCCACAGGGGTCAGTTTTGGGTCCAAAGCTATTCATACTATACATAAATGATATATGCAATGTGTCCAATATTCTGAAATTAATATTATTTGCGGATGATACTAATATCTTCTGTTCTGGGGGTGACTTGAGCCAACTTGTGGAAACAGTAAACCAGGAAATGGCTAAGCTTCATGTGTGGTTTAATATAAACAAATTATCACTAAATCTAGGGAAAACTAAATACATGCTATATGGGAAAAAAGGTTGTAATAAGAGTATTAACATCCAAGTAAATGGAGTGAATATTGAAAGGGTCAGTGAGAACAAAGTACTGGGAGTAATTATTGATGACATGTTAAGTTGGAAACCACACATAAGACACTTAAAAAGCAAGTTAGCCAGGTGTGTCCATACTCTGGAAAGCACAAAAAATAATAAATCAAAAAGCACTTCACCTGCTGTATTGGGCACTAGTCGCTCCACACCTGCAATACTGTGCAGAGGTGTGGGGTCACACATATAAAGGCTCCACACATCCCTTGTTAATACTCCAAAAAAGAGCTCTGAGAATCTTGCATTATGCCAACTACAGGGCACACACAAATCAGTTATTCGTGGATTCAAGAATACTCAAACTATATGACTTGATAAATTACCGCACAATACAAATGATGTACAAGGCCGCGAATAAAAGCCTCCCAATGAATCTGCAAATACTTTTCCTAGAAAGAGAGGGGAGACACAATCTTAGAGGGAACAAGATTCTCAGACAAAGAAAGGTTCGAACTACGTTAAAATCCTTTTGCTTCTTAAAAAGGGTAAGGATCCCAATGATTGTGCAAACTACCGTCCTATTTCAATTCTGAATTCTGATATTAAACTATTTGCAAAGGTACTAGCTTTACGGCTGGAACCTCTTATGGGTCAGCTCGTTCATCCAGATCAAACTGGATTTATTAAATCCCGTCTGTCGTCAGACAATGTTCGCAGACTGCTGCACATCATTGACGCCACTGCTGATCTCCGTGCCCCATGTGCCGTTCTCTCCCTTGATGCGGAGAAAGCGTTTGACCGCCTTGAGTGGCATTTTTTATGGTCAGTCTTGCGGCACATGGGGTTCGGAGATCACTATATTGGCATGGTACAAACCTTATATTCTTCTCCAAAGGCAATGGTGATGACTGGTGGTTTATGCTCTCCTCCCTTTTCTATTTCCCGCAGCTCTAGACAAGGGTGTGTTCTTTCGCCGTTATTATTTGCTTTATCCCTAGAACCCCTGGCCCAGGCTGTACGTCAGTCTTCCCACACTCCCATTTCTGTTCATAATACGGATCATTTCATATCTCTTTATGCAGATGATATTTTACTTTTTTTGGGTGACGCCGTACATTCCATTTCACATATTCTGTCTATTTTCAATGATTTCAGTGAAATATGTGGATACAAAATCAGTTGGGCCAAATCGGCTCTTCTCCCTCTGAATGAGTCAATGCGTAAGGCGGCACTCCCTCATACTATTCCGGTGGTTAAAATTTTTAGATATTTGGGCATCTCCATTTTCCCTTCATTGCAAGCTATTGCTTCAAATAACTATAATTCGGTTCTTAGTCAAGTGGAGGCAGATTTAGACCGATGGGGCGCTATGCCAAATACTTTCCAGGCACGTATTTCGGTTATTAAGATGAATATTTTGCCTCGGGTCAATTTTTGTAGTTGTATGCTCCCTTTACCCCCTCTGCTAGGTTACTGGGATAAATTGCACAAATTAGTTACATACTATATTTGGAGAGGTAAGCGTCCTCGTGTCAAATTGTCCATTTTGCAAAGATCAAAATGCTCTGGTGGACTAGGTCTTCCTAACTTCAAACTCTATTCATGGTCTTTTACTCTTCGCGTTCTACATATTTGGCTCAACCCAGACGCTCAAGTGGCCTGGCGTCCTCTGGAGGAGAAGCTGGTGTGCCCTCATAGACTACAAGATTTAATCCACTCTAATATTCCCCTTAAACTTTGTAGATCTAAGTATGGTCTGATTATTTCCCATTTAATTATGATTTGGAGATCGGTAGAAAACCACGCAAATATTCATATGAAATATCATTTACATGTCCCTTTGTTTAATAACTTTGCACTCTGCGTTTGGGAGGGCAGCCCATTCTCTTCCCTAAGTGGATGAATAATGGGATTAATATTCTTTCTGATATAATTTCGAACAACATACTGAGGACCTTTCTTGACCTGAAGACAGTTTATAATATCCCCAGTACGTCCTTCTTTTTTTAATTACAACTCCGAAGTGCTCTGTGTGCCTACGGGATCCCTTGGGGAAAAGAGTTTAAGATCCATCCAATTCATAAAATCTGTTCCAATCAATCTGCCAAGGGTTTGGTCTCCAACCTGTATGCTTTCATGTGCAAAGCAGCAGAATCGCCTCTGCTCATTAAAACCTGTTGGAGTCAGGACCTTTCTGTTTCCTCCTCAGCAGTAGATTGGAACATGGTGTGGTCAAATATTCTGTTATCATCTAGGAATCCCAATCATCAAATGATACATTATAATTTTGTACATAGACTTTATTGCACTCCTCGGAAATTATTTCAGATGAAACGTGCTCTAAATCCAGACTGTCAACTCTGCTCCCCGAGCACCATAGGCACGTTTTTTCACATGGTATGGAATTGTCCTCCAGTACTACCCTTTTGGAAAATTGTTGTAAGAAGACTGTCTGTTATGCTGAATGTTGTAATCCCATGTTCTCCAGTCACTTTGTTGTTGAATGATTTTTCTGGTCTGAATTTGTCCATTAGACAACGCCGGTGCCTTCTGCTCGGCCTCACGGCCGCAAAGAGGATCATTGCCCAGAGATGGAAGGCCCCACACACTTTGTCTTATGACCAATGGGCATGCTCAGTAGTAGACTTGGCAAATCTTGAAATGTCTGTAGCACGTATGCATGGTGCGAAGGAAGAGAATGTTATTTTTTGGTCCAAGTTTGCACATACAGTACATGTAAATTCAGTCTCTACAGTTTAAATTGGATCTATTTTTTTTTTTTTTTTTGTATTGTTTTGTTGTTGTTTTAAGGAGGTTGACCCGGGGGGACGGGGGGGTGGGGTATACATTTAGATGTCTGTATATATTGAATTTATGTTTTGTTTCTGTTATTTTTGGTTGTTGTTGTTTGTTAGGGGTATTTTTATTCTTTTCAAGGTGTGTGTTTGTTTGTTGGTGTTTGTTTTTTATTATATCTTTGTTGTTCTACTGGATTGAAATAGATAAAAATTTATAAAAAAATTGATCACAAAAAAAAAAAATCCTTTTGCTTGTCGATCACAGGTGTCAAACAATGGAATGCATTAGAAGATGAAGTTAAAAACTCAGAGACACTGAATGTCTTCAAGAGAAAGTATGTCAACTCAACTATTAACCGGTACAGAATAACACAGGAGGGCTGATAAAGGTCAGAGACACGAGTCAACAGACACTGTGCTGAGACGGCATGGGAGCATAACAAAAAACATTTTGTACCCAAACAATACGTTTAACCAGAGAAAATTGTATGTCAAAGGTCTATGCCAGGCTGTTTGTGCAGGATGTTGTTATAATGTCTATCAACAAGGTGGAGATAAATTAGGGTGCTAATGCATGCTGTGACATTACTGTGAGAGATCAGAGTACTGAAGAATTCAACTGAGCCCTGTAAATCGATAAGCTGAGTTCAATCAACTGGTCCACGATGGATTTGCTGAGTTGGTCACTGAATGCCATTGACAGAGTGTTCTCAACCAGGCGTGCAGGCTCTGGAGAACCCAGATGCCCGGACGGGACCTTCATCTCCGGCTACATCTTGGATGGATGGGAAAAGTGGAGAGTCCTCTGCCTTGCCGCACTGGATGTGGAGGATGTTGAGGACGTGTACATATTCACGTTCATGACAATTGGGATGTTCACCCTGGGATGCGGTATTTTCATGCAATATCGGAAAATGAGGAAGATCGCCTCTGAGCAGAGCAATGCGAGGGCGGACAACGCCACTACTCGAAGTGCTGTGGTCGGGATGCGATCTGACATCACAGCAGTTTGTGAATTCGTGTCAATATTGCGAGCTGACATGGCCAAAACTCGGGAGGACATGGCGAAGTTAAGCGCGGCAAAGGCTGCAGAGGAGATGGATGAATAAAAGAATATGGCAAAAAAGGGCTCTTACACCACACCATCCCAACAAATAATAAGTACACTGGACTTTGCTCTCTGTCGACTGGACCATTCTGTGACTTTGTGACATGCCAAGCTACAAGATGAGACTGTTGTTCACTCATGACGGACAAATATGGACACATGTGCAAACACACACGTAATCTGTATGTACTGTCTAGAGCTAAACTTCAGCTCTGTATACTACCTGCTGCCAACATGTTATGTCAAATGTCATAAGTAAAAGTATGTTATATCAAAATGTAAAAAAGCAAAAACAATGGAAAAAATTATGATATGATCTGTATACTATCTACTACCGTAACATGTTATGTCAAAATGTCATACGTAAAAGAATGTTACATCAAAATGTAAAAAAAAAAATAAGAAAATAAGAAAAAACAAAAAGATATGTATGTATGACAAATACTCCTATTCTGTGGGTAATGGGGGCGGGACTAGATAAGCTTTTGCTTCTCCCGCTTTCCCTTTCGGCCATGTGTATTGTATTATTTGAACGAAGATGAAGTGTGATGATGATGATTTAAATTGACATGCCGAAATAAACAAATTGATTGATTGATTGATTCTTTGTTTTTCTGTGACATTTATTAGGCCGGTTTGCCTAGAAGGATTATAAAGGAGACGCAACGTGGAGACTGTAGCTGCGCACAATCTTGGAGTCACCGACTAACAAACTGTACTGCCAGATTGCCAAAACTACACCCATAGAGGTGTTGGTAAGCAACCATGTGGCCGGTTTGCCTAGAAGGATTATAAAGGAGACGCAGCGGTTGGTGGTCCTGTGGACTCTGGGGATTGGTTCTGCCCAGCTGATCTACTGCTGTCTGTTAAGGCAGTAGTTGATCAGCTGGGTAGATGCAATCACTAGAGTCGTCCCTCACTACCCGTACAAACCCACTGCCATCCGCCTGGTCCATAAAGGGGATGACCATGGGTTCCAGGAATAGGAGGGACTTTAGCATGTCCACCTCCAGGACGTCCTTGGGCACGAGGACGGGGGGAATGTCGGGCTGCCTGATGACGGAAACCGACTCCAGACGGCAGCCGAGGGGAGTAACAATCTTGGCCTTCAGGTCACGAACCAGGCCAATGTATTCGCTAGCGCGAACAGCGATGGCCTGGTTCGTGTCCTTATGCAAAAGGCCAAGTGTTGCTACTGCCCCGCTGACGGGATGCTTCCAGCGCAGGGTAAGATGCTTGTGGTGCTACTGCCCCGCTGACGGGATGCTTCCAGTGCAGGGTAAGATGCTTGTGGTGCTACTGCCCACTGACGGGATGCTTCCAGCGCAGGGTAAAGGCCTTTGCACACTGAGTCCGTTTTTGTCGTCCGAAATTGCCGCACGTCAAAAAAAAAAAATCGACCTCATGTTGTGTTGATCATGTTTACACACCGAGTCCCAAACTTTCGTCCGTCATAAAAAAATTCGGATCAGGTTCGATTTAATGCGTTTTTCGCATCCGTGAAAAGTCTTTTGACCAATCACATCAGCGTTTCGAGGCTGGAGAGGGAGAGAGGGGGGGGGGTCACCGCTGAGTGGGTGTGTGTGTGTGTGTGTGTGCTTGCGCCAGCCGCTGTTCACTGCTGAGTGTGTGTGTCTGTGTGTGCGTGCGTGCGCCAGCCGCTGTTCACTGCTGAGTGTGTGTGTCTCTGTGTGTGCATGCGCCAGCCGCTGTTCAGGATCATGGAAATTGTCCGTCTTCTGTTTAATATGTGAGCTAATAATCAATATCTATCAAACTGGACCGACATCCTAAAATAAACAGTTGAAGTGATCATGATAGTTCCGCTGCTCATTAACAAGCAGCAGATCCCCTCTCTTTCATTTCTCAACAAGTGGGAGAACCACAAAGTGCATCACTGCGTGACGTTTTTTGTCTCCTTCTCCGAAATTTGGAACACAAAATAAAAACGCATGCGAATAAAACGCAACGGACTCAGTGTGCAAGGAGCCTGCGCGTAACGTTTTTTGTCGGATGACGGATACGAAAAACGCATGCGAAAAAAACGGACTCAGTGTGCAAAGACCTTAAGATGCTTGTGGTGCTACTGCCCCGCTGACGGGATGCTTCCAGCGCAGGGTAAGATGCTTGTGTTGCTACTGCCCCGCTGACGGGATGCTTCCAGCGCAGGGTAAGATGCTTGTGTTGCTACTGCCCCGCTGACGGGATGCTTCCAGTGCAGGGTAAGATGCTTGTGGGGGGAGTCTGTGTACACCTCCACGAAGTTCATTCGTGCAGACGACACCCTCCCCCCACGAAGCAACGTCTTCCAGGGGCCGGAAGCACCCACGTCAGCCCGGCTGCCGTCCAGAGTCGAGTGGAAATGAGCTGCCTCTGTGCACCCCAGCGCCGGCAACAACACCCCCCCCCCATCCCCCACGTTATTCTCCAGGCCCGACCTGGACCACATAACGTGGAGGTGGGGGGGACGGGTCTTGATGGAAGCAGCGGCGTGTATACTGACCGCCTTCACACCATTTGGGTCGGCGACCGCCCCGACCTTGAAATTATCGGGGCTCTTTTGGCCAAACTGGCAGACGCTCAGCAGCAGGTCAAGCCCCTCCGTCTCATTCAACCCCTCCCTGAGCAACCCGTCCAGTATCCCCAAAATAAATGCTTGTTCTTGCTTGCGATAACTTAAAGAGCAACTTAGCTAGCTAGTATATGCTACATTGTAGCTATGCTACATTTTTAGCTGAAGTAAACAGCTTCAGAGTAATTGTGATGGTTACAACATGACTTGTAACTTGTTTGTCACAGGGAGAATGGAGGCTCTCTGTCTTCCACCTGGTGTCTGTTGGCTTAAAACCAACCTTGCAACATCAGTGCAGTACTTGGCCACCGACCCGGTGTCCCCGTAACCCGTAATCTTTTATACATGACAGATACGACTACACAAATGTACACATCCTAACAACGTATATGTTATATAACGTTATCCTCCGCACTATTGATTGCTTTTTTGCAGACTTCGTCAAAAACAAATGCACATGTCCAGGGGGACGGTTAGCAAAAAAGAGGAAAAGCAACCGGACATGCGTAGTTCCCCTTTAATGCAGTCCCTATAGTTTCCCCACACACGTTTCACTAACAACGTTTTTTCCCCTCATTTTATTTATGAATCTTATCTAATCTGACTCTGACAATGCATGAAGGCAGTCCATACCTTTATCAGATGTCATCTTATTCACTAATATAGTGTAACGGCCCCAGTTAAAAGCCATAGGCTGTCCGTCTGTCACCCTTGACCCTTTCTGTCAAACACTGGGCTGCAGGTCATGTCAGTCAGCGTGCAGGCCGGTGGTTGGTGGAGAGAGTGGGGGGGGGGGGCGGCTCTCTCGGAGTCTGAGGAGAGTGCACCGGAAGTTTTGTGTTGTAGCATGAGAGCTGAGAATGTGTCTGTGTGCTCACGTTGGTTAAGTTTAATAAAAACGTCGACTCTGAAGATAAACCTCGTCTCGGATGCTTCTGTGGGCATTACAATAGTCCCAAGTTAACTTTTGTACATGTACATTTGTATGATTGTAAGATTCTATGGTGAGTGCTTTTTATTCATTGTTGACACTTGTTTGACTAATGTGAAAAGGGATTTTGATTTTTGAAGGTGCTTTTCCACAGGCAATTAACTGTGATAAGATAATTTAAGTCTATATTTTGAACAGATAAACAAACAAAAAAGACAAGTAAAAAAGATGACAATATTGCAATAAGTGACCAATAAATACAATTGAATTTTCACACACTTCTGTCTGATTATTCTATTTATTCTGTCTGATTATTCTATTTACCTTCTGGCCAGGTAGGCCTAGCCCTGACCATTATGTAGTTATGCTGCCATAGTCTGACTATAGACTGCTTGGGGACACATCAGGTTACATGGAGGCTTCTCTCCTCGTACTCATTGTGAAAGTAGAGGATGCTGAGCCCAGCCCTTTGAGACAAACTGGGTTATGTCTATGTCTTGAAGATAAAATATAAAATATTTGTTATTTCTTTGTCCATAGTGCAATCCATGTTTCCTTTGTGCAGTTGTAACACACTCTGTATTTATTATGTACAGCAGTCTGAAAAGACAAACAGATAATACACTCAGTTGTAGCTCAAACGGAAGCTACTAGGCTACAACTGTTGCGACTGGACTTCCTCTCAGCTGACACTTGTTGCCAAGACAGCAGCGGCAGCGACCGTGTAATGTTTAACGTTTAGCACAATCTGATACAATTAACTCTTTCGCGACCACACTAATTCTTCAGCACATCCGCTCAGGACCACATGTTTTTGGCTATTTGTTTACCTTTTTCTCACGTCGAACCGAACTCTGTACATCACCTAGAAACAAACGGTTTTCACGTGATTGAAGAGTGACTTTACAACGTGCTCCTCGAAAAAACGGCGAGTTTTTCCGCCGTTTCGTTCGTGAGTACGAAGTAGAAGAAGAGAGCTGGGTTTCTCCAAAAACGGAGCTCCCGCTCTAGTTTCAGAGAAAAACGCACTTTTGTGTCAAGTGGCAATCGGCTCATTTTACCGGTAATCTGCAGTGTGGCGTCTCCCAAATCATTTCTACGGCTAAATAAATATATTTGTAGGCATATCTGGGGGGTGTGGCGGCTTGGAGAGCAGCCTGGAGAGCAGCGGTGCAGCGGTGTGGGTCTCTGGCCGCAGCGCAGCAGCTCCGTGACACTGCTGTGTGACTGGCGGTGGGTGGGTGCTCTGGGGCGGGGGTGGCCGGTCACAGCACCCGCTGCAGAGCGCCCGCTCCGCTGCACCGTGAAAACAGCAGCGATAACGGGCTTTCAGATCCGAGTCTCCAAACCAGAAACGTTTGTAACAGCACCGGTAAAAGTCGCCACATTTGTCATCGGTCGCTTTTGTCAAAAGAGGGTTTGGAAAGTCGCCAGATTCAGCGGGAAAGTGGCAACACTGTAGCCGACAGCCGCACAGCGCTGCACGCTGTCCCCAGAGCAGCATTCAAGGAGAACGATTACTCAAACAAAACCAAGATCACACAGTTTATAAAAAACATTATGTTTTGATTTTAGTTTAAAACAGTTTTACATATCAGAGGACTACCATATTCACACACAGGGTACCTCAGAGTGTCTATTATCGTAATCTGTAAAAAAACGGTTTTGACGAGTTTACTCGTCAGTGGGCGTTAACGTTCGGCAGGCTGTGACGAGTTTACTCGTCAATGGTCGCGAAAGAGTTAACACCATATAAACATTACAAAACAACTGTGTAAACAATATAAACAACAATATTATGTTAGCACGTAAAGACTATACATTTATAGTGTCGACATATTGACAACATAAACAACGGTCGCTAACCGCCGCTACCGAACTCTCATTAACAGTTACATTTAGCCTAACACATTTGACGAGTAAACACAGTAACGAACACCACCGCGATTAAACAGAAAATAGCGAATACACAGAAAACATCTAAACATATGGGTGCTTGTGTAGACTGAGGCTGTGTTCGAAACCGCATACTTTCCTACTACTCATACTAACTCTGACGTCATTTTGAGTATGCGAATGCACAGTATGCGAGTTTGAGTATGCGAGGAGTTCCCGGATGGCATACTAGATTCGCCAGATTGTTGAGTATGCATGACGAGCTCACTACTCACACTCAAATTACCCAAGATGCAATGTAAACGTGACGTCATCGATCGTCACTTCCGTTGCCGCGAAAAAAAAAGCAGTTGGAGGAGAACCTTCTTTTTACGGAGGAGAACATGGATCCGCCGCAACCGTACAAATGTGAGTAAATTGATGTATTTTAGCAACTTGACGGCATGTATGCGGTTGTGTAATATTCCCGAAGATATATCAGTTCTTCATTGGTTGTTTTGATTGTTACATGTAATGTTACGTTATGTTATTATCACTCCAGCTGGTTAGCGTTAGTCCATTCATTCTATAACGTTACCACGTAGTTCTGCACCGCATGGTGTTAGAGGCCTGTGATCGATAAATACCTATGAACCAAATATCAAGTTATGGCGCATGTCTCAGCGCAAATGTTCTTTTTTTTTCTATGGACCGCCTCTGTGTCCGAAATAAAGCGTTGGATTAATTAAATTGTTTGTGTTTTCAAGGGACTGATGAAGATACGGGCGCCTCATCAGGTGGAGGGGGGTAAATGAGGCCTCTTCACAGGGAGGCGCAACGCTGCCGTGAAGGGATTTGAGTAAGATATTTATTTTCTGTGAATGAATATGATGCGGAGCATCTATCTATCTATCTATCTATCTATCTATCTATCTATCTATCTATCTATCGATCTCTCGATCTCTCGATCTCACAATCTCACGTATCCTCCATATTATGCTTGTGCAGAACTTTCCTGAAGGACCGTGGACTGGAGGGGAAGGTGGAGGCCTCCTTTGTAAAAAAAAAAAAAGGGAGAATCCCAAACAAAACTACAAAGTGAGTTGAATAATGAAAGCATTACAGTCTGAATGTAAACCACTAAAAGAAACAGGATGATGAGTATTTGACTAGTGCTGAAAAGTTTTGCGTGAGTGTTGTTTTTGAATGATTGTCAGAACTTTGTGTGTGTGTGTTGTGCATGTTGTGTTGTGTAGGAACTGAAGGCTCCACGTACGGGTGTGAGCACGGAGGGGGGAGAGGCCACTGCAGCCAGCTGGAAGTGGTTCGATGCCATGGATGAGGTGTTGGGGAACAGGCCGTCAATCACCCCGCCTGTCCTCATCACCTCATCCGTGGCGCCGACAGCAGCAGTGGCCTCCCCTCCCTCCACTCCCAGTCCCTCCATCCCCTCCCTCCACTCCTAGTCCCTCCCAAGCGTCACCCAGTGGCTCCCGGGGGAAACGTGACAACTGGGTCACTTTCCTCCGGGAGCTGGATAAGCGCGAGGAGCGGGCAGAAGAGAAAGCAGAGAGAAGAGAGAGAGAGGCGCAGGAAAGGGAAGAAAGGATGCAGAGTGAAAGAAGAGAGGAAGAGAGACAAAGTATGGAGAGACGAGAGAGAGAGTGGAGAGAGTGGATGGAGTTGAGACTGAGAGAGGAGCAGAGAGTGAGAGAGGAGCGAGAGAGAGAGAGTCGGGCCAGGGAGGATAAATTGATGGCAATGCTAGAAAGATTTTTGGGGAAAAAATAAAAGTTCAGGGATATCAAGTGTCAGTGTGTGTCTGTTATTTTATACAGTCATGTGTACAAGATGTGAGTGATTGTGAAAAGAACTAGTGCAGACAGAAATAGTAGGATGATCACCCAACAGACCAAACGTTGCTTTATTTAATTTTTCCTCTGATTCCTTTGGTTGAAGTAATAGCAGAAAAGAATACATTTGATCAAGGCACAGGAAGCACAAAATATTTTATACACTGCCACAATTACATTCATACCTTCCAGAAACTTATGAACCATATGGGGATGAGAGAGTTGGGGCAGAGCAGCTTTGGATAACCATGACCTGGATGAATAAGAACCTTCACAGACATGACAGATTAATGGCAAAACATGAGATCAGGTATGTGCTCAGGTGTCTCTGGTATTAAATAATAATTGGATCTAAGAAGATCCAAGGGGATGACATGAAAAATGAGTGTCAAAAAGATGAAGCAACAGTTAAATATAGATAGAAAAGCATTATAATTTTATGATTGTGGTATTAAACAGTTGCTTCCATGTTGTGACCCTAGGAATTTCACAGGAATACTTTGCATATGTGTTTTAGTAAGCAGGTGATTGGTCCACCTGATGTTAATAAGAATACTTTAGCATTTACAGTGCAGAGAGAGAGAGAGAGAACGGATAATAATAATTAAAACAAATATTTATGGAATAAGAAAAGCAAAAACACAAATATTAACATTTATATAGATATAGAAGATTTGGCAGACAGAAATAGAATGTGTTATTTGCAGTAAATCTACTGAAAGAAAGAACAAATGTTTTATTGCACAAGAGACACATTTACCAGAGCCCCGTTAGCCAGCGTGTTTCCAGGTAGATCCAGACAGGCCTTCTTGGTTACCGCATCGACCAGGGTGACTGAACCACCCACCATACTTCGTCCTGCCTGGCAATCCTGTACTTTACCTGTTTCCACCTCTTACGACTTGGACGAGGGGTTGGATTTTAAGAGGCACTAACTATGTACAACAGGGTTGAATAAAACAGTAACATGAACGTTGCAAAGAACAAAAACACAACTCTCTGTGTGTGTAGGCCTATACAAATTAACAATAGTCATGTTCTTGCAGAACTGGGACCCGGTCTCGTGGCGCAGACACTGCAGCTGCAAGCCGCTGCCTGAGGGTGTCCCCAGACCGCTGAACAGGCTCGTGGCCTTCCTCTCCATCACCACCATCTTCCTCTTCCTCAGGCTCAGGCTCCAGAATGTCCCCATTGCCAATGCAGAGGTTGTGCAGGAAGAGGCAGGCAGTGATGACCTCAGGCACAAACTCCACCTTCACCTCCAGTGCCTTCAGGAAAATGGAGCGCCACCTGGTCTTCAGGACTCCAAATGCCCGCTCCACCACACACCGTGCCCTGGACAGCCTGGTGTTGTACCTCCCCTCCACTGCATTCCGGACAGGCTCCCTGAAGGGCGTCAGCAGGCGGATCGGCTCAGCCAAGCACGGGTATCCGCCATCCCCGATCAGGTACCATCCAGGAGGTGGGTACAGCTGGTGTACATAGAAGGGGCTGCTTTTCAGGACCCTGGCATCATGGACACAGCCAGGGAAGCCCACCACCACATCCAGGAAACGGCCCTTGTGGTCACAGATGGCCTGGAACTGGACCGAGTGGAACAACTTCCGGTTGAAGTAGTCCGCTGCAAATTGCCCGGGCGGGACAATGCGGACATGGCACCCATCAATGCTTCCTGCCACTCTGGAGAAAGCCGGACAGCCGGACAGCTCCCGGAACCCAGCACCTATCTCCTCCAGCTCCTCCATGTCAGGGAAGCGGATGAGCCTCCTGAAGACGCCCTGAATGACCCTGCTGACACGGTGGATCATGTCATGGCATGTGGTGCGGGGAATGTCAAAAGCCTCTGACACAACCCGGTATGACATTCCACAGGCCAGCCAGTACACAAACACCAGGAGCTCAAAGGACTTCCCCCATCCGTGGTCCTTGTCTGCCGCCAGCTGGATGAGGCTCTCCAGGGACTCTCGGGACACACGGAAGTCCTTCCTGGTGTCACCACCACCGAAGTACAGGCGCAACAGAGGAACATGGGGATTCACTCTGCAGTATGGCCCTCTTGAAGCCACCTGTAAAATATTTTAATATGTAATATTTTAATATGAATTTGTCTGTCTATTTATTTAACTATCTATTAAATTTGAAGACATTTTTAATTATATTTTTTTTAATTTTACATGAAATAAACAGTTTTTAAATGATATTATTTATTAAACTTCATGAAATCATTAAATTCAATGACTTTTCTTGCTCAGTTATGTAGATTCAATTTTTCCCTCCACTTTTCAGGCTGTGAAGTAAAAATGTCCCAGCTATCTCTCTTTAGATGTATAGTTGATTAAAAAGGTAACTTACATCTGAGAACAATCCGAAGTCGATAGCAAGCCTGATGAACTGAAACCGGCGGGCCGATCTTCTTCTCAGAGCTGACAAAACTCTCCGGTAAGGCATCTTGAGCGGTCAAATGCCGGTAACAGGACGAGATCGGTCAAAACGGAGGGTTCAAGCAAAGACGCTTTATTTTGGTTCAAGCTAGCTACATCGAGGGTAGGTTAGCTTCCTATTCCAAAATAAAGGAGGAGCACAATGCATTGTGGGTCATCATGTAGTATGCTGCAGTGTAAACGCTCTGCATACTGTCTGATCGTTGAGTATATAGTATGAGTATGGACAGTATGCAGTATGGAAGTATATAGTATGTAGTATGCGGTTTCGAACACAGCCTGAGAAAAGACTCACCTGAAAAGACAAACGGATAAACACATAGCACTCAGTTGTAGCTCAATCGGAAACTACTAGGCTACAACTGTTGCGGCTGGACCTCCTCTCAGCTGACACTTGTTGCCACAACAACGGGGGCCCGCAGCAACCACCCGTTGCTACCTTACGCCATCTACTGGTGTAAGGTGGTTGTTAGTCCAGCCTCAGAGTGTCAGGCACATTTCAATGATTGTCATGCGTAATGGAAACTCAACCCACAGCTGTAAAACTATCATCAACCTCAGCCAACCATAAACAACCTCAGCCAACCATAAACAACCTCAGCGTCAGATAGCAAATGGCAGCTATATATTCAGCATCTCTCATCTCAGAAAATTCAAAAGAAAAGAGAAAAAGAGACTCGCCGACAAGGGCCGGCCTCAGAGCTCGGCGATGCGTCCTTCACGCACAGCTGCTTCTGATTTCATCCCCGTTGCGCATTGTGATCTGTGCACAAAAGCCTACCCATCTTAGAGTTAAAATACCATCAAACTTTTTTACTGGACCTCAGTCGACCAAGGGAAAGTGGTATAATCTGATATTTTAGGTCGGAGTTTTGAAAAAAGCGTCAAATCCTCCAGCCCTCTCCCTCCTGCATTTTACTGGGGCGGCGACGCACCATTCTGGGGGAGCGCTCTGGCAGGGCCCCCTCTCTGGTTCTCCGGGCCTGGAGCTTCTGGGACTGATTTTCGTTTTACAGCTGCTGCTTGCAGATGATGATAATATTTCAACTCCAGTCAAGTCCCACTGCACTATGACACACATGGACGCCCCCACACATGAATGAACGCGCATCGCGGGCACGCGCGTCCACTTAGTATTAGATTATTGCAGTGCAAACTTTTGGACTAAGAAAATGAGACAAAAATGGATCAGCTGGGCAAATTTTGATAAATTGTTAAATCTGGTGAAAATCAGAGACAAAATCACTTCCAGCTTCATCAGTCCGATCCCACCCCAGCTGCAGCTCCAGGGGCTGTAGCAGTGCGAGTAGCTGTATCCCGGCAGCAGACTCACATGGCGGGGCCAGCCTGCCCCGGACCTCGGAGCCACGTCCCCCGCGGTAATATGTAGTGATATTTCAAAAATCGCCCAGAAACCTATAGCCTATTTTGACTTCCCCTGATGTGAATTAAACCATAAAAATATAAAAAATATTTCACCCCCAGGTGAAAACGTGTGGGTTTTTGCGATTTTCAATGGATCATAAAAATATAAAAAATATTTCACCCCCAGGTGAAAACGTGTGGGTTTTTGCGATTTTCAATGGATCTCTATGGGGACATTTTTTGTCCCTATCAGGAGAAGAGGTCCCAACGCGATAAACAGAATTATAAGGTGCTGACAGGGGATCTTTTAGGAGCATGATGTAGCCTACCTTGCAAAACCCACCTCTCTGCAACCTACCAACATTATAGCATGATTACAGCCAAAAGGACAGCCAGTATAAAATGTGCCAACAGGATCTGAAGGTTAAGAATAGGCTATAGTAACCTCCTCCCAGGGTTCTGCTTCATCAAGCCATGAAGGACTGGTCACTGTGAACTCGGACCTCCCGGACCAAAACATTAGTTTCCTCCTGGAAAAGGTTTGGCCGTCCCACAGATATCTGACAACATAGGGATGAGAAGGTCTCTGGTCTTTTCAGCCCTGACCCCAACCCAAGCACCTCATGCCTCCCCCAAGGCCCTATAATTGCCTAGATTGTCATCAGAAGTGTTGTCTCTTAAGTTACCCATTGTAATCACTATTCCCACCAAAAAAGAGAGAGAGAAAAAAGAAACTCTTCATTTTATATTCTGGGCGTTCAAAGTGCTCTCTGAAAGTAAGCCTGGGATGGCTTGTGGCCATGAAATGGGAAAATTAAAACTTTGTCGTAGAGCTAAACCAAATACATTGTTGGAAAGGTCACGACCAGGAGAGAGACATATGTCAGTATGAAGATTCTGCATGGCTCCTGCTTTGAAACACTGACCTTTGAACCTTGACCTCGGTGCATGTTTGAAGGTTCATAATTCAGCAACAAAAGGGGCTAAGGACATGGAACCAACTGTTATGGAGAGCTCTTGACCTCAGCTAGTATGTGAGCATAGTCAACAATAGGGGTCGCTGTCAAATATTTGTAAAATAAAATTTCACCCATTTAACAATTATATATTGAAAATTTGTTTGCACAAATGTGTTACCCATTCCCTCAAACTCCTCAGTGCACTTTCAATCCAGTACTTACGATTTACAATTACAGGAATAACACCAACATATTTTAAAACTACAATTGCCTAGCGCCGCACCCGGCCGCACCATGAGCGTAATACAAATCAGCGCCATTTTTGTAGTTTTCCGGTTTGCAAAGTAGGGTTGTGAAATTAGGGTCGTAAAAAGATATATCTGCTGAATAAATCAAATATCTACTAAAGCCGAACTTATAGTTACACTGTATCTAGATGTGTATGCTAACAGAAAGTACAGATTTTAGTTTACGATATTTTGAGTCAAATTGAGTTTTGGCAGAGTCAGTCTGTTTTTGGCTCGGTCTTACTTCCGGTTTCCGGTTCGACCAAAATCGTACTTTTAATAACGTAATAATTAAAAAAAACGATGGCCCTACCATTAACTTATATTTGTTGCGTTATCAAAGACATATTGGTGTATTTGTGTTGGTTGAGAAATGTCAAAATTAGAATAAAAACTTTGACAGTGAGGAAAATACTTCCGGTCATCTGATCCTGGATAGCCACTCGTAATCCTTCTAATTCTGCATTTCCATATTCAGTTTATCGCTCCAAAATCAAAGTTTTTTTATTGGAAAAAAAACAAAACAAACAGAAACATAATCAAACAATTGCATAATGCTTTAACAACTCACATAATTAGGCTGCAGTTACAAGGGGCCCTCAGCCGTTATCAGAGACACCAAATAATGAGGATTGGTCAGGTAGGCTTGACCCTTGATCAGTTTTATGATCATTTATCATAACAGTAACTGTAATATGATTACTAAATATTTTAAACATAATCCATTACATTACCTTGTCACTGGAATAATATATCTAATTCCAGTAAATAGAGAAAAAGTAATCCAATTGATCTACGTCATTTGGTGAGGAAAGGGTAAACGAAAGTATCAAATAAAGGGACAGTCCCCAGGAAACCGCGGGCACCTGGTCACCCTTCTTTATATTTTCAAGTTGTTGTACTCAGTGTTTGTAAAATGTAAGTCATAATGACACAATGCACACATCTAAAAAACTTAAGAAAGTTCAGTCAGACAACTCTGAAATTTGAACAAATAATTTATTGAGCATAAGCATGGAAACACAGTGGGTCTCATTCATGAAACGTGAGTAAATCTGTGTGTAGATTTGCACATAAAAGCTCACTCTACTAAAACTCTACTCCGGATTCATGAACGGTGCGGGAAACTCAGATTTGATCGTAAACACGTGTGTAACTTCATGAATGCCAACCCATCGTAAACTAACAACACGCCCCCGGTGATCAGCAATTAGCATAGATCTCCATACATGAATAGCCATATAAGGAGATCCTGACCACCATATTAGGAGGTAGGTGCATCCTGCTCACCTGCGGCCATGACGCAAACGAGGAAAGAGGGAGAGAGAAAAAAAAGAGAGATCACGGATCGAAGTCATTTTGGGTGAAGTGGAGTCCAGAAAAAATATTTAATTCTCTTCTGTTAGTAGTGGTGACTGGGACAGGTCAAAGGCTGGAGGGAAGAAACAGATTTAGTGAATTAAGTAGGCCTATCCTTGGTTGATTAAAGAACCGTTTAAGAAGTAAAGCCAGAATAGTTCGATATGAAACATGAAAAAAAAAAAAACTGAAACTGAAAAAACTACAGAGCTACAGCAGCGACGGGAAGGGGAGGCTCTTCACAGCCTCAGCTGTAGAGGAGCATGAAGTTATATAGGCAGGTTATGTTCTTACAGAAGCACCAGCCGTCTGTCACAGCTCCATCCAAACCGGTGCCGACTGCGCTGCTGTGCAGGGTGAAGTGTGCGCCCACCGAGCGTGTACTGTAGCAACACAAAAAAAATTTTCCGGTTTTATATCAGATTATTTTCATCATAAGATGGAGCCTTGGCGTGTTTGTGCGTGTCCGATCCCTAAAACGTCTCTCTCTCCAAATATTTCTAATTGTTTGTCATGTTTAAATTACGTTTTTCAAAGGCGTCGGTGTATTTTGAACATGAGAGAGAGTACTAATACGGATTAAAATTGTAATTTTCAACAGTGACAAGCAGTATTTATTTGCATTCCTGCATTTACACAAGCGCTACACACAGTCCGGAGCAGGTGTAGATTTTGTGAGTAGTTACGAAAAAATCAGCACTACTAAAAGATTGATGAATGCGGAAATCCACGTAAATTTGCGCTGCTCAGGGTTTACACGCAAATCCGTGCTGCTCACGTTTCATGAATGAGACCCATGAGAATAGATGGATATATATTGCAGATATTATACTGATGGGACACGTGTACCCCACGTGGGCACCAAAATTTTAACATGGGAGTCTATGGGGAAGCCACATCTCGCCATATCTCGCCAACCCTACATGCCACAGGGATGGTTCCAGTGGCTGCGCACAATCTTGGAGACACTGATCAAAGCAGAGTTGCGCAACGGAAACGTTGAGAGCAGCGGGAAGACGCTGAACAAGCTCTAATGTCAGATTGCGAAAACTACACCCAAAGAGCTGTTGAGACTATGGGCCCTAGTTTCGTAGACCGGGCGAAGTCTAACCTCAGGGCAGCTTCGCCACGTCAACGGGGTGTGGCCCAGGTCCATTTCGCAAGTTTGGTGGGCCGCGCAGTCAGACTTAGACCAGCGCAAGCCCTCCCCTCCCTCGTCCCTCCCACCGGCGCAAACAGTGAAGAGGGAGGAGAGAGGGCGGGAGGGAGACAGGAGGAGGAGAGAAAGGCGTGGAGTGGGTTTGACACAGCCGAGTCAGATCTTCACCAATCAAAGGAGCTCCTCTCCTCACCTTTAACTGCGCGGAGGGCGATGCGCGCTGCAAGTTTGTCATTTTATACTTTGACATGGACGGAGGAGACAGCGACGCCAGAGGCCGAACCTCTCCCCGGAGGAAACAGCTGTTTCCCCGGAGGTCCGAGCTCAGAGTGACCAATAATGAGTTTACTAATATACTTAACCAGGATTGATCTGATATACTGAGAACCGGTGCTCAGTGTAAGAAACAACAACTAATAAAGAAACTCACATTTATTCAAACCCTGTGTAAGCAAGATGAGAGGTGTAATCACAACATAAACAAACACCATGCGGGATGAAATCAGAGTAAAGGACGCTCTCTCTCTCTCTCTATCTCTCTCTCTGTCCTCCTCTCTCTCTCTCTCTCTGTCCTCCTCTCTCTCTCTCTCTGTCCGTCTCTTTTTTTTTCTGTGATAGAGAGTACTGTAGTAGGCTATATACTGACCAGAGGTTGCGCTAGACTTTTTCGTCGCCGGTCATTTTGACTGACGGGGTCATAAAAATTCCGTCATAATCTATTTTTACCGGTCACATTTTTTTTTATGATAATAATACCATATTCAACAGCATTCAATTCTAATTCATGTTTAATTCATATCAAGTCCAAACAAATTGAACAGAGAATGCTCCGGAGCAGAGTCGGCGTCAGAGCACATCTAACCGTGGGTCATCAGTGAATGCGGGGGTCACTTTCTGCCACTCAACATCTAAATACAACGTTAGATGACATCAGTTTTCTGTCAACAATCAACATGCTAACCCATGTGTTATACCAAAACATCCAATGGAGCATGTTTTCACATAGGCACCGCATAGTGCACTGGCGTTAGCTCTCTCTCTCTCTGCCTCTCATCTCTCTTTTACGCACGCACGCACGCAGCCATTGCGCATCACTGAAACAACTGAAGCTATAGACCACACAGCCAGATGCAGCACAAATTCAGACAGGACAAGACCCACTCAGCTTTACGTGTTATAAACAATGCCACGGCGGGCAAAATACATTAAAAGAAGGCTTAACGTTACCTTTAGAAGAGTTGTGCGCGGCGAGTGTGTGAAACTTTGATGTCCTGGCTACCCCCCACCGCTCTACCTGTACCGAGACACACCACTGTGTAGCTACAGCTACGTAATTTAACAGCTGACTACTGTCGGTCCCTCGGACACTGCAGCTGAATCTCGCCCGTTAAATCATTATCGAGTCGACCGTCATATTTGCACTGACACGACTCCCAGTCAACATTTAATCCACTTGAAGGAGTTTGAATACTGCGGGGAAGCTTTCTGTCTTCTTCTCTGTTGTTAGTGTTTCTGTGTGGCAGCGCTACAGCCACACACGCTCCACACAGGCCTAGAGGAGGTACTACAGCGTTTTCTACTGAGCGCACCAGCCAGCTGTGAGGTTTTTTTTTTTTTTTAAATCTAATTCTCACCGTAGTGACTTTGTGACATTGTATGTTTTATATCGTTATCCACCCCTCCATTTATTGATTATCCGCCGGCTTCATTGTAAACAAATGCACATGGCCAGACGGCCATGGCTGTGAATTGCAATCTGTCAAAATGACGGATGGCCTCAAATTTTTTCCGTCACCGTTTTAAAAAAACGGTCAATGACGGAAAATATCCGGTTAACGCGACCCCTGATACTGACTATCTGATACCGAGGCTGTTGTGGTGGACTAAGAGAGATGAAGATTTGTGTTTTGTTTTTCATTACGGCTGCCTGATGCGGTCGCTCGCGCTAATGAATTAATAAGTAAATAAATAAATAAAGCGATCATCACAAGGGCAGAGTGGTATCTCAACACGGCAGCGACATGCAGTCATCCACCCTCAGTCCTGCTTGGGACATCCACAGCTGCTTTTCAGTGCCAGTTCGTCCCTGCTGTGTTAATTCAGGTGGAGTTTCCATTACGCACCGACAACCTTTGATCTCTGCTTTGATCTGACGTCAGATGTGACGGGACAATCTATATAGATATAAATTCACGTGTTGATTCCATTAGTTGCATTAAATAGTGGTTATTGTGGATATTTATTGCATTGAAATGTGTCTGGAACTGTGGAGATCTGCCTGTGAGGTCTTGGTGACGTGTGTGCACTGCAGGTCAGTCAGCCAAACTTCCACTGCACCTGCTGCGCTTCGCCCTGCGCTGAGAGTAGACCTGGTTGGAGGTGGCGAGCTTTCAGCGCAACCTCGGCGGGACATTTTCGCACAAAACTTCCACTGCACCAAGCTGAATCTGTGACGCCTCCCCCTGCTGCGCGGCCACGCCTATCTCAGAGCAGCGCGATCTACAAATCTTCCAATCTGACTTTGCACTAGGCTGCGCTGGTCGAAACTTGCATTAGACCGGCTGCGCTACCTTGCGCCACCTGCGCTGCGCCAAGAAACTAGGGCCCAAAGTATCCAATACTCCATATTAACTTATGACAGACATGGCAACCCTGCACTATCATCCAAAACTGTCTCTGGTCCACCCAGTTTTCTCATAATCTAAGGTGAAATAATTAACTGTACATACTGTGGAACATGGACTGAGCCGTGGTCAATGAAATAAAGTGTGTAAAATACATTAAGTACCCGGAAACAAAAATGAAACTGAAATAATTGACTAATAATTGCATTAAGTAACAAAATCTAAAGTTCAGTGTGATTAAATCTATGAAAGGGACAAGTAAAAAGTTTAAATGAAGCATGATATGAAATGTAAAACCCTGTTTGAAGACCCTGTCTTCAAACACACACACACAGTACTTCATCAAAATGTGCTGAATAGTGTTAAGTTGGTGAAGACTATGAATGTCATGTCTAGACTGCCAGATGGACAGATCAATAGACAGCAAAAACACATATTTTAATAGATCACTAAATCACTGAAATGAACCACAAATACGTGACATAACATTTTATTTCCATTACTCAATTACGTCCACAGGTCTTCTGGTTTGTGTATGTGTGAATGTGTGTATTGTGCATGTTTTAATTTGTAAAGTGCACATTGTCAAGTGGTTCCCATGAAGAGGCCCAGGTCTTTCCACTGTACAAAAACAGAAATAAAATCACCATAAGCAAAATAGGATATAGTATAATTTCATCAAATCAGACAATCATCTTGTTTATGAAATGCTATATTTACTTTTCTTTTCTTTTATAAAGAAAACTGTAGTGTACACAGTTCAATTGTAATAAATGCTAACATACTTACCATGCATGACAAGGTGACCAGAAGACCTGGACCTGCACCACTCCCTGTGAAACAAAGGTGCATAAGTGAACGGTAGTGACCTTGGGTTTGTTAAGTGCAACTGCTGATTCACTGCTAGGCAATACAATTTTGTTTTTGTTTTTTTTGTACTGTATGTCACTTGCATTCCTTTAAAGGTGTTCAGAAATGTCCTGTCCAGTTTAGGGTGCAATTTTTATTGTTTGTTTTTAAAAGCCAAAATGGTCTAGCTCCTCTTTATTTATCTGACCTCATTAAGCATCACGCTCTAGCTAGAACTTTGAGGTCAAGCAACCAGTTACTGCTGGTTTGCCCCAGATCAAAACTCAAGAGCAAGGGCGATAGAGCATTTTCAGTTGTGCCCAAATTTGTGGAATGCTTTACCCCTCCACATCAGATCAGCTGAAACCCTGGAGCATATCTATCTTATTGTTAATATATGTTGATGATTTATGTTGTTTTTATCTATATTGCTAGCACTTGCATGTTGTGCAGCACGTTGGGCAACTAAGGTTGTTTTTAAATGTGCTATATTGAGTTGAATTGAGTTGAGAAATGGTCATTTGTCCTGTTTGTTGCGCCTCTATTTCAACTTTGTCCAAATTTTATTGTTCTGCAATTAATTGTAATGTATTTGCATACATTTCTGAGCACTTTGTGGAAAGATTATGTCAGGGATGTACACTTGCTTTGGCCTTTCACTGGGCTAACCCTAGTTATTAATTGTATAGTGTGGTGTCACAGGGATGCTGTGTAGTAGTAAGTGACTTGAGGTCACTCCATTATGCTTGCATACCAACCTCTCTGGTTCTTTGTTTTCCCAGTTTTTTAATTGGGAACACATCCAAATGGGGATGGATATTACACTCTGGAAAAACAAAGGCAAATACAATTTCATTAATAACTGTCATCATAATATCTAGAGAAAACAATAGGTTTGAAAACTGTGTATAAAAACTATATACCTTTTGAAATCCTCTTCTTTCTCCCAAAGATACTCAAGTGCTTGACTTGGACCTACAAGTAAGCATGACAATGAGGTTTCATGACAATGAGGACATTTTGTTTTTCAGTTGGACAACACTAACATTCTTAATGTTTTTCTTAATCATATTATGTTTACAATGAAACATCATTCACAATGTGTGATCTTCATTTGGAAAGAGGGTTGTTCTTAAATTGACCTGCTTAAACCTATGAACCACTTACAACACTGGGTACATTAAAGAGGAACTATGTGCTGTGTTGCTAACCCTCCTCTCCTCCATGTGCATTTGTTTACAACGAACCTGGCGATAAATCAATCCATGGAGTGGTTGATAATGTTATATAACATATACGATGTCACCATGTGTGCATCTGTGTAGTCTTATCTGCCAAAAACAAGAGATTACGGGTTACGGGGCGTGTTTGTGTCTACCAGGACGGCAGCCTCGATCTTGCAAGCGACACGCAGGTGGGAAGGCGGAGAGCCTCCATTCTCCCTCGTAACGAGTTAATCCATTTTTTAAACCATCATAATTACTTCAAAGCTGTTTAGTAAATGTAAAAATGTAGCATAGTTGAATGAAAATCCTGCATAGTTCCTCTTTAAGAAAGTGCATCCACAACACATGATGTCATACTGATGATTCCTACTGTACCACCCTCCTCTCTCTCTGAGACTCCTACCTCCTCTTCTCCTATCTGAGGGACTGGAGCTCCCTCTTCTACCTCCTCTCCTCTTTCTCCCTCCTCCTCTCTCGTCCGAGGAGCTGGAGCTCCCTCTTCTACCTCCTCTCTTCTTTCTCCCTCCTCCTCTCTTATCTGAGGAGCTGGAGCTGCCTCTTCTCCCTCTTCTCCTCTTTCTCCCTCCT
Organism: Trachurus trachurus; assembly: GCF_905171665.1. Classification (NCBI taxonomy): domain Eukaryota; kingdom Metazoa; phylum Chordata; class Actinopteri; order Carangiformes; family Carangidae; genus Trachurus; species Trachurus trachurus. The sequence goes on from NC_139900.1 coordinate 35,654,599, forward strand.
CCTCCTCTCTCATCTGAGGGACTGGAGCTCCCTCTTCTACCTCCTCTCCACTTTCTCCCTCCTCCTCTCTTATCTGAGGAGCTGGAGCTCCCTCCTCTACCTCCTCTCCTCTTTCTCCCTCCTCCTCTCTTATCTGAGGGACTGGAGCTCCCTCTTCTCCCTCTTCTCCCTCTTCTCCTCTTTCTCCCTCCTCCTCTCTCATCTGAGGGACTGGAGCTCCCTCTTCTCCTCTTTCTCCCTCCTCCTCTCTCATCTGAGGAGCTGGAGCTCCCTCTTCTACCTCCTCTCCTCTTTCTCCCTCCTCCTCTCTTATCTGAGGAGCTGGAGCTCCCTCCTCTCCTCTCTCTTTAAAAGACGACAGTGATTTACAGTAAAGTCCACAGTAACTGTGCGTTCACACCAAAAGCTTCCAAAGCGTCAAAACGCCAGAAGTCAATTCATTTTCAATGAGAGCCGGCGACACCGAGCGTCCAAAGCTTCAACAGGCGTCGCCGCGCTTCCAAAGCGTCACCAGACAAGAAGTTGAGCCAGGTTTAACTTTAGGGTAATGAGCTATGACGCGGTTCGGCGGCAACCGGCGGCAGCCTGTCAGAATAGAGATGTCCGTCGGCGGCCTTCTTTTTCTTTTTTTTGTATTTCGGCCCCAATGACCAGCGCGATCGAATTTTGACGTCAGTCACCTGACGAGCGGCCAAAGCGGCTGGAAATATTTGCTGTTTTGGAAGCTGTCTTGTCTGACGCCCACCCTCGAGCGTTTTTGACGCTTTGGAAGCTTTTGGTGTGAACGCAGTAAGATTGCAACACATATCTACATATGCAGTACAGTTGAGGAAGTATCTATTAGCCCCCCTATGAAAATTTCACTTTTTTCTAAGTATTTCACGAGTGTTGGTGAACAGAGAAAAGACTTTGTAACACAGCATTTCAAACATCCTCCAGATAAAATCTGAAGGACCTTGAGAGATTTACAAAAGAAAACTTCCTAATAATTTTGACCTTGGTAGTTTTTGTTTTTTGTGAAATAATTATTTTTCTGTGTGGAAAGTAAATTAATTTAAGTATACAAAATAAAGCTATGATGTTTGAAATACTGTGTTAAAAAAAATCTTTGCTCTGTTTAACAGCACCTGGGAAATACTTACAAAAAAGCAAAATTTTCATAGGGGGGCTAATCATTTCGTCTTCAACTGCATTTGGTAACCATACTACAAACTGTCCTTCAGTGTCTTCCAATACACTTAATTTATCTGAACATCTAATGAGCAGATCAGCAGTTCCATAGACATCAGAAATACACATTAAAACAGTTCATTTATATGCACAATAAATATAATAATAATAATAATAATAATATAGAACAATTGCTACCTTCTCTCTTCCTCTTCTTGCTGCTATGGTGCTCCCCAGGTGGAGTCCATCCTGTGATATTTATATGAATATAAAAGAGGTACATGAGTGATATGTGCCAGCATCAACTTAAGTCCATGACTCTAATGAATGATGTGCAAACAAATAAATGTTGCACAACTAACTGATATCCACAGGCTATACCTTCCAACAGCGCACTATAAAGAATTTTAATTTTGTCCATTATCGCCTTAGCCTGGTCAGGGAGGTCATATGGACAGAGGACCTCTGCTTTCCATGACTCCTTGGCTTTCTCGTACTTGCCAAGGAGAAGCAGAGGCCTCGTGCCAAGTACCTTCAGTTTTTCCATCTGAAATAGTTGAAAGAGTAGCAATGAGTGATTTTATAAATTTTACTTTATAATCTTTAATGTTGAACAGGACATATGTTGTAGCTGACATAGAGCTTTGGCAAACAGTACAGGTCACACCCTTGCAGACTTTGGTAGTCTAATATGTGTGTGTGTGTGTGTGTGTGTGTGTGTGTGTGTGTGTGTGTGTGTGTGTGTGTACTGTTACTGCATGTCTCCTTTCTTACCATAACCTCACTGTCAGCCCTCACGTGTGACATGTTTCGGGTTTTTTTTTTATTGCGCTGGCCCAGGACTCACTCTTCTCCCTGAAGGCCAGCAATCTTTTTGTGGCACAGGCCTTGTACGGCTGCTGTGTGCCACACTGTGGACAGATTTTAATGCCACAGTTAAAGGTGGCGCTGCACGAGCGGCAGTTTCTCGTTGTTGACATTTTCCTGTAACAGAACAGATTTACAAAAAGTATTACATTAAATAACTAGTCATGTATGAATTTAAGTGTATCATTAGCAATTGAACGTTTGCTTTCTTGACTGAACTCAACACATGTGTTTGTCTGTTAAATGGTTTGCTGTTTATTTTCTGATTTTAATTTTACTACCACAAATACTTTTCATATGTGTGTACAAGTGAGTGATGATAAGTCAAAGTCAAAAGTCAAAGTCAAAGTATTTTATTGTCATTCCACATGTCAAACATGACAGAACGAAATCTGTACCCAGGTCCCAGATAAAGCAGACAAATATAAAAGCAAGAAATGGGCATGTAACGCCGCATTATGTAATAATGCCGCATTATGTAATAATGTAATAAATCTTCACGTCATTATGTAATAACGCCGCATTTTGTAATAATCTGCCGCATTTTGTAATAAAAATCTTGAACGCAATATGTAATAAACTTTGCCGCATTTTGTAATAAGTTGTTACATTTTGCATCACTTATTACATATTACGGGTGTTGCACTTTTTATGAAGAAAATGTAATAATTTGGTGCATTATGTAATAAACCACCAAAATGGATGTCTTAATTAGAAAAAAACAAGCATTAGGACCATCAGAACAACACTGACTTTAAGCATACCAGCATGCATGAATCATGAATTAATTTCTAAAACCAGTAGGACGGTCAAATCTAAATCAAATATAAGTGTATTAATTATAATAGGCTACCGCTTTCAGGGCAGGGCATCAAACAAATCCCTGCAGAGCGCGAGCCTGGCACAGAGGTGCGCGCTCTGGTGCATCTGGCACAGTTGGTTAAGGGCGCCGAAAGGAAACTGCCTACGCTCCGCGGCTATTTCGCGTCCGACGTCTATGTTAAGCGCACGTTTTTATTGATATTGTAGCGTCCGACCCAATGTAACTATACAACAACATAACACAAACTTTATCAGACAGCTCTCACTTCTTCCTCTGCTCCACCTCACTCACTCACACGCACACAGGACCCTCACACTCACCTTTCAGTTGTGCAGTATTATTAATAATGATAATGAGTCCCATTGTTACCAAATGTTGAAAAACTGCAATAAAATAATAATTTCCTCCAACTATTATGAGAACAGTCATATGTCTGCCTTTGAACAGGGCCAACATTGATTTGTTTACTTATAGTTTGCTGGAGGTTTTTTTTCTTCTTTCATTTCCATGTACTCCCATACAGTTTTTTGTGACATGTTGACTAAAAGGCATGGTCACGTGACTCTCTGTGTAAAAACATGACATCATAATACACACATGGCTAGAGGAGAGTTAAAAGACCATCATACTTTTTACTGGACCTCAATCGACCAAGGGAAAGTGGTATAATCTGATATTTTAGATCGGAGTTTTGAAAAAAGCGTCAAATCCTCCAGCCCTCTCCCTCACGTATTTTACCCGGGCGGCGATGCACCATTCTCGGGGAGCACTCTGGGAGGGTCCCCTCTCTGGTTCTCCGGGCCTGGAGCTTTTGGGACTGGTTCTCGTTTTACAGCTGCTGCTTGCAGATGATGATAATATTTCAATAATTTAAATGGATCAGCTGGGCAAATTTTGATGAAATGTTAAATCTGGTGAAAAACAGAGGCAATATCACTTCCAGCATAATCAGCCCGATGAAATCCCACAGCTCGACCCCCCCCCCCCCCCCCAGCTCGCCCCAGCTGCGGCTCCGGGGGCGGTGATCCCAGGCGCCCCTGCCGCTGCTGGAGCAGAACTGGACCCGGCCTGGAGCTCCAGTCGGACCGTGGTCCATGTCATCCCTCCACAGACGAACATGACCCGGGCGTATTATTGTGGTTACTATCCGCTGTCGGAGGAGACCGCTCTGCTCAGCGGAGCGGAGGAGCAGCGTGACACGGGAGACGTTTTTTTCTAATTAAGACATCCATTTTGGTGGTTTATTACATAATGCACCAAATTATTACATTTTCTTCATAAAAAAGTGCAACACCCGCAATATGTAATAAATGATGCAAAATGTAACAACTTATTACAAAATGCGGCAAAGTTTATTACATATTGCGTTCAAGATTTTTATTACAAAATGCGGCAGATTATTACAAAATGCGGCGTTATTACATAATGACGTGAAGATTTATTACATTATTACATAATGCGGCATTATTACATAATGCGGCGTTACAGGGCACAATCTAAAAAACAGGCATTTCTATAAATAGAATTAAATAAGATAAAATAGTACATTCATAAAAAGTGGCAAATAGTCAAATAGTCAGTGCAAGAGGGTGTGTGTGTGGGCCAAAAGTGCAAGTCAGTGCTTTGTTGCAGGTAATGATGGAAGGGAGTTCATCAACCTCACAGCCTCAGGGAAGAAGCTGGATCTCAGCCTTGATGTTTTGGCTTTTAGGCTTCTCAACCTTCTGCCAGAGGGGAGGAGGGCAAACAGTCCCTTCGCAGGATGGGTAGGGTCCCTCATTATGGAGGAAGCTTTGCTCCTACACCTGCTGATGTAAATGTCTTCGAGGGAGGGAAGGCAGCACTTTGTGACCTTCTGTGCCGCCTTAACCACCCTCTGCAGAGCCCTCCTGTCTGCAGCGGAGCAGTTCCCGAACCAGACCGTGATGCAAGATGTAAGGATGCTCTCCACCGCACACCTGTAGAAAGCAGTCAGGACAGCTGTGCTGAGGCCGGCATTCCTCAGCTTCCTCAGGAAGTAGAGGCGTTGGTGAGCTTTCTTCCTGACACAGGCAGTGTGGTTGGCCCAGGTGAGGTCATGTGAGATGTGCACCCCTAGATATTTAAAACAGGGTACCACTTCCACAGCTGCTCCTCCTATATGAAGGGGGGGGGGGGGGGGGGGGGGTGTGTGTGGCCACCTCTCCTGAAATCCATTATCACCTCTTTTGTCTTCTCAAGGTTGAGGAACAGATTGTTCTCTCTGCACCATTCCTCGAGCAGTGCCACTTCCTGTCTGTAACCAGACTCATCGTCCTGGGAGATTAATCCCACGACGACCGTGTCGTCCGCAAACTTCACAATGTGACTGCTAGGATGAGTGGCCAAGCAGTCATGGGTGAGGAGGGTGTACAGCAGGGGGCTTAGGACACATCCCTGGGGGGAGCCAGTGTTGAGGGTGATGGGGGTGGATGTAACATTATGAATCTTGACGGTCTGTGGTCTGTTGGTTAGAAAGTCCAGGATCCAGTTACAGAGAGATGGTTTGATTCCGAGCAGCTGCAGTTTATTGATCAGGGTCCGCGGGATGATGGTGTTAAACGCAGAACTGAAATCCAAAAAGAGCAGTCTGACATAGGAACCCCTGGTCTCCAGATGTGTGAGGGCTGTGTGGAGGACAAATGAGATGGCATCAGATGTAGACCGGTTCTCCCTGTAGGCGTACTGGTGGAGGTCTGTGTAGATGTTAACACTGTCCTTTATGTGGGCCATGACCAGACGCTCAAAGCATTTCATGATTATTGGAGTAAGGGCTACTGGCCGAATCAGTGTTGTGGTGGGAAGTCATAGGGATGGTGAAAGTTAGAGCACAATAAAGGAATACTTCAAATGAGGAAGAAAAGGAAGAGCTTTGCTTATAATGCTCAAGGAAAATGACATTACTGTTAAACTGATGTTTGTGTATGTGCTTTATAAATGTCTATAAGGAATAACACATTACTATGCAAACATCTGCTACTCACAATGTAGAAAACATCACCAGGTTTTGTACTAATTTAAAATAAAGTTTTTCCTCTAAAAAAAGTGCATTCAGGTGTATTCTTTATATTTTCTCCAGTGTATATTGAGAAAGGGAAGCTGTCTGCCAGACATTATTCAAGAAATTGACACAACTGGAAAAGTTCAATAATGAAGATGTGGGTTCTTAAGAAACATCTCTTCTACCTCTGTCAAAGGTCGCTGCATGATCTCGGAAACATTTTGTCTATGCATCTGTTGTTTAATGAAGTAGTATAATAGCAGTGAATTATTGAATTGACACTTCAAGGTTGGCATAAAAAGGAGGAGTTGGAGAGGGAGAAGAGGAGACAATCTCCAAGAGATGGAGAGATAGATGGAGGGAGAGAAAACAGAAACCAGAGAGATGGAAGAAACAGGCTGTCAATACATTAGCATGCTGACTGAATGCTTATGTAGTGCATTTAGTGCACTCAGCACGTCTGCTGAGTGGTGTATAAGTAGCAGACAGTGGCATTAAGTACCCCACCTCAGCGCGCGCGCGCGCGCGCACACACACACACACACACACACACACGCACACACACACTGCATAGACATTTACATTTTGTGAAATGTAGCCGCTCTACATGGGAGTAACACAGGAAGCACCTGAAGGAGACAAAGTACAGCTGGGCTCTCAAATGAGGTTGATTTGCAAAATGGAAGCCAGAAATTAAATTAACACAAAGGGCCCTACTTTCGTGGCGCAACTCAGGGGGGCGCAGCGAGGCGAGCCCTGACGCAGCTGGCGAAGTGGTATTATCGTCCAGTGCAACAAGGTGCGCAGCGGATTCGGTAAATTGGCAGACTGCTGTGCGCTGAGATGGGAGTGGTCGCGCAGCAGGGGGAGGTGTCGACAGATTCGCCGTGGCGCAGTGACAATTTGTTGCAGATAGACCGCGCGGAGAGTGCGCCGAAAGCTCGCCAGCTCCAACCTGAGGCCTGTACTGCGAAGCCAGTTTAGTGGGTTAGCGAGGTATGTTGAGTGTAAAGCCAGCCTCTCCTGTACTGCCAAGGTGGCTGTCTTTTAACGAGGCTAGATCACCATGGTAACTTATGCTTAGCTCATAACCTGGTCCCGACCAGGTTATGTTCCGAGTTTAATCATGAAACCGGCTATAAAAGCGCCGCTGTTTCACTATTTTAACTCATTTACAGCTGGCGGCACCTTTACTTTGAAAGTCCAGTGGAGCTGGATCAGAACGGAGCGTTTGTACGGAGGGAGAGATCAGCTGATCGCTGCTGTTGACTTTCTCTCTGAGCGTCTCCGCTGAGTCTCCGCCTCCTCACCCGTTGAGCTGAGCGTCAGGAGCTCATTATATATTAGACTATAGCCTATATTTTACTTTTATATACAGTCAGTCACCACTGATAGAAGTTGTTCGCTCGCAGCAGGACAGATAATCAGATGGATAATCGGTAAAGTTAATAATTTCTCTTAATGTGGCCGTGAATAAATTAATTCCGATGTGTCGCCTGTTATATTTCAGTGTTGCCCAAACGCAAATCTTGAATAAGTCTCCGCTGTTTTCACATTTAAAAAGGTCTTTGTTTATGAGATTTGCTTGTAGCTACAGCACCTAAAAAAAACCTCACTGTAACCTATCCAGCCTCGCTTCCAATAAAACACACACTCGCGTTATAATTGCGATCAGTGAAATATATAACAATATAAAACACAATTTAAAATGACAGTTGATGTTGCTCTAGTTTATATGGATAAAGCTTCATATTTAAAAGTAGCGCAAGAGCTGTCAGAAAAATTAAAAGCAGCCTCCTCTCTTGTCATATTTGCAGCAACACTGTTGCTTCAGGCTGTGATCGTGCTTTTTTTTAATATCGCTCATACTCTCTCCATTAAAACAATTGCACTCGTCTTGGCTGAAATCAGCCCGTTGTGGATCAATTTCGTGCGGAAGTAGAATAATATGACGTCAAACGCCCCCTTTTATGTGAACGCGCGCAGAGCACAAAGCTGAGAACCGGACTTGACTAATTAAGTTGATAACCACCGTCACAGTACCGTTTAGCTCTGATTGCGGACTTGAGGGTTTGTTGAGCTGCATCTTGAGCACAAAGCCTAGGTATGTTGAGCCTCCTTCGCAGTACAGGCCTCTGGTCTAATCTCAGCGCAAGGCGAACTGAGCCAGCGCAGTGGCAATTTGACTGCCCAGAGCGCAGTGCAGACACGTCACCAAGACCTCACAGGCAGGTTTCCACAGTTCCAGGCACATTTAAATGCAATTAATAATAATAATAATAATAATCATCATCATCATCACAATAACCCCTATTTATTGTATCTGAATCAGCACATACACCTATATCTATATAGATTGTCCCGTCACACTGATGGCAGATCAAAGGCTTGCGTAATGGAAACTCAGCCTGACTGAATTAACACAGATGAAACCAGGGAGGGACTGAGACAGCCGTGGATGTCCCATGAGCAGGTGTTGACACTACACACTGTGCCGTTGCAGATTATCAGCTATTTATTTATTTATTTACTTATTGATTTATTAGGGGCCAGCGCCGCATCGTCACGCGACCATAACAAATAAAACTGAAAACAAATAAACTATCATCTCTCACAGCAAACCACAATCAGCCTGGCATCATAGTGAGCAGATATTCACATCTCCCCTCTCAGGTAAAATCTAAAGAAAAAAGAAAAAGAGAGACGCTCCGTGATGCCTCCGTTACGCACAGCTGTTTGCTTATGTTGTGATCTGTGCACACGTGTTTAAATATAGGTTAGATAGATAGATAGACCTGGATAACATCATAACCTCCTCCCTCCCAGACTACTTTTGCATCATCAGCCCGTGAGGTCTGTTCGCGCGACCGGACACTGCCAGCTTGGACCGGACCAGAACATCAGTTTCCTCCCGTCTCACTTGCTCTGACAGATTGAGAGCTGTTGCCCAGTAAAAAAAAAAACACACACACACCCCTTTTCCATTAATAAAGACACTCATATTTAGTAACCTATATTTAAACACGTGTGCACAGATCACAACATAAACAAACAGCTGTGCGTAACGGAGGCATCGCGGCGCGTCTCTCTTTTTCTTTTTTCTTTAGAATTTACCTGAGATGGAGATGTGAATATCTGCTCACTATGATGCCAGGCTGATTGTGGTTTGCTGTGAGAGATGATAGTTTATTTGTTTTCAGTTTTATTTGTTATGGTCGCGTGACGATGTGGCTCAATAAATCAATAAGTAAATACATAAATATAGCAGATAATCGTGTAGTGTCAACACAGCAGTAATCCATCCTCATCTTTCATCTGTGCAGCCTTTGATCTGTCATCAGTGTGACGGGACAATCGATATAGATGTGCTGAATGTCTATGCTGTAATCTGTATGTGCTGATTCAAATCTTCTCTTCCACGGTGAAATCAAACGTTTAAAGGCGAGGAGAGGAGCTCATTTGATTGGTGAAGATCTGACTCGGCTGTGTCAAACCCACTCCACGCCCTCTCTCCTCCCTCTATGCCATTTGCGCCGGTGGGAGGGAAGTAGGCGGGATGCGCCCTGCTGCGTTTCGAAGGAAAATTGCAAACTGCTCCTGACCACTCCCCGTTGGCGAAGCGAAGGCGAGGCGCAGGCCTGATCCGCTCCGCCTGCACCTAGTTCACGAAAGTAGAGCCCCTTGTCTCCACCAGATGGGTTTTTAAAGAAAATAAAAAAGTTATTTACAGGCTTTATATAGCAAAACAACAAAGCTAGAATTAGACTGTCCCTGTTACACCTACAGATGTTACTGTTTCAAAATTGCGGGGTTTTTCCTGCACTGCAGGATCGCGTGAACGCGTGTCTTTTCACCACAACTGTTTTCCCCTAGGTGGCAGCACCGTACTAAATACTGCTCAGACGTTTTGGGGACAATGCTGACAGCCTGATAGCCGCGATTAGGAGTGGCGCTGTTCATGATACAGAATACAAGAGGATGAAAGGAGAACTAGCTGCAGACAGTAAATAATATAGTAGCCTCGTTTTTCAATGACAAAATGTAACGACGGCAGCTACAGTAGACTATAGCCCACGTCTCACTCTCTTTTTTCGGTCATCTGTCTCGTCATCTACAAAATGTGTTTTTAAAATGAGCCAACTACAGTACTGTGCAGTAGTGCCGCAGATTTCTCACTCCGCACCTTGTTTGAGAGTGCAGCTGGATGATTTCTTGTGAATGAACGGGTCTGTGTCACTTTGGGGCTGGGCGATAAAACATAGGATAAATAACTTTCCCTCGATAGAAGACGCGGCCGATACAAAGTCTATAGATTTCATTCATCCATTTTTTGACAGACAACACAAACAGCCAGTGATAATGAGAGTGGTGACACCGTCAGCCATGCAGCCGGCCTGGACTTTTTATTTTTAATTATGAAGGATCATCTGCGCAAGGCAAAGATGATAGCATCAACAAAACACGGCGTAACACACGCGGCTGTATGGGACAGGCTTTTATTTAATTCAGAACAAACCGCTTAGCAAAAATGGAAAATATAGTCTATAATAATTAATTGATCTGTTGTTTGGCCACTGTTTGAAAATAACCCGAATTATGAGCAAATAATCTGATCCAGAGCAGCAGTCATAATCAGACTTCTTCTAAATAAACCGCTCTAAATAACTTACTCTTCTTCTAAATAACCCTAAACCGCTCTGAGGCGAAACCAACTAACAGGGAGGAGTTGGAAGCAGCGATCCAGACATTTTGGATGGAGAAGCTGACCATCAGCGTCTGTAATAAGTAGCCTACATCGATCATCTGGACAGTGTCATTGAGAAAGTTATAGAACTGAAGGGAGGAGCGACTGGCATGTGACCGTGATCGATATCCTGTCCTGGGGATGCTGTTTGTGTGCCTGCTGGTGACTGTAGCCTAATATAAAGCTGCTGTATATTTTAAATAAAGCTAGAGAAAAAAAATCTGGCATGAGTCAGTTATTTGTTCTAAAGTTGTGGGAAATATACTAGAGACAAAAGAAGGGACACGCACATTAGGGCAGGTGACGTTATGTAAACAAACATTTTTATCATGTGATCAACAACTCACATGTCTATTCTCTTAGTTACATAGGCTATAATTTAACACATATGTTGGATGATCGCGCTGTTTTATAACTTTAAACGTATGTTGTTATTTGTCTCAAACGTCCCACCTATGCGGGTCGTTTGAGACACAGAGGAGGGGCGGTTGAAACAGCATGTTTTAAACAGAAACTACTGACATTAGGCTACTCCCGTTATGAAGCTTATCTGTGAAACGTGCGCTGCTCAGAGACTGGGCAGAACGGTCCCACTTGCTTTCTCCCCGGCTACGTTGGTGGAGATCTCCCACACAGTAAAAGATTTAGGCAACACATTCTTCCAGCTGGCTGTTTTTCTTCCAGTTACAGAAAGTAGCCTATGTGCAAAGTACCTTATGAGACACATTAACATCTCTATTCATATAACGCCCATCGAAACAGCTGATTTACATGTCGGCCGTTAACACATGGCGATTGGCCATTCACGCGGCTTTGTTCTTGGTTTCGGCCAATCAGCTTATAAGCACATGGCTAATTATCAGCTTTCAACCAATCGCACTGTTTTAATGTGTGTGTGAAAGTTATTTTCTTTAGTTCATTTTCGTTTCTTTTGGATTTTTTTTTTACAACAATGTATCAATATAATATTGTTTTCGTTTCATTTCGTTATAAAAATCAATCCCTTTTCTTTGAAACAATGAGATTGAGCAGCTAAAAACCAGACCAGTTCAACTGTAGCGATTTTCATAACACTATCGCTCCGGATCAGAGGTACTAAGATGCTGATTATTAACTCAATAAACTCAACCATGGCTTGTCTTATTGTTAATCTGAACGCACATGTATAAAGGGCGGGGGGCGACCGCCATTCCGAAGGACCGCCATTCCGACGGTCTGCCAGTCCGAAAATTCCCGAAGGTCCGTCATTTCGAACTTCCCGAGGGGCCGCCGTTCCGAATGTGTTTTATTTTGAAAATTGACCGGATTCTCTCGTGGTTTGACTTCCTTCCCGGCTTGACACGACGCGCCGTGGGGACAGCGCCCGACCGGCCCCTCCCCCTCCCCCTCCGCCTCCGCCTCCAAAGTTTCACCCAGGTGCGAGTCTGATGCATTACATCCATGGTCTGATGCAGCCGCGGCACTCCTGCTGAAAATAAATGTCCTTGCTCTGTGCTTTGGTTAGGTTTAGGCAATGTAGAAAGGAGTTGGTTAAGTTTTGTAAAAAGGTTAGGTAGAGGCCAATAAAATCGCAGTTAATATGTATCTCCCCCGGGAGTCGAACCCTGATCCACCGCGTCAAAAGCAGATGCTCTGACCACTACGCTACCACCGTAAATAGGTTTGTTTACTCCGTGCCGTAAACCATTCAAGATTTTTTCAGGTTCGGAATGGCACCCTTTCTTTCAGGTTCGTAATGGCACCCTTTTCCTATAAATAATTAAGGGTCGGCATTCCGACAAATTAAAGTAAACGTTCGGAGTGGCGGCCCTTCGGAATGGCACCCTGGAACCATAAAGGGCAGAGTCAAGGCAGCAGATAAATCACAAAACATCAACGCGTCCGTGAGCGCAGCGCACCTCATTTTCTCCTGTGAAGAAGAAGAGAAAAAAGAATGAATGTTTAGGTTTATTTAGAAGAAGTCTGATTATGACTGCTGCTCTGGATCAGATTATTTGCTCATAATTCGGGTTATTTTCAAACAGTGGCCAAACAACAGATCAATTAATTATTATAGACTATATTTTCCATTTTTGCTAAGCGGTTTGTTCTGAATTAAATAAAATCAGCAAACCTGGCGTGCTCAACTCAAGGTATGAACGGGTGAATCGGGTGCCAGTCCAAAAAAATTCAAAGTCAAAAAACGCTGAGGACGGCTGATTGCCGAAACGCGTCCGTTTCTCGCTGCCGAGCAGTTTTTATGAATTAAAAAGTGTTTAACTTAAAGTGAGTGCTGAATTAAATAAAAGCCTGTCCCATACAGCCGCGTGTGTTACGACGTGTTTTGTTGATGCTATCATCTTTGCCTTGCGCAGATGATCCTTCATAATTTGTGATACATAATCATCAAGTCATAAAGCAAGACAGGCTTTATCATATTACAATAGTTTATGTGATTTAGGCAGGGTATACAGTAGTTAGTTCTAGTTTAATAGCCTAGAGTTTAAGCTGTGGATTACTGCACAGATCACTGAGTCATCCGCCTGTCGTCCTCCGTTCTCACAGATGCCACCTGGCGGTTGTTTTGGCACATTGAGGCTTTTCAATCAAACCTCTTGTCTCGCCAAAGAAAAAAAATGCCGGAGTCTTGTGCCGTCTCGCGTGGACCACGCGTGAAGTCCGCAATTTTGAACCAGTAACATCTGTACCATATAGTAATGGAGGTCTAAAGTGTCCAAATATAACATGGTATTATTGGGCAGTACAATTAAGGACTATTACATTTTATTTTGCAACAGAGGATGTTCCACAATGGAAAGAAATGGAATCAGAATGTTTGCGGGGTTTTTTTATGTTTTTTTTTTCTTTTCTTTTTTTTTCAATGAATGAATAATAATAATAAAAATAATAAAAATGTGTAAATAAAAGTGTGTCAGTGTCGTGGATGCAGTGTATGTCTTTGTGTATGTAAGTGTGTCAATAAAAGTGTGTCAGTGTCGTGGATGCAGTGTATGTCTTTGTGTATGTAAGTGTGTTTCAGCGGCCATGTGTGTGTGTGTCTGAGAGAGAAAAGTAAATCAAAATAAAAGAAAAGTGGCAATCCAAAACAATTGCCTCAGGCCTGACTGCCTCATTTCTTACTGCAGCGCTCCCTCTGGCGCTTGAAGGCGGTAAATGTGCGGGCTGGGTAACCCGTCTCCTCACACCAGCTCAGGTACTGCCTGTAGGCCTGTCTGGCGGACAGGGTCAGGTCCCTGGTCAGCTCGCTGAGCTCAGGAGCTGACCACTTCCTCTTTTTCTCAGGGGGAAGGAACCTGAGGGTTTTTGGGGGTTCGGGTTCAGCGGCGTCAGGAGGGTTCTCTCCCCATTCCTCCGCCCCCTGGACGTCTTTGCTGTCCTCCCCCTCGTCCTCCTTCTCCTCCTCCCTCTTCCGTTTCTGTGCTGGTGTCGGGCCAGCAAAAGCTGCTGCTCCAGGGGACTCCTTTAACCTCGTCGGAATGGTTTCATGAACCTTCCAGAGTGTGAAAGGAGTCCCCTTTGGCAGGATATACTTGCTCAGGAGCAGCAGCCAGGCTGTGGAAGCACCCCTGTCAGCTGGCCTGCCGTCTAGTGCGCTCTGGAAGTTACTACACTCGGCGCAACTCAGTGAGGGGTAGAACGTGCCCCCTGGCCCCACGTGACGCTCCAGCCCTCCCCTGGACCACATCACGTGGAGGCCAGGGTAGCGCCCCCTCACTGTTGCCGCCGAGTGTACGGACAACCCCCTGACGTTGGCCACAGGAGTTATCTCCCCCACCGACTGCTTCTGGCCGCTCTTCTGGCCAAAACGGATCACTGTCAACATGACCCGCACCCCATCCAGTTGAATACCCCTGAGAACAAATTCCTGGTCTGCCCTGAGAATATTGAAAGTGGTGGGGTTACTGAGGTGATTTTTCTGTATTGTGGCGCGGGCCATGTTGACTGGATCCAGGGCCAGAAGGGTTTGCTAACCCTAACCCATTGCGCTCCGCGAACTTGTCCACGATACTCTGTATGTCCATTTTCTTTGCTCTCTCATTCTCAATGGACAACATGGCAAGTCCACTCAGTCTCTCCTGTCCTACTGTGCTCCTCAAGTGGTTTTTAATTAGTTTTAACTTCGAGAATGAACGCTCAGAGGTTGCAACCGTGACGGGAAGAGTCAAAAATAAAAGGAGGGCGGTGCAAACCTCACTGAATGTAGAAGTTACTGCTGGGTGGTTAACAAGTAGCATTTTTGCCAGATCCGGAACAGACTTTTGCTTTGGTATCAGGTCCCTGAAAGATGCTCTGAAACAAAGCAGCTGGTCAGGGAAGCTGGGCCCGATGTCCCGACTGTAGTGGTCACTAAGCCGCCAGGCAGCCTGGTGTAACTCTTGATCTCCTGCGCGCAGCAGTGTGTTGGGGTGAACTGACTGAAACATATCCACGTGGCATTTAAGCTGGTGAATCTCCGGGACAGTTGCTGGATGATGATGTCAAGACACGCATTGAAAACGTTCACCCGAAAGTTGCTCTCTGCGTCAGTGAGGCGACTGTCTTCACAAAGTTCATCAAAATGACGCTTCACTTTTCTGGCCCTGCTTACTTCAAACTCTGTTTGACTAACCCAATGTGTTGCTAGAGCAAGAGTGGCAGACTTTGCCTCATCAAATTGCTCCCTGTACTCCACCAAAACACTGATGGCGTTTTGCAGAAGAGTAGATGCTTTCAGAATATCCGCGTCCTTTGCTTGCAGCAACTGTGAGGCAGCGTTTGTGCATTCAAGGATCTTGGTTTGCACGTTGACCAAAAATATAAAAGAAAATTTGCCTATGGCATTTTTGAGCGCAGTTGCTTCATCACGCTCATCTTTTTTGTCACTGGTCAGGGATATTTTGACCAGGGCTTTAATAATGTCTCCATATCTGTGCCTTAACGCAAAAAGCGCATCATGCCGAGAAGACCAGCGCGTGGGACAGAGGCGTTTTAATGTGACAGTTCTGCTCTCTGGCGTCATTAACTCACTGAGGAGCGCCCATCGTTTGATACTGTGACCAAAAAAGTTGTACAGTATCTCTACTGTGTCATAGAACTGCTTCACTCCAGGGACGTTTTTAACAGAGTCGTTGAGAGCTAGGTTTAGATTATGAGCAGCGCAATGAACATAACAGGCAAGGGGCTCCTTCTCTGTTATTCTTGCCTGTACGCCTGAATACGCACCACTCATATTTGCGGCCCCATCATAGCCCTGTCCGCGTCATTTTGACAGATCGATTCCGTTTTTCTCTATAGAGCCCAATATTTGTTTTTCAAGCTCTGACGCTGATGAGCCCACGGTCGCTTCAAAGCCCAAAAACACTTCATTGATCTGTATATCTGTTGCAATATCCATGTCATTCTTAACAACAGTTACGTAACGGTACACCTGGCTCAGCTGGTCTATCTTTGACACATCTTGCGTTGTGTCCATGATAATGGAATAAAACGGGGCTTCGTTTATTTCATTAATAATGTCAGCTTTCACACGTTGAGATAATATGTATATAATCTCATCTTGAATCTGGTGACTTAGGTATTTCACTGACCCTTCTGGTCGGTTGATGAGCTCTTTCAAAACAGGGTCGTAGCGAGCTAATAACTCGATTATTGACAAAAAGTTGCCAGCATTTCCCTGACCTATAACTTCCCTGTGCCCCCTGAATGCCAGGTTGCATGAAGCCAGAGTAAGAGTTACATTTACAATGCGCTCCACGACCTGTCTCCAAAACAAGGCTGCATTACGCACATTCTTCTCCATTTCGTTGTCTATTGTGTTGTTGAGTTTCCACTGCTCGTAGACTATGCATGCAGCAAGATGTATTTGCGTGGATTCATGCTTCTCAACTTTGGCAGAAAGATGTTTCCAGTCTCTTATTCCGTTTACCCATGAATTGTTGTAAAACGGGGCATTACGGTTGGCAAAAAGCCAGCAAGGCTCACAGTAACAGCAGTCTCATTTGGGGGAATAGCACATCCAGCTGCGGGGAAGTTTCATCCCAACTTTAGTAGTAGAGGTGTAATAACTTTGCGAAAAACACCGATTGTCTTTATCAGTGGGAAATGGACCTTTGGGTCTGCATGGGCCCATCTTAAGGATAAATCTTTTAATGTTGGCGTCCTGGATGTTTTCAGCAAAATTGGCCCGATCAGTCGGAAAACGCTCCAGAGGAGGGCTTTCATCATCCACAGTCTGCGTGTCACCTGCAGCGTGAGGAGACCTGCTGCTTTCATCCAGCGCGGGTGAAGAGGGGGGCTGCTGGTCAAGCACCAGGTCTGGCTCTACCCTGGAGCAGCTAGCAACTGCTGAGTCCCTAACGTCACCGCTATACAGCCAAGAAAGAAGGAAGGGGATTTAAGCTATAGCGGCTGGGCTACCGTTACTACTGTACAATTACAACCATCAACAGTTTACAACTCACACATTGTGTATAATGTAGGCCGAGTGATTGAATTGATACCTGTAAATCTGGCTCCCTGACTGTGCTGGCTGTATTGGCGGGCCCGAATCCCTGCCAAAAACAATGTCAGGTTCATCTCCAGGAGGACGAACAAAATATGTGTCCAGTTTTTGTAATTTCGCCTTATCTTGCTCTCTTTTTTCCTTTTCTTTGCGCTTTGCCGCTCCGCTTTTATGTTTATATGATCTGCCACTCATGTTTACTCCGAAATAACACCTAGCATGTAGCCTACTCTGTTGACAAGTGACTGATGATGACGTTGGTGGACAGTTGATGACGATTTTATCCCAAAATACACTTGGAGACAATATCAGCAATCCACTTGTTAATTTGCACGTCATAAAGTAAAATGTGAGAGTGAAAAAAAAGCCAGTCATACAGCACACGTTTTTATTCAATATTTTACACCTAAGACTTCACTTAGGCTACGTCAGTCTTGTAAGTTTTTAGCAACCATGACTCATCCTGACTGGGGCAACCTATACAACCTCACATTGCATGCATACAGCAACGGCATTGAAAATTTCGGGAGAGGCCCGCCCACTCTCCCAAGCAAGGCAGCAGGACCAGGTCCGGCGTGTCGCCCACCCAGCCCCCCCTGAAGCTCCGCCCCTGCCTCAACGCCTCAAAGTCCCCCTCTTTCTCCTCCAGGCCCTCAATAAAGTGACTGGAGTTGTCACAGGCGATCTGTGCCAACTCAGTCGTCATGTTTTTTTTGTTTTTTTTTGTTGTTTGTTGTTTTTTTGTAGGTCTGGGTGTGTGTGTGTGTGTGTGTGTGTGTGTGTGTGAGTGAGTCAGTGAGTGACTCAGTGAGTGAGTGGGTCAGTGAGTCAGTGAGTGATTTGTGTGAGTTGAGTCTGAGCTTTTATTCTACTTCAAAAGGGGGCGGAGCTACGGCCAAAAAACCATTGCCTATACACATTACACTAAAAACATTAAAAAAAAAAAAAACATGTTGTAGTCATCGCCAGGAGTCCATACATGTGCATATTTTCATTCTACGTCAAAAGGGAGCGCTGCTACAGGCCAAAAAACCATTGCCTATACACATTACACTAAAAACATTTTTTTTTTTTTAAACATGTTGTAGTCATCGCCAGGAGTCCATACATGTGCATATTTTCATTCTACGTCAAAAGGGGGCGGAGCTACAGGCCAAAAAACCATTGCCTATACACATTACACTAAAAACATTAAAAAAAAAAAAAGAAACATGTTGTAGTCATCGCCAGGAGTCCATACATGTGCATATTTTCATTCTACGTCAAAAGGGGGCGGAGCTACAGGCCAAAGAAATAACAATACTTTCTTTGCCCTTGAAATATAACTTTTAATAAAAAATATAGTCATATCACACATGTATCTCATTGTACTCATCGAGACAAGTTCAATAAACTTTATTTCATGTCTCTAGGACAAAGTTTGACAGATATTAGCGAAAAATCTCGGCCCAGGAAGGTCCGCGAACCTTATGTTTGGGTTAGGGTGGTTTTTCGGCTTTTGCCCCTCCCCCTTTTGACGTAGAGGCTCAAGTTTTAATTTTACTAATTTTAAAACTTTGACGTATTATAATTAATGTTTCCAGTAATATATCCACACATGTGAGAGGTCAAACAACATCTCCTAAACGAGGAGAATACATACAAAATTTGAATTAGACCTCTATCTTTTAAATTGACCAAGTTATTAAACAATTCATTTTCAATGATAAGTGAATGGGGAAATTCAACCTCTTATAAATGATGTTTCCGATAATAAATAAAAACTTGACATGTCACACATTAAACAGCATCTCCTCATCGAGGAGAACACATATCAATTTGAATTACAACTCTATCATTTAATTTGACAAAGTTATTAAAGAAATAAATTTGGAGAAATACAAAACTTTGACCTCTTATAAATAATTCCAATAATAAATCTGGGGTTAGGTAAAAAGGATTTTGCCCAGGTGATGCCGGAGGCCGAAGGCCGGCAGCCTGGACGCCGGCTGCCGGCCCCCCGGGGGGCCCGATTCACCCACGACGATGCGCTGCTGTAGCACAGATATATCAAATAGCAGATTAATTAGACATTGTTTTATAATTTTTCTTTGTACCTTTGCACTTACTATAGTTAGGTTTATCTTATATATACTTTTTGCTTGTTTTATTTACTTCCTTAATGATTTATTTGTGTATTTATTTATTTATTTATTTATTTGTATATCATCTATTGACTATCTTCTCACTGTTGTTCTACTTTGGTATATCCCTGTTATATTGTTGAACAGAAAAAGTGTGGTGGCCAAAATTGAAATCAATAATGAAAACTATGAAAAAAATAATGGTGTAAATAGAAAAGTAATGGAGTAAATGGAAGGAGTTTAAAGTAAGATAACAAACCCAGAAGGTGAATATCAAGCTGTAGTCCGAATTGGCCTTTTAATCTACCGGTTGGGTTTAGTATAAATGACCTGTAGGGGCATATCTTTCCTGTACAGGAATCAAAACTTAGGTTTAGGCACAAAAAAAGGAAGTTGTGAAAGAGAAGAAAGAGGGTAAAAGAAGTGTAAAAGAACAGTGGAGATCAAATGACCTGAACAATGAATAATGCATATAAACAAAATAGTGCTTTAAATGTGGTACAGTCATTTCAAGATCTGAAATATATTCTCTCGTTGAGTCCTCGTGGATATGTCGTTCCCAGTAGTGAAACCCAGTTTCTTTCCGCACGACGCCTCTGGTCTCTAGTCCAGTGGGGGTTTGCCTCCAGGACTGAGGCCTGCACAGCTGTCCATCCATGTAGTGCAAAATGTTGTACAACGTGCCTATCCATATGGGCTTTTCTGAGTATGTTTGATTTATGTGCTATGAATCTAATATGTACTGTGTTTTGTGTTTCTCCTATATACATCAAGGAACATGTTTTACATGTAATTAAGTAGACACAATTCTTAGTCTGTGTAGAAGCTGTCTTTTCTGTTCTGTAAATTTTATCCTTTTGTGTGTTCTCCACCCATCTGATCTGCTTGAAGTAATCTAAGCTGCTCCTATGCTGCCCTCTTGTGGCTAAAGTTGAGATAGGCTTAAGCTTTGCTTTGACTAAATGGTCTTTCAGATTCATGTTTTTTCTAAAGGCAGCAATGATTCTAATATCTAATTCTGATCTGTGTGTGTCAAATGACACTTTTAAGTTCTTTTTGACTTCTCTAATCAGTGGTAGAGTGGCTGGAGAATAGGTGGTGACCAGGGGCAGTGCAACTGAGACCAGTATAGGTTTAACCTGGAGAAAGTTTTTGTAACACTTCTTTAAGAAGGTTTTAGTATAGCCTCTGCGCCTGAGAGCAGCAAACAGCGTCTTGGTAGCTTGTTTGAAATCCTGTTTTTGTGTACATATTCTGTGAAATCTGAGTAACTGGGACTTTATGAGTCCTGCGAATGTATGTTGTGGATGAAAACTGGTTCTATGTAACAAAGCATGTGTATCGGTTTCTTTAAAGAATACCTTGACATCTAATTTGTTTTGTGTGTTGAAATGTATTCCTTTAAATGTTGTGGTGTCCAAAAAATCCACTGTGTTTGAGTCTGTACTGGCTTTCAATTTAATGTGGGGATTATGGTTGTTAAGTGTATTGAGAAATATGTCAAATTCTTCCTTTGTGTGTTCCCAGATCCCCCATATGTCGTCTAAATAACGATAGTAGTGAAGGGGCTGTTTGCTGCAGGCCTCAAGTGCAGAGGTTTCCCATGAAGCCATAAAGATATCCGCATATGCGGGAGCAAATTTTTTACCCATGGCGGTCCCTTTAATTTGTAGGTAGAATTGTTGGTCAAATTCAAAATCATTTTTAGTCAAGTTTATTTCTAGAAGCTGAAGTAATTCCTTATCCGGTCTCTTTTTGTTATAGTTTCTTTGAAGAGCTTCTTTGACAGCTTGTATACCCTGTGATGTATCAATATTTGTATATAAGCTGTCCACATCAATTGTGAAGAGGATAGCGTCTGAGGGAACATGCAAGTTCTTAATTTTTTCTATGAAATCATAAGTATCTTTAATATAGCTCTTGTGCAATTTGGCTAAAGGGTTTAAATAAAAATCTATGTATTCAGCTGCACGATAGGTCTCGCTCTCACAGTCTGAGACAATAGGTCGACCAGGTGGAATCTTACTAGGAATACTCCAGGCTTGGGGGCTTTTATGTATTTTTGGAAGAAGATAAAATCTCCTTGCTCTGGGCTCTGAGCTTCCTATCAAATAGTCTTTTTGTTTTGCATTAATTAGTTTCTTTTCATAGATTTTTTGGAAAATTGTTTGTACTGTTTTGAATGTTTCCATGTACATGGGCTGGTTGAGTTTAGAGTAATATTTTTTGTCAGTCAATTGTCTATTTGCCTCCCAAGCATATTGTTCTCTGTCCATAATAACTACCATGCTTCCTTTGTCTGCTGGTTTTATGACAATGTCTTTATTATTTTTGAGCTCAGTCAATGCCTTATTTTCATCAGGGGAGAGATTGGATTTAATAGGTCTCACCCTGAATCTGTTATAAAAGAAATCCACATCACTCTGGATTAAATCCCTTATGTGTGTGGGTAGGCTAAGCTCTGGAGGAGTCCATTTTGATTTTGCTGTGAATGGTACTTTAACATATTCCCCCTTGCCTTCGTAATAACTCCAAAGTTTGAGTGTTCTATGATAGGTCTGTAAATCCCACCTGGTCTGAGGAATGACTTCAGTTGCACTGCCCCTGGTCGGAATAAAGCTTAGTCCTCTGTTTAGTAATGATAACTGTGCTTCAGTAAATTGTATTTTTTCTGAGAGTATCATTACATTGTTAAAACCCCTCTTCTCCTTTAACGGGCTCGTAGGGGTTTCTAGTTTAAAAGTTGTAGCCAATGATCAATTATGGCCGTAGCCGTTTGTGCAGTCCAGTGTATATTGTCTGGCCCTACTTTGAAGTGTCTCACTGGTAGCAAAGGCAGAAAGTTGCAGTGTTTTTCTAGGTACTCATTTAACTCTTGCAAGTTTGCCTGCTCGCCAGCGGGGAGCGCTCTTGAGTGGTTAATGAGAGGTACATAGACCTGTGCCTCAGGAAACACCTCATTTGCTGCGTCTATCATTTGATTGAGTTCCCTGATGACCGTTCTCCTGATGTTACCTGTTCTATTGTTCAGCCCAAATGACAAAATCACAGACTTAGGCTGTGTGTCCAAAGTGGCTTTCCTGAGTAGGTAATGCATGATAAAGATTGGCTCCCGGGTAACCCTCAATCTGTATATCCTGCCCTTCAAACTCAGGAATCCTGTTTAAGTTTGAGACACCTATGATTGCTATCTCTTTGTGTATCAAGAGCTGCCAATCTCTAATTTTCATAGTGCTCCGTTCATGTATGTTGGGTCTGACTGTGTGAGTGTGTGGGTCTGGTGTGGATGTAGAAGTGTGGCAGGTGGCACCATCACTGCTCACCGACATGGAATCCTCCTCATTAAAGGGTAGATTGGCGAGGAGCCGCTGCTCTTCCTCTCTCTCAACCTCAGCCTCAGTCTGAACCGGTGCATTCTGGGGGTCAGGGGGAGCAGGGGAGGCAGGAGAAGCAGTCTCCCTGCTCGCCCTGATGCCCAAGTCCATGTCCTCCACCACACACGGGTTGTGGTTGTGGCGTGCTGTATGACCTTGACCTACAATCACCGCTCGCTGGTCGCCCTCATCCTCAGGAGAGAGACCTGTAGAAGGAGAGGAAAAAAGAGGAGGGGGAGGAGGAGAGGAGAGAAGAGGTGGGTTGGAGGGGGGAGGAGGAGGAGGAGGAGGTGGGGGGTGAGGGTTGGGAAGGAGAGAGAGAGGGTTAGGGTGAGGAGGGGGGAGGGGAATGAGGGGGAAAGGGATGACAGGCGAGAGGGAGGGAGGCGATGAAGTTGTCTGCTGGTCAGCCTCTTCTTCCTCATCTTTATTCGGTGTTTTTGGTGGAGGCTGGTGCATCTCAACCCGGTGAGCTCTGGATGTTGTTGCCGCCGCCCTGGTGTTATTGTAGTTCGCTGGCTGTATTGCCCTGGCAGTAACAGCAGTGGCAGAAACAGCTGCATCAGGTGCAGGGCGGGGCAGCGCGTTGCGTCGTGGGAAAGGGGGAGGAGCTTGAGGAGGAGTATTTGGTGTAGAGCACATGTTTTTGGTTACTATGTCTCTGAAGGTTCTTTGAAGTGGAGGCAACGTGGCTTTGCGAGGTTGGGGGCTTAAGTCCTCCAATATAAAGTCATTGTCTTTACAGTCAAAGTCAAGGAGGTCTAAGTTATTCCTCAGGAAAAACCTGGTGTTCTCCAAGGTCTCCGGTCTCAGTCGTCGTCCAAGGCTTCTTTGCGCCCACCTGCATGCGATTTCAAAGGGGTCTCTCCATCCTACGGGCATCAGTTGCGCCAGGTATTCCACACCCAGTGACATCGACTCCTCATAATGCTCTCTCAGTATGATTAATGTGGTATATTCCCAGTTTTTTGCGTTTCCAAACAATAATTGTTAGGGTTAGGGTTAGGTTTTTGGGTTAGGAACCCGCCCCCTCCAGCTGGAGAAGACAGAAGATGCACGGTCCTTCACAGGGACCCCCGGCAGAGAACTCCCAGCTCCAGTCTCCACATTATTTAGTTTTGGTTTGCACATTTATTTAGTTTACATTTTACATATTATTTATTTTACATTTTAACATATTTGTTCTTAGTTTCCCACCAATAAATGGTGGGTTTACAAAAAATTAGACTTATAGCCTTAATATTGATCAGCATTGCACAACGTTTCGGCTCTACAAAGCCTTCCTCAGGCGCGCTGATCTTTGGTGAAGTGAGCTCGGCCTGTTTGCCTTGAGCCACTTTTATACCCGTAGGCGTTGACCTGTTCACACTCCTCCCTCTTTTGTTTCCCTTAAACATTATTTAGTTTTAGTTTAATTATGCAGCGTACTGATAGGACGTCTTAAGCATGTTCCCCTAATTAGTTTTTAATCATGCAGCATCCGATTTGGACGTCTTACGGGGTGTTCCCACCAAACGCGATGAACGCGATTGAATCGCGCGTCAAATGAAATCGCGTCGCGCTAGACGCTCCAGTTTTGACGCTGGTTCAATATGCAAAAAGCGCCTCGTCGCGGCATCGCGTCGCGCGACGAGCCCGCCCAAACAACAACATTTCTCCCACTATTTCATTCTCTGGCTGAGATAACCACCGTTGCTGCACTGTTCCTGTCCCTGTAGATGGGAGAGGAACAGCGGTGTGGGTCTCTGGCTGCAGGAGGAGGAGGAGGAGGAGACAGCTCCGTGAACTACTGTGTGACTGACCGCCTGTTGAGTGCTTTGGGACGGGGCGGCCGGCTTGCAGCGCCCGCTGGTTGAAAACAGCAGTGATAACGGGCTTTCAGGTCCGAATATCCAAATCAGAAACGTTTGTAACAGCACCGGAAAAGCAGAGCTGTGGCTTTGCAGCAGCTAATGGGGATCTGAATAATAAACTAAACTAAACCAGAAAACTTCTAATATTGTCAATAGACTCGCTCTGACTAAACTGCCAAGGGAACACCAGTACGTCCGTACGTCAGCACGTCGGTGACGATCTCAAAGCTGATTGGCTGTCGCGGCGCGTCTTCACGCGAATTCGCCGCAAAAGTTCAATTATTTGAACTCGAGCGATGAAGCGTCATCGCACCGGGCGACGCGATGGAGGCGATTTTTCGCGGCCAACGCGTCCATCGCGCCGCGCTATCGCGTCCATCGCATCGCCCGGCGCGATGACGCGTCCAATCGCGTGTTTGCATTGACTTTACATGTAATCTCGACACGCGATGAAGCGTCATCGCGTTTGGTGGGAACACCCCGTTAGGCATGTGTATTTAGATTTCTGTTGAATATTAAGTTTTCTTTTAACATAATTTAGTTTTACCTTATTTAGAAGTCTTATTTGACCTTTATAGTCATGCAGCATCCGATTTGGACGTCTTAGGCATGTTTATTTGTATTTCTGTTCAACATTAAATTTTCTTTTAAGTAAACCTGATTTAGTTTTACATTTTTAATTGTGTTACTTATGTTTGTGTTTAAATGTAGTCTGTCACTAGAGGGCACTCCTGTACCAGAGTTGAGATCGAGTTGAATAAAAGGAAGATCTGCCTAGTGAAGCAAGAAGTGGTTCGTGATTATATTGGTCTTATGGTATACGTTGGAGTAATACCCATCAAGACACAGTAGTAACAGTAACGCTCTTTTAAAGCCGCATGGCTCTGTTTTATTTATGAAAGTGTGTGGAGTATGGGTAAAACTTATTGTATTACTACTATTACTTACTATTTAAGACTTATATTAACACAAATATATCACTTACTCTGCTTTAATTGTTATTTAACGTAAGTAGTAAGTACTTTCAATAAAAATATATTCACAGACACCTACATCTACACTATGTTAGCATCTATGTGTGATCAGAAATATGTTACTTCATGTACAGTATATGCTGGTATTAACAGGTATTATTACACGGCTCTATTGAATGCTGCTCTCTGATTGGTCCAGCGCTGCGTTCTGCGGTCTGTTATTTCTGTATAACGGACCGTCGTCATGTATAACAGACCGTTGCTAGGGAAGCCGCTCTGATCAGCGCAGCACAGAAAAGAGAAACTATGCAGGATATTTACCTTGTGTTTCATTTTTACCGTCATTAAACAGCTTCGGACTAATAGTGATGTTAGAGATAAATGATTTGTAACGTGTTACAAGGAGAGTGGAGGCTCCTTCCACATCGTGGCTGGAAACCAAACCTGCATCAGAGCCTCTGACCGGTGTCAGCTCTCCTCTCGTCTCGGTGCAGCTGGCACCGCGGCTCCGCGGCTCCGCGACACAAACGCACCCCGTAAGTTAATCTCTTGTTTATGACAGATACGACTACACACAATACACACATTTTAACACGTGTATGGTAATCCATCGATCCACTGATTGATTATCAAAGGCTTCAAATGCACGAACGGGAGGAGGCTCAGGAAAACAGCGGAAGTGACCGGTCTTGCAGATTCGCTAAATGCAATTTTAAATCGATGAAAGTCGTATTTTGGTCAACATTATGTTTCAAATTAATTATTTCACTCGTAAACCGTGTAATAAGCGGGATAATGTACAGTTGGTCGGTTGTTATGGAGAAATAAACCCCTTCATGTTGAATGAAACCCCTCCGCTTCGCGTCGGGGTTCCATACAACCTGTCGGGGTTTATTTCTCCATAACAACCTCCGAACTATACATTATCCCTTACTTGATGGTGGGCGTATTTGTGTATCCATGCATGTTTATGAGAAAGCAAAACAAAAGCTTTGACACTTTCTAGAGGGAGGATGAGATTTCTCAGGGAAAAGAGAGCATCACCAGTGTCATATTTGTGCATGACGTTTGCTGATCTGCTCCTTTAGAAACTTCTCTGTCAGCAAGCCTCTCCTTCAAATCCTGCATCAGCAGCAGCATCTTAAAATCCACACATGTGAAGAGCCTTAAAACTTATTGGAAACATTTTTTTTTTTTTATTCAAACATAGAGCTTGTTCTGACACTTTTTCATACGGCAACTTTCTCTCGTGAGAGTAAGCGCGAGGTTTTGACTGGTCCGGATGTTCATTGTATTAATATGTAATGAGGCGCACATTGATTGGACGCAGGAAGGACAGAACCGGAATGGTGGCTGGCCCAGTGGGTTACATGCAGGCTCAAGCTGTATTGGAAACCACATACTATGCTGCTCTCTGTCGTGTACCGTAACTTCATAAAATAAAACAAAATTTTATCGGTTCATTGTAAAACATGTATTTATTGATGCAAATGTGGTGATTTCTGTAGGTAGGCTACAGAGCCCCGGGGCAAAGCTGCTGCTGCTCTGTGTGAAGCTTTACTTTTCATTCAAACAAACTAAGACTGCCACAATTGTTAGATTTCATCAATGAGACCAACATTTATCTCCTAAAAAGAATTTAACCAGTCGGCGGTAAACCTCTACAAACCTGCGGGTAAGTTAAAGGGACAACGAGGAGTTTTGGAAAAGCGAAGCGTTTTCACACTACATTTATGAGCCTCCGTGCGCACCGTAAAATTCTTTGACCGGCGCAAGACGGACTCATGTTTTCATTCATCAATAATTAAAGTCAGAGGTTCAAAGACGTTCAGTTACCGTCGTAGTTCCGACCATAAATGGCCATTCAGCTGCGTTATTCTCATTAAGGAAATGCTGGTCGGCTCGACCAGCATTTCCGCCACCACTAATAAAATAACGATAGAGACAGAACGATATATTTATCGAAAATGGGCCCATTAACAAGTGTGGGTAGCGGAGATTCATCCACATTAACGTGACACTTTTTTATAACCGAATAGAAACTCCTCGTTGTCCCTTTAATTAACGATCGTTTCCTCCGCGGGCATGACAACGTAGTTTGACCGGTTAACGAGCGCTGCAGGCGGGTTGCTGACGAGTCACTCTCCACTCCTCTGCCTCGCTGGAGCTTCACTTCTCCCAACGCGAAGCAAACCTCTAAGCCGTCATTTGGATAAACTAATCGCACATTGGGGATCTAAACCCTTACTTCCTCGCATGAAAAATTATTAAAACTTAATAAATTAACGATCGTTTCCTCCGGCGGCATGACAACGTCGTTATCGGCCGGTTTTCCTTGTTAAAACATCGCGTTTGGTGGGAACACGCCGTCATGAGCTACTCTGGCTTAAACAAAGAGCCCAAGAGCTATCACCTGGGCGACGTTTCAAGAAGAATTAGACAAAATTTGTGACAAGAGAGGCCTTTTAAAGGTTTTTGATCAAATCAAAGATGGCGGAAATCCAATATGGCGGGAAAAGACATTAAGGATGTGTTTACCTCGGCTCGGCCCGAGGGCTCCAGTGATAGTTTGTGAAAACGGACGAACGGGTCACAGTTAACCATTCATGCATGTCCAACTTTGACCTGTTGGTGGTGCTCTGGAGCTTGTGTTGCTTACACAGAAATATAACCTTGAACACACCACTTGAAACCAAGTAATGGGTGATCTCCTGTTAAATTATTAGTATTATTACATTATTGGGAAATGCACTTACATTATTGAGAAGTTATTACATTATCAGGTTTTATTACATTTTCAATCCACTCAAGTGAAATTTTTTATTACATTATTGAGGTTATTACATTATCGGATACATTATCGGGTTCTACACAAGCTTCCTGCAGTGTGTAAGCTGCCAAGAGCAGGGTGTGCTCAGCTGCTTTTGATGTTTTTTCTTCTGTTGATGTTGATGACCTTCAAGTCGTCCTTATCACCTGTGAGTGGAGGAAGAGGGTCACTGCTGTCACTATAGACTTGGATGAAGTAAATAAACCAGTGTTTGTCATTGAATGCTGGAGGGAGATCACACAGCAATGGACGCATCATAACTCTGGGAAGCTGACCAAAAGTATAGCGTGACTTCAATCCACTACCAAAGTGCCAGATATTAAACTGTCCTTGAAGGATGACACTGACAGCAGCTGTGGTGGTCCAGCACATGAGAAGATACATCAAGGAACATGATGGAGAAAAACCTGGGGGATTTTTGTACTTACTACACCAACTTCTCCTCGGCTTACAGCAGAGCAGAGTGACTGACAGACCCGTGTTTCAGACCAAACACTCTATAGTGAGTTGTTGGTGCCTGTTCATGGTGGAGTTTACAGTTCAGATCAATTTGGCATGAAGGCCAACTGTGCATAGATATGAGATGTCCTCTGAAAGTGAGCATGTGTTTGATGCTCTAAGTAAAAGATGGTGGGAAATTTATGATTTCTTTCAAAGGAACAGCAGCCTGTCAGACGAAGTGACTGTTTATACGTAATTCTTGATTTTGTTCATCTTAAAGGGAAGGAGAGGCAAGAAACCAATAATAACAAATTCAATAATGAGATTCTAAAATAAAAAGAACCTAAGAAAAACACACTGAGAACTGAAAAGCTGAGTCAGTAGCAGTTAGTCTCCAAGTGTAGAACTGAATAGACAGCACAGCTCTTAAGCAGAACAGCAACACAAACTCTGCAACAGATGGAGTCATTTAGGGCCACTCACTTGAAAGCTTTGTACTTCTCTCAGCCCTTAGTCGACATGAGGGTGAGTAGATAATGAGTGAAATTTGAATTTTTTTTTTTTGGGTGAACTATCACTTTAAATGCAGTAATTTAAAATGTAACCATTAGAGAACACTTACTGACTTAAATTAACATCAAATATTTAAAGGAGGTAATTTGTTTTCCACAGAGGCACAAGCAAAATTTGCAACTAAATTTTAAATTTTAGTTAAAAGTAAAAAACATTTTATCTCATTTTCTCTACATGTTGCACTGATTTTTATTTATTTAATTTAACTTCTCAATTAACTTTCATTCAAGGTTATGTTAATCTATCCACCAGCAGATGTCAGTGATGCTCTGCAGCAGCTGCATTTGGTTTGGCCCATACACAGTGATATTATTGTCAGAAGTTTTTCCCTATATGTCACAGATTACATTCACAGATTACAAAAAATCTTAATGTGTGTTTGTTTTTTTGTCATGTTCATTTTAGGATCATAAAGTTTTAAAAAATTACTTTAACTTAGTATTTTCCAAGCATTTTCTTTCAAATACCGTACATCTGCACCTGTGTCAATGTTTTTCCAAATGCTGTTGCGTATTGCAATTTCATTTAAATATTATAATAATATTAGATTTGTGTTGTTTTTTCTGTGTGGTGTCACCACCTTTATTGTTTCCCTCAAAGTGACCGCTTATTATGCAGAAGCCCATAATGGGTTATAAATAATTTTCTTAATGGCTGGAAATATCTGGAATAACCACATTCTTTCAAAATGTTATCTCATTAAATGCAATTTAATGTTCTTTTACCCCTGTCATTCAATGTTTGTAAGGCAATGAAGAAAATTAGCAGGTTTTCTAACACAGTGGATTCAAACCTTTTTTGTTTGTGGTGCTTTGAAAATAATCCAATATTTCATGTGACAGGATATATTATTCACTACATGTCTTGAATTATAATTCTCTAAATTGTAAGCAATCTCTCTCTATCTCTGAAGGATTTTTGCAAGAAGAAACAGACATTGTTCACAGTTTCACAGGAAAAAAAAGCAAACCTCTTGGGAAAGTAAAAAAAAAAAAAAACATCTTCTCTTTTACCTTAAATCATCTTATTGTAAAATTTTCATTTTTGGATCCTTTGGTAGGTTGAAACCTGCACATAGGGAATTGCTGCTCAAACATACTTTGTTGCAGATTTTCGTTTGCACGCCTAACAAAAGGTGATGCATAGAGACCAGAAGACATATGATGCAGCTCTGACTGACGTTGATGTATAACACTGCAGATGTGTCACTGTTTGTCTTCAGAGGTCTTTTTGTAAGATGTTGTAGAATCAACATAGAAAATTTCCAAAAATATCTGCTTTTCTAACTCTGCTCCTCTGCTGTGACATGAAGTAACCCAACAATATGAATTTCTTATATGCTGTAGTAGAAAACCAATTATGTCAGCTTTCTGGTAAACAAATGCAGTGATGACATGTAACTCATAGCCCCCTCTGTCTATATTAAGCTTATTACGTAAAACAAATGAAAAGTCAGTCAGGCAGCTCCAACATATAATGAATTCAGGCAGCTCCCCAACATACGGTGACAGCTTATTAATTATATAATCCATAAGTCCCTTTGTAAACACACAGGGAGCCAGTTCAGATGTCTACTAAACAAGGAGGAGAGCAGCGTAGAGTCTAAAACAAGTCTTTATTGGTCAATATACAGAAAGCAGTGGGATGACCACTAAAGAGAGAGAGATCCCAACCATTTGCTTTACAAAAAGAAAAAGAAAAAGAAACAGATATACAGTATAAAATAACTGTCTTGAACATTTTTACAGGGTTTGTTTTTTATATGTAAAAGAATCTTTTTTTTCCTTCTCTTTAATCTTTCAGAAGCACAATATGACAGACAGGGGCGAGGGAAACAAGGCAGTTGTTTCACAATGATGACATCACAATCACAGGTGCTTCAAGGCCAACAGAGGGAGGGAAAGGTGAACAGCAGACGAATCAGTTAGAGAGCTCAGAGGGACTAAGAGTTACCGGTGCTGTCTGGATCAGGTGAGAGGTGATTTCTCTGAGACACAAATGTCAAAGGGATGTGCCGTTTCTTTTAGATCTATAAAAGAAGCCAATAAACACTTAACTCTGCAGTGGTTATTTTCTCCAACAAAGTTTAGCAAAGTTTCCCTGTGGGGTTTTTACACATGAAGCTCTGTATGACTCAGTGGTGTAATATCTGTGGCTCTGGAGGATGTTTGTCAGGTCAAATGATATAACCCAGATGATGTAATAAGGGTTATTGTTGCTGCAACATAGCCTACATACTGTAAGACTTTTTATTTTTTTTATTTTTTTATTTTTAACTTTAAGCCTATGTTAAAATCTGGAGGTGTGGGCATTGTAAAGTAAATCAAATTACTTTGATGCAATGTAGTTGTAGGAGCCATTTGAACCTTTGGCAATTGACAAAAATAGAGACAGACTTATTTAAAACCCAAAGTGTTACAGTAACTACCACTAAGAGCCATGTTTCTATGGTAACAATCTGTGACAAGTGCAAATCAGCAGCACAAAGTGACAAAGGGATGTAAACATGGCTCATGATGTTTGGTTTTCTAAGAGAGCGGTGGAGAGAGATGGGAGGAGGAAGAGTTTTTAGAGACCACAGTAACGTGTTGGAAATAAACAGCAGTGAGGACACGGTCAGTGCTTGTGGTTTGCCCAGGAAACTGTCCCAAGTCAGACAGATGCAATAAGAGAGACGCTGAGGTCACATTAAGAAACCACAGCTCTCATCTCTGCTCTGCTACTGTTCTGATCTGCACTGCACAGAGATCTTATGCTGCTGCTATGTTACACTCAGTCCTATTTAAGCTAGTGAAGAACTACAGGTTTGTGCCACCACAGATGATTTTTAATGTTCAGCAGGTTCTAAGAAGAGATGCACTGGAGTTACACTATGGGTAGTGTAGGATCAGGCTTTTTTTTTTTTTAGATTGAACCATACTAGGCACTAAAATCATGTCAGGATATCTGAGCCTCTACAACACTAAATCACTGGAGCATCCGAGTCTGTGAGTACGGGACTGTTTACTGGGCCCGTAATTGCATAGAGGGCTCCCTTTGATATGGAATTAAAAACAAAGGAAAGGTGGGATTTCAGTAGCAAATATTAACATCTCTGGATCATTTCTTATGCTGGAAAAAGAAAGATAAGTGAACTACCCCTAAACAGCAAAGGTTATATTAGGCCGCAGTATGGAAAGATACTGTATGATAGAGGACACAGAGACGGCTCTTTTGTTTCTAGGAATAGTTCAACCACAATCTGCCTTAAGATGAAAGATAAGTGATGATTTAGTTTAAATTACTCCTAGGAAATCAAAAGCGAAAGATAACAGTTCATAACTCTGCTTTGTATTTTACATAAATTAGGACAGATGTTGTGTTTATGTGAGAGAGCAACAGAGATAGAACAGGTTTCTCTTTAGTGTCCAGGCCACAGAACCACAGCACTGTGATGTGTTTAGAGACACTTAGCACTGATCACACAGATTGAAAAGACAGATACAGTAAGTGTCTGATTTGAGTTCAGGATGAGAACAGAGGACAACCACTCGGTGACAACACAGCTATGTTATACCTACTATATAGGTCGAAGGAACTATATTAAAAAGGTTTATGGATACATTTATTAATGGATATGTATATGGATACATCTCGCTTTTAAGTTTGTTAATAACTCTTTATCTTTCAGATAATCTGTTTGAAAAGTAAACAATAAAAAAGTAATCTGAGGACACGTATCATTGCACATATCAAATAATAAAAGCTCACATCATCATCCTCTGGTTTCTTTTTGTGCCGCCATATTCAAAGATTTCATTTTTGAGATTCAATATTATCTGCAAAACTCTGCACACATAATGAGAAGACTGTGTTTGTTTGATATATTTTGCTCTGCTTCACTGACTCTGATGTGAATAATAATGTGGCTACCGACACTGTTCCAGCACTGTGGGACTGTAGCTGATTCTGTAGTTCACACTTTGTCCTGCAGAGGGAGATGTTTCATTAAAAATGACAACATGAGCTGATTTAAAGTGTTGTTGTCCTGCATTGCAAATCATTTAATCAGAGATTTTTTTCTTGTGTGTGTGTGTGTGTGTGTGTGTGTGTGTGTGTGTGTGTGTGTGTGTGTGTGTGTGTGTGTGTGTGTGTGTGTGTGTGTGTGTGTGTGTGTGTGTGTGTGCCTGCATGAAGGAATGTCTGCACGATGTGCGTGTGTGTGGTTGACAGAGAAAGAGAGAGAGAGAGGGGGGGGTGATAGAGACAACCTTGCAGTGTTGTGTGTATGTGGTTATATGTGTGTGGTCAGTATGCTTTGGAGGAACTGTCCCAATCGTTTTTTTCCTTCTGCTTCCTCTTTTTCACCTCTCGCTCTGCTTCTTCTTCCTCATCTTCATCACTGTTGTCCGACTCAGCACTTGTCATTCCTCCCACCTGTTCTTCATCCTCTTCCTCTTCTTCCTCCTCTCGGTTCTCTCCTTTTACTTCTTCATCCATCGCCTGAGCCCCTTTTATGTTCTACAGAACAAAGTGTGATTAGGTACTGTAGTTTAAGTCCGAAATCCTCTTTTTTTTCTCCATCAAATTCAAGTGCATTAGAGAAACACAAAGGAGAAAAAACACTTAGAATTGAAAGCATGTTATAAATTACCTCCATGGGGTTGACGGTAATGGTGAGAGCAGAGTTGTCCCAGTCCTCCTCAGGGTCTTTAACCTCGTCCTCGTCCTCTCTGGACCCCTCCTGATGTGTGGCGTGGATCCTGTAAACGCCGATCACCACAATCACAACCAGGGCGGCGATGCAAACCACGATCACCACTGTGGCTGCTGGAGGTGCTGTGCCTGGAGCAGAAGAAGCAACACAGTTTCCTGTGTGTTATCTTCAATTGTATAATCATTTCCTTAAAGGTTTTCTTAAGTAATATTTCCCACAGCCGCAAGCCGTTATTGCTGTTGGTTATTTTGGGTCTTTCTCTCAGTACTGATAAGATTTTACAGTCAAATTTCATTGCTGGGATCTGGGGAGGAAACAGCCAGCCCATTAGAGGAAAAGTCATGAGCAATCTCTGATTAGATTGGTTGCAAGCAAATCTGCAGTTAAATCATCTTGTCTGAACATCTTATTTTTTGAACAGAAAATAAAGGCAAATAAATCTAAATGTCTGTTATAATCTCGCACTTCACTGTGGAGATAGATGTGAGATTGTACAGTCAGAATAGCAGCTGAGCTGAAACTGGTGGAAAAAAATCGAACACACATTTACATACAGTATGTGGACTGTTGATTTGTTTTTTATTTTCAAATTATGGTTCAATTAACAAAAATACTGTGATTTGGAAACAAAGGTACGTTTGCAGCTTACCTGACATGTGTGAGTTGAAAGTGTGTATCATGAGTGGGTGATGGACGGGTCTCATGTACTGGGGTTGGGCTGCCATGTGATTGACATGCTCCACAGGCGCTGAATGGTGAAGAACACTGACCTGCAGGGGTGTGACAACAACTCATTATCCTCAGAGGAGTGGATGGTAATTTGTGCAACCACAAAAATGATAAAGTGAGATTCTTTTTTTTTTTTTTTAAGTATATTTTTTGGCTTTTTTGCCTTTATTTGATAGCACAGTGAGATAGACAGGAAAGGGGGAGGCAGAGAGAGGGGGAATGACATGCAGGAAAGGTCTACCCAACGCGGGATTCGAGCCTCTACATGGGGCGGCCGCTCTAACCACTGCGCCACGCACCGCCCTGATAAAGTGAGATTCAAAAAATATAAAGACAATGTGATATGAACAATGATCTACATTAGGGGAGAATTAGAATGATCAATCTTTATCGATAACTAGTAAGAAATAAAAGCTAATGAAGAAGAGAAGCGAGGGGGGGAAAAAAGATGACAGATTAAAGGTAGCGGATTAAACAGTGCATGACAAGGAGATAAAGGGAAAAAAGATGAAATATAAGGCAGTGGTTCTCAACTGGTGGGTCGGGACCCAAAAGTGGGTCGCAGACCTGTTCTGGATGGGTCGCGGACAGCTGGTCAAAAAAAGTAAATATTTAATGCGCATGTGATGTTGGATATGTCTTTTATTTTGAAATATAACTTATTTTGAAAGGCACACGACACTTGCACACATGCAGTTGTAATGGTCCTCCTCAGTTTCTTATTATTTGCTCTGAATGCAGTGACAACACCTTGTTTTGTTTTGTGGGTCTTTATTTTGTGCAATTTGATATTTATTCACTTTTGTGAATATGCTCTGAATGCAGAGATGCATTAGAAGTCAAATATATCATTTTGTTGGTCTCCATTTTGTGCAGTTTGATATATTTGTATTCACTTATATGCAGTTGTCATGGTCCTCCTCAGTTTCATTCATGTGCTCTGAAATGCACTTTGCTCAATAAACAGCTAAATTAGTTTTTAAAGGCATTTTTTTTTTTTTTTAAATCTTGGTTTGAATTCTATAAAAGTGGGTCGTGACTTAATGACCACGGGAAAATGTGGGTCCCAGAGTGAGACTAGTTGAGAACCCCTGATATAAGGGATGAAAGATGTCTTACTGACCTCCAGATTGAACTCGTTGCTGGTGTAACGTCCATTCAGTTCAGAGCAGGTGAGTCTGAACCTTCTCTCACCGAGGGCGGCAGCTCGCGAGTTCCTGTAGCGCACCTGCCTCAGCGCCTGCTCGTAGTGAGCCATGGAGTCCACACCTTGGAACACAAAGAGAAAATGTCACACAAGGTGCACGTTGGTGTAAGAAATGAAACTGCGTTTTTAAGGTGGACATGCCTCGTCAGTCCTCTCGGTGTGTCAGCAGCTCTGCCTACCGTATATTGAAATTCCAGAGGTGGAGTTGGTGGCATCCAGATGTTTTCCCAACAAAGCACTGTGGTGAATCTCCAGACTCTCTCTCTCTGTGCTCAGCTCCTCTCCAATCACCAGGATGTCACAGTAGTCCAGGTTATGCATCACCTCCATCACACCTGGCCTACGGACTGTATCCATGGAAACGAATGATTAAAATAAAGTATTTATGGAGTACTGTACGTGAAGGTGTAACACTTTTACTGTAACATTAATTGACACACTACTACAAAGTGTGACACAACGGCATCTTAAAGGTACAGTATGTAAGAAATCTAAAGCAACTGGCCGTAAAATCCTCCTAATATGTCACAGAGACTCAGGAATAATGTTCATTTTACTGTTCCTAAGGTGAGAACAGAAATGTGGAAGAAAGCTTTTAGATTCTCTGCTCCGAGTCATGGAACAGTTTGCAGTCAGAGCTCAAACTCCAAAGTCTGGTATCTCTGAATGTATTCAAGTCCATGATAAATTCCATCACATCCAGGCTTCAGGAGTGCAAATGTTTCAATTGAGTGCAAATGTTTGACTAATCTTGTAAATTATTTTAACTAATTTTTAAAAAATTCAATTTTGTTTTTTGTTTTGTTTGTTTGTTTTATGTTTTTAATTAATGTGACTATGTGTTGAAACTCTGCTGTCATTCTTGGCCAGGTCTCTCAAACCTGGTTAAATAAAGGTTATAATAATAATAATAATAATAATATAATCTGTCCTGTCTTGTCAGGCCATCATTGTAATTGTCAGGCCATCATTGTAAATAAGAACTTGTTCTTAATTGATTCTGCCTGGTTAAATAAAGGTTAAATAAAATAATAATAAATATAACATGATGAACTCACCAACAACAATAGTACAGCCAGAGTATTTGCATTAAAAATCTTTTTTTGCAGACTGCAAATCATGTTTATGTTTTGAATTTACGTGTTTACGTGTTTACATGTTGCGCCACCTAGCGCTCTCTCCCAGTCACGGCGGCGTCAGTCCGGTCTGGTCCACTGAGCTGCCGCTACGACTGGGAGAAAAAACGAGATCGCTGTGTTTTGAATTTGACTGCAGTAACTGTTTTTGGCCACATTCTTACATATTGCACCTTTAACCAACCAGCGCAGTATCTCCACTCACATCCACTGAAGCTGTCTCCCTTCATCACTGTGCTGGTGATGTGAAGCTCTTTGAAGGGCGCCACACCCAGCGGCCCCTGCAGGTCACCGGCAGGCCTGACGAGTCGATTAGATCCTGTAATTGTGATTCTTGGTTCACTGGGCGGCAGCACCATAACGACCGCCTTGATGTCCGGGATGGAGAGACACGTGTCCTCCCCAAAACACCTGAAACACAGACACAGAAGGTTAGAGGAAGGAAGAGCACCAGCGTTACTGCTTCACTGCTTCTTTAAAATGTCATCTAACTGCAGATGTGTTGTGCGAGCTTTTCAGATATTTCTGGTCACAAGTAATGATCATAAAATCTAAGACTGACAGGTTTTCTTTAAGAGAAATACATATATTGAAGACTTGAGATGAAGAAATTCCACTATTCCAAATATTGGAAGATCAGGAAGCATCGTGGACATGCATCAAGTGTTATAGCCTCAAAGTCTTTTTCTCTATAGGAGTTAATATTCATGACTAAAAGTGCAGCAGCAGGGTAAGGAAAAACCTTCCTTAGGTCAGAGTCTTGTTTGGAGACCAAATGCAGCTACTGTAAACTGCTTCAGGTTTACTGTGATCAGATTTGATTGACAATATTCAAAGTTGCAACTATGTTCATGACTTTGAAGATCTTTGGATTGATTAAAAAACTCAGGTAGAGTGGTTTGAATTTTAACACCAAGGGATTATGTCTGACAGTCCTGGCTTTTCTTTTTAGGCCCTCGTCAATAAATACCAGTCAGTTTATTTAATGGATTTAGGTAAATTTAGATTAATTTTAATATTACACACAGCTCAACGTCACATAACTAAGATGAAAAAAAGGCAACAATTTGTGACTGGACTACAAATTAAAATCTCTTTCAGTCATTGGCTGAAGATTCAACACATCTGCTGAGGAAGATCTATCCATCTTTATCTGGAGAGGAGCTGTGAAGTGTTGTTCACAGTTAGACAGCCTCCGCTGCTGCTCCCTGAGCCTGTTTCTCTTTATCGACCAGCACACATCTAAGCTGATTTGACCTGCCTGTGTTTGCTGCTCAACAAAATGAACAGGGTTGACAACTGCATACGTGTGGAGATGGGAGCAGACACACAAGAGGCTCACAATTAAACACACACACAAACTTGAACGTGGAAAAACAAATACTTTAAGTGCAATGAGAAGCACAGAGGTGCAAAACACATGCACACTCAGTCAAACACAGTAATCGAGCACTTAAACACAATAAATGTGTTGCAGCTTAGTGCTTTGAGAAGGGAATTCAGAGCTAGACTGGGCTGTAGGTGTAATTAGAAAATCAAACTACTTTTTTTTTAACTAGCTATTTACTCTCAAATCAGTCAGCAGTTAAGAAATCAATAAAAGACACCATTGCATGAAAAGATAAAACATGTTTTAAATATAATGTCTGAGTGACTGAATGTTAAATTTACTGTGGGTGTTAGGTGTTTTATTATACACAGTGAACATGTCTGCTTATATCGTTATCAAGAGGAAAATAGCTAATCCAATTATACCAGCAAGAGCATTTTATCAGGTCAGTTTAGTTTATTATTGCATTTCCATTAGATTTTCATATTTTCTGTGTGAAAATGGAAATTTTTGCCTTGATGGTCGCATTAGAGAAAATGTCAGCAGATCAGGATTAATTCTTCGAATAAGCGCGGCAAATTTTCTGGAAATGATTATTTTCAAACAATATTTTTGTGGAGCAAAGCACAGATTTCATGAGAATTTAGGCAGTTGTTTAGTTATATTGCTTTGGACAAACAGACCCACTGACATGACCGTCTGTGGGACCTGGGGCTATTGGGCAAAGTGGACAAAGTTAATTCAATCAAGTCAAAGCAAATCAAATTAAATCCAGAGATGAAAGAACAGACGTGCACACAGAGGAGAAAACAGAAAACAAAAGAAAGAAAACTAGCGATGTGCTCTCCCCAGTCACCAGAGGGTTTAATGTCTTTAATGGTCAGTTGGTCTGTTCAGTGTTTTAATAGTTTTTACCCTAATGATCCATCCTCTGCCATCTCACAGGGAGGTCTGTGACAGAGTCTTTACTTTAGTGCTTCAACCACCCACCTCTAGTTGTTTCTATACTTCATGTGGCTGTCCATTAGACTTACAAGGTGTAGGCTTGTTTCATGTATAATGTATGAAACAATTCATGTTGGTGTTGTAGGGATGGTTTAGAGGCCTCCGACTTAAATACTTGCTACAGGTGTTCCCTTAGTCCTATACAAAGATGTGAGTCTTCAGTCGTTCACAGTTGGCTGCATCTGTCATTAACACTAAAGAGGAAGAAATCAAACAGCTAAAACTTCTATGACGTGTTAAATACACAGTACAAACCCTCTGAAAATCGAACAGGTCCATGTGCATCCCAACTCATCACTGAAAGCAGACAGACTGAATTGTCTAATGTTTGTTGATGCACGCCACACACTCATATACTTAACCCCTCTATATATGCAAATCAAGGCACACAAGTACAAACAATATCATACATCTGATCCAAACATAATCATATTATATTGTGCTATATTCATAGTTGTATCTAAATGCTGGACTTTGCATCACTTTACTCACTGCACTGTGGTGGTGATGTGCAGTCGTCGGAGACCCGGTGTGGGGAACTGGCGAGAGTTGATGTAGGACACCTTGGTCATGGCTGTGTTGATGCTGTCCACATCCTCGCCCTCCACCACCAGCACAGACTGGGCAGGGTTAAAATGGAACTGGACAAACACACAAAATCTATTTGTCCTCAAAGAAACAAAGAGATTCAAGATTCAAACTATTTGTGTTTATGTTCATACATGTAAGTAACATTATGTGTGTCTTGGCTTGGTGTAAAATATTTTAACATGTCTGTTTCTTTCTGGTCTAAACCATCAGCCTGTAAAACTGTGAGAACATGCTGTTTCACTTCTTCTACAGTACCAATATGGTGGATAGCAGTTGCAATACCAGCTGCTGAAAGTGTGGAATCTGTTGTGCGTGACCAGGTAACACCACGTACCTTGATGTCCTTAGCTAGGCTTTCGAGGGAGTTTATATCAAGACCCTCTTTACAGGCCTGCAAACAGGAGATAACCTTCTGGGTTTCAATGCGGCCTGGTCGGATTGTCAGACCTGACAGGCTGCCATGGAAATACTGGGTGAACCTTGGGGTCGCTACCTCACCACCTAATGAGAAGAGAAGAGAAGAGAAGAGAAGAGAAGAGAAGAGAAGAATTAGGTGAAAAAAGACAGAAACAGACTGCATAAAAAGGCAACAAGATGTATTATAGATGTTTCCATGGGAAAAGCACATACAATTTGCTGAATGTAACATCTGTGAATTCACTTCAGGAAAAGCTCACATTAACCAGTGGGAAGCGAACCATGAAGAATTTAGAGGTTCTTTTTTTCCCACCATGTTCACATCTTAGTGTGTGAAGCTGTAAGTGACATGAAGTCTGACATGCAATGAATGCTATTTAATTGCCCAGATAATGCACATGTGTTTTCATAGTTGTCTAACGTACTATACATGGCAACTTCTCTTTGGAAATATTTTAGGATGTGAATGTAAACAACTATAGCACAGATAAATGAAAAGTACTTTCTGAATAAGTTGATGGTGGTGAACGATGAAATACTTGTGACTTTTAACTAAAAACAGAAAAAAATGACTACGCTTGACAGGCTCTTAGTCACATCTGTGGATCTAGCTGTGGGTCTGCTGTAACCCCCACAGCAAAAGCAATAGCAATAGAATAGGTGCAATACAACAGCAAATATCACATGATACATTTCTAATGTCATGCACAACAGCAGCTATTTTGACTCTTGTTGTCAGGGTTTGAATTTGATGTATGAGTTTGACAGGTGTTATGCTACTTGACCTGAAATACTCCGCAGCTGCCACAGCAAGTGGAAAATTCATCCTTTCATACAATATAAATGGAAGCTCTAGCACAGGCCAGCACATTGGCACAGTCTCTTAATGTGTGTGAGGATCCGCGGCACTGCAGTCTGCGGTGTCAGCTCCATCACAAATTCACTCAAGCCCTGACATCTTCTTATGAGTCGACTCTTTTCCACACAAAGCACCAGATTCTGCTGCCAGACGGGTCAGCTTGGCCTTGTGGTGTCATTTCACTACTTCTGGTTTCCACAAAATCATAAAGCTCCGATCCACTTAACGCAAATGACTTCCAATGTGAATATTTCCATCGTGAGTCAGCTGTGGCCTCTTCACTCTGACAGATTCCACGGCAGGTGACACTCAGGTCAAGTGTTTTTATAGCAGTGCAAATACCACCTGAGGATAATGTGTATATTTTTTTATCATGTAGTGTATTCAAATGCAAATATGTCACAGTAGTACAATGGCAAACAATCTGGTTTTTGAAATAATTACACATGTACAGGTTCCATAGACTGTAAAAAGAAGATAGATTATATTTTCACTTAATGGTGATTTCTCTCTTAGCTTAATTATTGAGGTAACGATTCTAATGAGAGTTGTAAAATAATACTGTGGACATATACCTCCTTTTTACATAAAATAATGTTTCTTTCATGCAAAAAGAGAAAATGTTTTATATAATATTCTTTAAATGATTTACTTGACCGTGCACCTCTTTGTGGAGTATTAAGAATACTCTCTATTGAAGCTTTGATTCAACTCTACTGTACTGAATATAATGGCCTGAGAATCTCTGGCTGACACAGTGATGTTGCTGCTTGAGTTCACCCACTCACTTGACGCAAACCCCAGGGTCCTCCTGGTGCACAAGCAATTCTGTACAGTGAGGTTCGGGGAATAGTAAACAGCGACGGCAGCTACCAGTCAGCCTGCATAAGGCTGGAGGCATCTACTCTCTCTCAGCTCAGTCAATGTGAATCATACATGTTCCTGTCACAGAGACTCTCACCAACTGTGTTCACAAGGCTGTGCAGCGGGAGACCGAAACTGTGTTATAAAGAGACACAGAGAGTTGTCGTGTTTGTCTACCTGGGCTGTGAGATACAGGGAAGACCGAGGTTGACGATGATGAAGATGATGGTGGTGAGTGAGAATGAGACAATGTAATGATGAAGTCCATGTGCCACATACTTTAACAGAGAAGTGACGTCGTGAAATCAACATTATGAGATGTGTAGGTGCAAAACTTCTGCAAGGTCAGACCCAACAAGTTGTGTGCCAGCAAGAAACTTTTTATATGCTACAAAAGTTCAAAGAGTCGAGGCTTCTGCTTAATGGAGAGTATTTGATGGCTAGATCACAGCCAGAGCAGAGGATATTATCAGACTGTAAAAAAAAGAAAAAAAGGTCACACACTGTTGAGTCGGTCACTTTTTCAGTAACCAAGTGTTAAAATGCAGAGGGTGGATTTTATCACAGCATTTAAATATAGCTCTACATTATTTACATGTGGCTGCCTCTAGTAGTAACCATGCGGAGCAATGTTGTGTCTCGTGTTTTTTACAAGGACATTTCCTATAATGTGGCTTTTTTATACTGTTAATATACAGTAGTTTGCATGTTCTGGTATTTCTGTTTTGTAAAAGACTGTGTACTCCTACATGGCACAATCACAAACTACAAACTAAGACTGTTGACCTCATTATAAACCAATTTCTGTTGTTGCAGTGTTTTTAGCCGTACATCAGCAGGAGACACAAGCACTGTGTTTGCAAGATGAGAGTAGGGGCACTCTGCACTCTGTGTCCATCATCTCCATTTCTCTCCACAAATGTAGAACCA
Organism: Trachurus trachurus; assembly: GCF_905171665.1. Lineage (NCBI taxonomy): Eukaryota > Metazoa > Chordata > Actinopteri > Carangiformes > Carangidae > Trachurus > Trachurus trachurus. The sequence goes on from NC_139900.1 coordinate 35,697,635, forward strand.
CTTGTCATGATTCTGACATTTACTCTCCCTCATTTCTCTGACAAATGCATTGTTGAAAGGTTTTCATCAAGACAAGGTCCCTGTGATTGAGCGTTCAGAGACTAAATGCAAACTTGTATTTAAATGACTCTACCAGAAAAAAATAAATGTTGCATTTTGTAATCACATTAGAAGTTTAACAACTACCACCTTATGAAAACCAGCAATTTGTAAAAGCAAATCATGACAGGTATGAATGTGTTGAACAAATTGGCACTGAGACATTCACACAACATAATGCTTCACATTTTCAGTCCTTGGGTGACGCAGACAAAATGAGCGTAAATAAAGGCATGAAAAATATTTTGTTTCTGTCAAATTAAAGGCGACGCAATCAGTGACAACCTCTATGGTGACAACATCATCTCTTTTCCTTTTCAATGTGGTTTCCTTCCATTTTCAAGGTACCTAAATATTTTCTTACTCATGATTACACACACACACATATTAGATCATCATCTGTGAGGTCCAGATCAGTTTTTTCTTTGCTGAAAGTTCATGCCCAATTTTTTCCGAGGTTTGAATTTTTAAGAAAATGGTTCGTGTTTTCCCACAATTGGTACATGTTTAAACGTATTCATGACAGATTGTGACAATAATAACGGCTGCATTTCATTGGGTGTCCCTGTCCCTGTCCCAGTTCCTCAGCTCTTGTATTGCACATGGCTAGTTCATTGGTGTTACTGGGGCACTTTAATAGAACAGAGCCTTAATTCACACTCTGAGTTACATCTGTGTTTTTCCTGCCACTAAGAGTAGGGGTGGTTTCCTTCAGTTCAAACAAAAAATATCAAAATATTCAGAAAATATTATAAAGTCTTCACTGTTTGCTTAAAAGCATGCTGGAAAGTAACACGCACTCTCTCTCTAAAATGGCAGCAAATGACTTCAAATTTTCTGATGGCATGTTTTGATTGAAGCATTCATTTCCAACAAAACAAATCACCCCATGGTGTTTTTGATGTCTTTCCTGTGCTTCGTCTCCTTTGATTAAGTATTTGTACACAGTGGGGTTGCTTTGAAAGTTCACGCCCACCTTTCTCCTGCCAATGAAATGAGATGGCAAACACAACATTTCTTATTCGAACACAACACCACCTCACTGTTGCAGAAAACTACTTAAAAAGCACAACAACAAACAACCAAACTGTTTTCTTGCTAAAAGTGTACGGCGAGAACACATGCCTGGGTTTTTCTTTCAGGGCGTGAAAGTACAGTGTGAATGCCTTTCGTTCCACATGTCTCATCATTATGTTGTTGATTGTGGGGAAAAGGGGATGGAGAAATGAGAGACTCTGAAAGGCAATCTTGCTCGCTAATGGCCTGCAAAGTTATCAGTTGCGGCTTAGTGAAGCTTAAAGGAGCTTCATTGGGATGTAATAGCTGGCAAAGTTGTCCTCCATTCACTCTAGCTAATCCTTCCTTCAGGGCTTTCTCTCACAATCAGAGATTCATGGAAAGAGGCAGAAAGAGAAGAGAGCTGTATGAAGCAAGGAAGAAAATGATGACGACAAAAAAGAAAAAAAAATGCAATCAGGCTGAGGATGAAAAGAAATTTGAACAGCAACCAAAATACCATCAGGATTGAAGCTTTGGATGAAGCTGGTGAGTGTTATGAGTGTTTTTTAGGAAGGCAGCAGAACGGATCACTAGCGTCTCATTCTGCTCTCCTGTAAACCACTTTTGTGTAATTATTTATCTCATAAACATGGCAGCAGGGTAGCTCTCAGTCATTCCAATGCGATCACCACTCACTCTCGTTGCCTGCCTCTAGAGCTGACACGCAGAATTTCCTGTTTGATATCCACTCAGCTCGTGTTTCTCCATTTCAAAGAGGAAATACCAGCAGCCCTGGGGTTTAAATCTTAATCTCTTAATTTATCTGAACAGTGAGTCTACTGCTTCTCCCTCTCTCTTTTTTGGGCTTCAATTGTGAACGGGAAAAAAAAGGTGTTCATTGGTGCATTTGTGTGTTCACCACACGTCTTTATTTTTTCTGACTGTTCTGTTAAAAAAGGAAAGAAAAGTAGGTTTTTGAGCACTACACCTGGAGATTGTGCATATTCCCTAATTGTTGTAATTGTAATGGGCTCTATGCACAGCTCCACTACTTCCTGAACTTAAGGCAGCTCCTATATTTCCTGTCTTACATTATTGGACAAACTGATTAATCCAGGTGTGTCTGAGTAGTCACAATGGTCAAACACACCTGTATTAATCAGTTTGTCCAATAATGTAAGACAGGAAATAAAGGAGCTGCCTTAAATTCAGGAAGTAGTGGAGCTGTGCATAGAGCCTATTGTCCTACTTAGCAAAAAATACCTCACATTTCAGCCAGTACACCAATTGCTTTTCATGCTCTCAGTTGTGTATAAGTAGTTATTGTTTCTGATCAAAATACTTGAGTGGGATTTGCTTTAAAAGCTTTGCAGCGCTGTTTTCTTGGCGCAATTGTACTATACTTGATATATTTAAAAACTTTTTTCATATTTAAACAAAACAGCTCCAAAGACAGAAACAACACATACACAAACAGGTGACAAATGAAAGGAAGAAAAGTAAAACGTCTTAGCAACCAACAGATCAGCTCATCTTTATAGCTCCTTATTTTGTGTTTATACATCTCTCTTGGTTGTTTTTTCCAACAAGCTTTTACAACACTGCAGCAGCTGTAACTGGCAGTATGACTCATGAAGCTTTTAGATAACAGAGCTAACTAAAGTGCTTTTAAAGGAAGTTATAAAGACAATGATTCCCCTGCACCGAAGTCAAAAAGCCAATAGGGAACTGACTCCCTAAATGTATGTGCAGAAAATGAATAATGAAGTGGGGCTGAGAAAGCTGCAGCATGTAAAACAACTATCAGAATAAAAAACAACTATCAGAATAAAAAACAACTATCAGATGATATTACAGCTGTAAACAATCCCAACCATCACCATGCTAACAGCATTCACATCCTACCCCGTTTGATTTCACTCCATTTAACGCCCTAAACTAATTTCTGCATTACACTGAAATTGCTATATGTTCTTACACATAAACACAGATGCACTGACCTTGCCAGCAGGCACCCACTGTCAGCTGTGTATCGATCTTTGCAGAGTGGATCGGCCAGTCGTCCATTACCAGGTAGGGTTCATAGGTCACACCATCCACAAATAGTGTCACTGCGGGAAATTCAACGTTGATCACATAATAGTGCCATTCCTTGTTGCAGATCTGCGGAGGAGAGAGAAAGATTATCATGTTATTACCCAGCACTTTCTGCTATGTAACCATTTATTATGCTTTCAAATGTGAAAATAACCCTGGTGTGTACAAACACAAAAATAGGACATCCTTATAGAATATATTACTTCTGCAACTACATTGGCTGTTAAGTGTCTTATTTAGGTTAGGAGCATTTCCCCGCAGAGGATTATATGTATGAGGCTGCTGTAATGAAGAGGGTGATATTTACTCCAATCATGCAGCCGAAACTAAAGGCGTATCTCTGAATGCTCCTTTCCTTCTTACCGTCAATGAAATAGATGCAACAAATTATTCTTCTCATCCCTGGATCATTTGCTCCCTGTCGTCAGATAGATGCTGTCTAATGAGCTGTTCATTAAAGGCACATGACGAACGACAAACACGGCTGCAGAAGACCCGTGCACCACCACGCAATTTTTATCTACCACCGTAAACACTCTTTGATCACTTGAAAAACTTCTAAGGACCCATCCTTCCCACACCTCTCTACCCAAACACACACACTCACACACATGTACTGCACACCCACACACACACACACACACTGATACTTTCTCCAAACCAGGGCCACAGCGGTAATCTCAGAACTAATTCACTATTTTTGCTTACAGTACATGGCTTTAGGGCTGCAAGGAAAGGATTATTCTCATTATTGGTGATACTGTGGAGGAAATAATCAATTAATTGTTTTATCTAGAAAACATCTGAAAATAGTGAAGGCTTCCAGGAGCACAAAGCCACAGTACAAAAAAAAAAAAGCCAAAAATCTAAAGAAGCAGAGATTTGAGAAACTCTGCTGCTCAACTGGAACCATTAAAAAAAGAGATTGAAATGGTTAAACAAATCAAATTAGTTAACGACTGATTATTTGTTGTCCACCTTGTCAGTCAGCGGGTTGACTTTTTGACTTTGACGTTAACTTTATTTTTCAACTCTAAAAGGTTTTTCACCCTCAAACCTTTGATCCCAGTGAATCTCAGTTGAGCACAAGCTTCACGTTTGGATTCAAGTCTGTTGAAATGCCGGTTTAGGGTAGAAATGGAAAACGTTTGCAGGTGTGACTGTGAGTCAAAATCTGTTTGTCCATATGTGTGTGGTCACAGTTTGCACGGTGGAAGGAGGGGATTCTCGTGTTTGCACTATGATATTTTTGGCCACTGAGAGGCAGCAGAAACTAGTTGAGACACAAACTTGCCATGCCCTGTCATCTCACTGACATTGATGTGGTCAGTTGTTGGTGACTTGGTCCACTGGACAGAAGTGAGACCAATGTCCTCTTTGAACGTTTGTTTGACTTCTGACCTGCTCAGGATGAGCTTGTGTGTTTCCCACCCAGAACATTTTGGGAGATCCCACAGTACCCTCAGGTAAATGGATTAACGTCAGAGTCAACCTGTCATGTCATACAGGTGTCGTATGCTGTAAATACAATAAATAGAAATGTCGCTCTTAACTATTTTACCGGCTCAGGATGAATGACACAGTGGAACAACACACCTGCAGCACAAGCCCTGTTCTTAATCTGCATCACAGTGAGATATGAAAAATATAAACAAATCAACTTAAACCACTTAAACTGTGAGTGTATTTACTTCTAAAGTGATACTTCAGGTAGGTAGATAAAAGTCTTAAAGGATTTATAAATCCTCCTGTTATTCTTTCTCTTTTTCTGGCTGTAGCATCTGGTTTTCTGTAATCAGGCTGGTGTGAAGGATTCGGATGAATTAACGGCAAACTATTTATTCGTACTGAAGAGGAGAATATATGCTGATTTGAGATGCAGAAGGGAAAAAAACTGCAGGGAGGAAAAAACAACATTGAGAAGGATTTTTATTTGTTACATTTATTTCTAAGGACCAGCCACACATAGATACACACAAAGACCCACACCCACACTCACACCCCTACACACACACACCCACACACACGGGTAGTTTATTCAAGCTGTGATATGAACTAATGGGGTTGAGACCTGTGCTGGAGCAACCAGGGCTCTCCAGGGATATTTGATTTAGAACGCAGAGTCTCACTCTTTATGAGTGTGAAGAGACAGAAATTCCCACAGGACGTCCTGACATCCCTGCCTTACTTACTGACTGGGTGAAAAGGCCCTGAGGCTGTGGTTTCTATGCATCTGCTTCCTTATAGGACCACAGTTAGATGTGAACCATATGATTTGATTTAAAAACCAAACACACAGACCCTCACGTACTGCTTCATGCACTGTACACTGATTGAAATACCCCAGGACGCCATGCGTGTGTGTGGTAGGGCAGGCCTGAGTGAAGGATTGTAGGAGGCAGACTCATGAAGCAGGTTTCAATTATCAAAAATAGAGATTTATTTGTACAAAAAGTGCCACCAAAAATGCACAGTGAAATAAACAAAAAAAAGATATTTACAAAAAGTCTTAAGGGAATAACAGTTAACTCAGCTTAACTGAAAATAACTCAACTCAAAAGTGAAAACACTGTGCACTCTCCTGCACACCTGATGTCCTCTCTCTCTGACACCACACACTCAACTCACCTCCCCTGCATGCTGGGAGCAGTGTTGGGTAGTAACGCGTTATTAGTAACGCCGTTACGTAACGCCGTTACTTTTTTCAGTAACTAATAACGTAACGCGTTGTTTTTTTAAAATCAGTAACTCCGTTTCCGTTACCAAACGCTGCGTTACTCCGTTGCTTTCCGTTCTTTTTGGTGAGGTTTTACAGCGGCACACACTTCCTATAACATTTCAGCGATCAATAAAGTTTAATTGAATTGAAAGAAAGACAGAGCACAGACAGCACTTGGCGGCCGCCCTCTAGCGTCCCACAAGTAATCAAACACGCTCCATGAAGAGGACTGGGCAGGGCCAGAGCGATTCTCTGGGCACGGCATGACGGCGAGCTAAGGTAACTTTGCTAACGCAGCATCCGACCGAGACCGAAGCTGTGTGTCAGTTCAGGCTGCAGCCCCTGAACTGGGACACAGCTCGAGAGTCACAGCGAGCACAGCACACACAAGCCCCCACTCCACCCGAGCAGCAGCGGTTGGAGTCCGACAGACGGACTTGAATTATGACACCTGAAACGCTAAACACAGCTGATCGCTCTGGGTAAACACAGCTGATCGATCGATAAAAAATACCGCTGGAGTGAATTTACTTCCGTCACTGTGAACAGGTTCTTGAACGTAACTCGAGATTTTTTTGCAGTTCTAGCTGCTGCTGACATCATGCAGCATGATGATGATGGTAAAATAGATTTAAAAAACACGTGCTTTTCCCATCAGCATCAGTACAGAACTGAAATGAGGGTTAGAGGGGAATTCAATCAACCTTTATTTAATGGGAGCATTGGGAAAAAAAACGTTTTAAAGTAACGAAAAAGTTACTTTCTCAGTAACGCATTACTTTTTGGTTTAAGTAACTGAGTTACTAACTGAGTTACTTTTTAATGAAGTAACTAGTAACTGTAACTAGTTACTATTTTTCAGTAACTAGCACAACACTGGCTGGGAGTCTTTAAGACAGGAATCCACCTGGACTAAACCAAGCTGCAGGGAAGACTCACATCTCTCCTGAAACAGGTAAGCATACACTTTTAATCTTCACTTCCTCACAATGGGATTTTATATAATCTTCATCACACACACACACACATCTGTGCCACAATACATTATGGAATATCAAACCATACACATTTAACACTCACACACATCTCCATCCCCCCATAGATGGTTTACCCGATGACCTCACTGATGATGTCAACCAGGATATAAAAGCAGGAAGTACTTCACCTTTCCTCCTTTTGCCCCTGGACCACATGGTGAGTATAAAACAAAGAAACCAATAATGTATCTGTAAAAGCTACTTAATTGCACATGAACTGAACTGAACCAATAAATGTATTTAACTTAACATTACTTGTCTGTGTTTGATTTATCTGGACATATTGATGTAAATGATCTGTACTTACTATACTGCAAACTCAAACCAAACCCGGGATAGGATGTGTCTGCATAATATTGTACTGGATAAACAAACTAAACAAGCAAGAGAACTCAAATAGAAATGAAATGTAAAGGGACAAATGGTGTGGCCTCACCCACTTTGTCACAGTGTGTTATTGACAATGACAGTGTGTTTTAGTTTCATCGGCTCACATTCAGGATTTGTATGTGTACTTGACTAGACAGGCAGAATGAATTGCCACTTTCGTTTAGCTGCTGGCTGGCTGACTGCCAGTGGAGGTGAGCGCAGAGTTACATGTCTCTCCAATTATCTGCAGTGTTTGTGGTGGTGACTGTCTCCTCTTATAGTGCATTTAGTAGTCCCAAAGCACTGATTATGAGGAGTCTATAAAATAATGACCACGTAATAGTTCAATGCTATAATGCAATAGCAGTTGCATAATGCATATGACTTTTAATGATAAAATAATCATTCTTTACATCTTCATAATGTACCTACAAATCTCTTTCTTGCTCCCTCCCTTCACTCTCTTCATCTTTCCCTTATCGCTCCACTTTGACCCAGTAAAAATATAAAACTGTGCTGATTCATTGATTATAATTAGATAATTCTAATCTTCTTGACTCTCCCCGTCAAAATAAAATATCAATTCACACTCCCGGTACTGTAGGGCAAAGATTAAGTTTGGACATGCAAATCTATCTAGTCTTTTTTAATTCTATTTTTTCAGTGTCCCATGAGCTTAAAATAGACACAGAAAAAATTGAATTCTGTGAAGCATTCAATCTTTTTGTATCTCGACTCACAGCTGTCTCACTTAAGTGTAATGTTCAATCTGTTTCCTTGTTGATGCTGCGTGAGACGATACAAGCATTTGCATTGATGCTAACAGCACTGTGGCATTGTACACAAGACTACATTTGTGTGGTAAAATGCTCACAATGACAAAGCAAATGTGCAAATGTTTAGAAGGTATTCATTGTCTTGGTTCAGTGTGTTAGGATGCTAATTACATATTAATTTAGCAGGAATGTGGATATACCTTTTTTTTGGTTGTGCAAGATTACATGAAAACTTCAACAGAATCCATGGAAAAAGTTGAGATGTATCAGTCAGTATATCAGACACTGTCATCCACTGCAATACCATGGCTAAAAAACTATTTTGTGCAGAGAAAAATAAAGTTTAGATAGTGTGGAAATGTGACAGCAACAAACTGAGTTATATGATTTTCTCACACAGTAAAAATGATTGTGTCTCCTGTAATCTCTCATCTCGTGCTGGCTCACCCATTCTTTCTCTCTGCTTGTAAGTGAAAAAAAAGAAAAAATAACCGATGGAGCAGGTACTGATTGAATGGCAGAAACAGAGGGCATGAAGAAGAAAAATTCTTGGATTCTCTACATACTTATTTACAATCTCGCACACACACTCAAATATTCTTACAAACTCTTGGTACAGTTGAATTTAGACTCTATTGTTTGAATAATGAACCACAAAGGGAACATTCAGAGCTGACAGGTACTGAGGCCCAAACAATAAAGTGAAATACTATCACAGCATGAAAAGTGGGATTTTCGTCCCCGTAAACGCCCCGCAGATTTCCCTAATTACCGGCAATTAACGACAATTTATGGACTGCAAACGTTGCGTTTGTCCGTGCCACATACTGACGGAAACGAACCACTGGTGGAGGGGCTAATTAGCATATGAATAGCGGCGAAACAGCGCCTGGTCAGAAGGTGTTAATGGCTCTAATCAGCATATGAACAGCAGCGGCCAGGCGGGGCTTGAATGTCCTCACTCAGTATTGGTTGAAACCACTACTCTTAAACCAGAAAAATGACTCGTGATTGGTTGATATATATACTTTTAAACTAGAAAAATGACTCGTGGTTGGTTGATATATAGGCTACTTTTAAACTAGGAAATGACTCCTAATTGGTTGAAATATACACACATATTGTTATCCCTATGGACATGAATTTATTGAGCAAAGAAAATTGCCAGCAACATGTTTATTCACAGAAAGAGCTTTATTGGCATAAATAATAATAAAAAATGTATGTATAGCTACATAGCACAAAACACAACACACAGCATTCTCCTCCATGATCCTACGGCACAGCTCTGTTTGCTGCGTCTGGGCCTGTAGGTAACAGATTACATTCTTTTTAATTTTGTCCAAGTTGTAAACATCTGTGGTGTGTTGCCCTGTATTCAGGATTTTGCCTCTGAATGTGAGGCTGCAGAGCTCCAGAGACCTTTTCACAGCTTCCGCCTGCGCTGCAAGTATAAGACATTAACACATAAGCACAGCATTAACACGCATCCCCTTACATTGAACAGTAAGCAGAAAGTAGTAAACGTTACTTACACACAATAGTGTCTTTATCGGCATCAGGCACAGTGGTCACGAGGTCAGTCTGTGAAAACAAAATGTACGGTTAAGATGAGTATCTGTTTTACGTTTTTCCTCATGCAGCAGAATGAACACATAGCCTATTCTTTAAATCTTACCCTTGCTCTGGTTTGTAGCTCCTCCAAGTTGCCTCAGCTGTGAAGACGGCGTACTGCATCCTGTAAATACACAGAAACACACTTGATAAAGCAACACACTGGTTCAGGCTACTTTTAGCTTGGGCTACGGAAAGAAAGCTTTACTTGAGGCTACTTAGCTTAGCAAGCAGGCACCGAACATATTCTTACCGCAATTTTGGGATTGCATCAGTCTTTTCTTCTAGAGTTGGGCTCCTCTGGCCTGTTTTTCATCTCCAAGGAAAGAAGGCAGTCAGTCCGAGTCTGTGTCGCGGTAGTTATCTGACGAGACAGCCCACTAACAGCGTCAAAAGCACTCTCCTCTCGTCGGTCTGCCGACTTGCTGTGGAAAGGTGTTCGCGTCCATGCAGTGGAGGTGAGGGAGAGGCGAAGTTAAGAGACGCCGTCCAGCCATTGTAGTCAACGAATCAGCAAAGTTAGAAAAAGTTGTGAAGAGTCTGTTTACTCCTTGTAGCCTCGCATCGCCAGGCTCTTCAGACAAGCGAAGAACTCCTTGCAAGTACTTCCGTGTTAGTCCCGCCCATGACCTCACGTGATTGGATGAGGACCCGGTGTCTCGTCGGGTCCTCCAATCACAGGGGGAGTTCATTGTTATATGGAAGAATTCGCGAGATGTGGTTTGCCCATCTCCCAACACTCATTCCAAACTTAGCCTAATATGTTCAAAGTTGTATTCATTTAGACAAACCTGGAAAAGTCCTGGGAAATAGTGTCCCATTAAATTGTCTATAGTTAAAATGTGGTTGCTTTTCACTGTTGTGGTTGTTGTATTAAAGCAATACTTACCGATCTGGCATTTCACTCAGCACAGCACAAACATTTGAAAATCACAGCTCCACCTCCCTCACAAGTCCACCCACCTCTCCTCCTGACGCATCTCCACGAGCCCCCTCCCTCCCTGCTGCATGCGTTGGCATGGCAACGGTAAACAGAACAGGAACGCGAGTGAAACGGGAACAACACAAACAAACACAACACCGGAGTTTTAAACCTTATAAACGGACTCAGTGATGATGACTGATGAGTTTTATAATAAACTGTTAGCCTACTGCTACTGGAGACGCAGGGAAGTGATTGTTACAGATTACAGTTCTCAGCGAGCCGGGCTGGCGGCCGGACCAGCGCCACCTGATGCGGTGGTTCAGGCCGAAAATTTCATTTCATTTTATTGTTTATTTGTGACGGGACTTTGCATATTAATGAACATTATAAAAAATGTAAATACACCAGATTTAGCTCAGGGCTAATTTCCATCTGTAGTCCCGCGGCACACATACGACCAATTATACAAAACATCAATAACAACATTTATAACACTTAGTATGTACGAGTACCATATCACAATATCACAATACTATTACACAAATCACATTACAAATTTAAACCTTAGCTGCAGTGGAAAGAGCAGCATTGTAATAATAGGTTCGGGAGCTGTTAGGAACCATTAAAGTGCATCTGTTATAAAGTGCTATTATTGCTTACAAAAAGTGCTATAATAAGTGCTGGATTTTAAAGTGCCAGAGGTAAAGTGCCTTGGTAAGAAGAAGAAAGAATATATAAAAAAAACAGAAGAAACAAGTACACAAGGCACACACGCCCACACATACTCACACAAAAACAAGCATGCCCTTAATGTTGGCAGGCTTGGTTGTTGGTAAGCCTATTTTCAGCTGTTTTTTTGAATGCTACATATGTTGATATTTCCCTTATGGCCAGAGGTAGCGTATTCCACATTGAGCAACCATGGACTGATAAAACCTTCTGTGCGAATGCTGTTCTCCTAAACTGAACCTCACAGTCACCTCTGGTGGTAGCTCTCGTTGTTGTTGCGCTATTTTTCTTTTTAATAAAATGGCCTAGTGGTGGAGGTGCCAACCCATTTAATGACCTGTGAATGAGACAGGAACTTTTGAGTAGTTGGATAATAAATAAAAAAAATAATGACATAAATCCAGACCGAGCCGAGTCGAGCCGCGCCGGTCCGGAGTTCAACCGGGTCCGGACCGCTGAGAACTCCCAGAGCTAACAGTAGCCTAGCCCCCTAGCCGTTAGCACTGGATGCTTTATAGACACATGTGACTTCCTGTGTTTACGTATCACTCGGGGCTGATCACTATCAACGTTACAATATCAGACATGAAACTCCACGACCAGCTGCGGCTGCAGTTATTGGTCTTTTAAAAAACTATTTATTTCCAAAAACCTTCTTTCTTGTGTGTTGTGACTCTAGTCTCCTCTGCTCATGTCCTGCTACTGCTCTGTCAATAAGCGTTCTTCCTGGTCGGGAGGGGGGAGAGGGGTGCAGAAAGTGATTACATATTAAGTAGTTCGGTCGCTCGTCAAATAT